>NC_072736.1:119378987-119698276 GCF_026930045.1 Uloborus diversus
GGGCTATAAATATTGTAACTTCTTTTAAGTTGCACTATATATGATGTGGGTTCAAAATATGTCTCACTGCAGTGTAATGTTCTGCATTAGTTTGAGGCGTTTCAAAGTGCTACGTTAGAAATCCTTTATTGCTTTATTTTATTTGTTTTGTTATTTGTTCATTCTTTTTTTTTTTTTTTTAGAGCAAAATGAGAAAATATCTACTGAAAAGAGGGAAGGACTCCTCTGGAATTGAGACCGAGATGAAGAGAAGGAACAAATATTTATCCGATAAAATTCAGAATCTGCGTTACAATAAAGTTTAATTGAATAAATTTGATTTTAAGTGTTCTTTGTACTTTTATTTTCCTATTTATTGCATGCCATTTTTATTTAGCACTGGAGAGGTTAGTAATTTATTATATAAGTCTAAAATGAATTTTATAATAACCTCGGTGAAAAACACTTGTTTAATGCTATAAAAGTGAAAAATTAAACCAACAGTGGGTGGTAAGAAGGTAGCTGGAGTAGCAGAAATTAAAGCAAGACAAAAGGTAGAAATCAAGCTAGAAAAGCAACAGATGGTAGAAACTATGGTAGACTAGCAACAAATAAAAGCAGTGTGTGCTAGAAATCTTGCTATAAAAGCAAAAAATAAAAGCAGCATGTGCTAGAAATCTTGCTTTGCAAGCAGGAGAAAAAAGCAACGTATGCTAGAAATCTTGCTACAAAAGTCAAAAAATAAAAGCAACGTATGCTAGAAATCTTGCTACAAAAGTCAAAAAATAAAAGCAACGTATGCTAGAAATCTTGCTAGAAAAGCAAAAATAAAAAGCAACAGATGCTAAAAATCTTGCTAGTCTAGCTTAAAAATAAAGCAACAGATGCTAGAAATCTTGCTATAAAAGCAAAAAATAAAAAGCAACAGATGCTAGAAATCTTGCTATAAAAGCAAAAAATAAAAAGCAACAGATGCTAGAAATCTTGCTATAAAAGCAACATATGCTAGAAATCTTGCTACAAAAGCAAAAATAAAAAGCAACAGATGCTACAAATCTTGCTATAAAAGCAAAAAATAAAAAGCAACAGATGCTAGAAATCTTGCTAGACTAGCTTATAAATAAAGCACCCTGTGGTAGAAATCTTGCTAGAAAAGCAAACAATAAAAGCAACACAAGCTAGAATTGGTATGCTTTAAAGCATGAAAAGTGTTCCAAAACACTGCATGGCATGCTAGTAAGTTTGCTAGAAAAAGCAAAGATGTTTGCTAGTTTATGCTAGTTTTTCTTGCTAGAAATTAGCATGTGATGCTATAAAGCAAACAATTTCTAGCATGAATTTTGACCTGGGACAAACACTCAGACAAAAAGGCCTTGAGACGATTGAAAAGTTCTCCCAGGGTAACTTTGTGACTGTCTATACGGACGGCTCATCTGACACATCCCTCAACAAAGGAGGTGCTGGCATTCTCTTCCTCCTTCCAAATGGAGATAAATATACACATAAAATCAACACAGGCATAATTGCTTCTAACTTCACCAGCGAACTTCTTGCGATTAAGGAGGCACTCACCTTTTACATGACCAATCAAGAGATCTCAGTCCCAACTGATGGATTGGCAATCTTCTCTGACTCAAAAGCGGCCTTAGAAGCAATCCAAAACGGAGCAACCAACATCACCTCTGCCATAAATGCCCTACTCGAAGACTTGCACGGCAATGGAAAATCCTGCATGCTGCAATGGATACCGGCACACGTGATCCTAACATCTACAATTGCAAGATTAAGAACAAACCACTATAAAGGGATGAAAATTCTTCCCGACAAAACGAGAACTTATATCCCCTGCAAGAACTGCACCGATGCCCAACTGACTCCGGATCACATTCTTGAGTGCCCGGCCCTTATCCCACATGTTCTGCAGCTGGGTATGGTGCCACTGGCTTCAGAACTTCGAGAGGTCCTCTACAGCACAGATGCGTTGCAGCTAGCGGGCGCGGTCTTGAAGACACACGGAGCCATTTAATTGTCCATGGACGCGACAAAAAAAAAAAAAAAAATGTTAAGAATAATTAGGTTTGTAAAAAACAATTAAAATTTTTTCGACCGAAGCTTTAAATTTATTTTGTTATAAGTTATCTCACAAAATATATCTCGGTACTAGTTTTTATTTTTTAGTAAAGTTTTAATCTGCTATTTTTGGAGTCAGGAAGAACAGAAAATTTTGTAACTATAGTTAATCAATATCCAATGACTTAACTTATTGCCAGTATAGCTAAAGAGGAAGGTCTTGCTTTGCCTCATTGCGCTTCGAAGGCAATTCTCTAACCTCCTGAGACACGAAAGTCAAAATTGGTTGACGTTCAGTTCTCCTACAACTTTCTGGTTGTGTGCGTAGTTTTTTACACCGATGAAGAGGCTCCATTATTGTAGCCTTGAAATAGCTATATGCTGTATTTTCGTGTAAATTTGTGCTTTATTTACATCGGTTTTTCAATTTAATCACGGAAGTCATCTTTCAAATGACTGACCTGATTGAAACAGTCAAAAAACAATGGAAGCAAGAAAGTTATGTCAAAAAAAGCACATTTCCTTTAGATTCCTCTCTTTAAAATAACCAAGAAAGCTTTTTAAATAGGCTAGTATTTATTTTGTGTCATTAAAAAGTATAGTCACAATTCACAAAACAATTCCTCTTCCCTCATGCTATTACTTATAAGTGTAATATTTTCTTTTTCGCTTTCTATAACAGACCTACATAATATTGAAGTTAAGACCAATAATAAATATATTTCATTAAATCCTGTCTCAATTTCTTGAGAAACTGAATTGATCAGTTTATTCAAAATATTGATTTAATATTTTGACTAAAACTTCATCTGGGTTTTGTCACCTCTTCCACATTGGCATACATTAAAAACTGTTACGAAAAGTTCTGTCACAAAGTTCCACACCTGGTTCAAGTATGCATTAATGAGAAAATTACTAAGAGTTTCAATTATCAATCCAAGAATTAAGATTAGCGAATTGAAATTTTTATGATAGAGTAGCATTTATCAAAAAAACGCTCCGCACTATAAATAAAGTCAACAAAAAATTCAGACAAAGGCATACATATTAAAATGACATCAAATTTTTTATCAATTAAAAGGTCACTTTCCAGTAATTCTTCCAGGGGGCTTTTATAACTCTTGAAGACCATCTTGTGTCACTCAGAGATTGTCAAGTAAAGAGCCTCAAGATACATTTGTTGATGTGAAAGTATTTTTTGATGTGAGATGTTTTTAAAAATAGCATATCTTTACAAAATGTTCCCATGAAAGCATATGATACACCGAGTTGCTAAAATGTGTTTCTAGTACATGGCGTCAATGAACACTTACTAGCTGAACATTAAGTTATAATATGAGCATAACAAATTTAAGTAAAATGACATGGAATTTACGCGTAAAAATTGCACAGACTCTAGACTGTACGGGTTTCTCATACAAGATGCTCCATCATAACATAGATTACTCAATTTTGAAATATTTAGCCCATATGAAGAGATTACTTCTTTACTTAAGGCAAACACTTATCCTCCATCAGTTTTTTCTATTCTGAAAATTCAGGCAAATGATTTTCTAAGTTATCTAAATTGAATTTTACCATTTTATATTATTCTTTGTGAAAAATTTGGGGGTGCAACCGCCCCCTCTCGCACCCCCTATTTGCCGCCCCTGCTTGTATGGAGGGGGAAAATGGGCAACTGCCCCTCACTTTCTATTGCAAAGGAGCCTTGCCGATCCACTTTTCTAACTCCAAAATTTTGGATTGATCAAAAAATGCTGGTATTGATGAATTCGCGTCTTTAAACAAAGAAATAACTTTATAATTGTGTGTTTCATATTTTTCTCACGTTATTCTTTTCATAGTGATTAAAATGGAATTTTGAATTGGAAGGAGGGAGTCTATTGGGAACATCTGTCCGGATTTTTGAGAAGATCATCCTCATATATATAATAGCCAATTATCGAGTAACGCTCCCGACGTCATCAACAATGAAACTCGCGCCACGACATGATAATTTGATAATATTTTTTGGTAATGTTTAGCCAAGGCTTCACTTAATACGTGTTTCTATCTATACATGATAAGACGCGTATCGAGTTAAGCCTTGGTTTAAAACGCAGGGAAAGACTTTCAAGACTGAACTGGATCTGGTACATTAACTGTTTTACTGGTAAGACTGTGTCGTTTCAAGGGAATGAAGAAACGAAAAAGTGGTCAACAATGAACGCCATCTACTGGAGTGTAGGGTTAATCCAGGTGGAGTTAGGATTAAAATTTCAACTATCAAAATATCAACAAACAGGAAATTGCTTCGTTCAAATGTAGAAGCAATTTTTACTCGTCATATCTTCACGAGAAATTTTCTAGTTTAGCAATAATGACGTTAAAATACAAAAAATTATAGCCAACTTTCTAAAAATAATTTAACTCTCTGGGCACAGGTCACCTAAATTCCACTCCCCCCCCCCACTTTTTGGTGTATCAGCCGCCTATGGCTGTATCCATCATAAAAGTTGTATATATATATATATATATATATATATATATATATATATATATATATATATATATATATATATATATATATATGTTAATAAGAAAAGACGTTGTATGCAACTTAAAACGAATGAGTAGTTGTTAAGTTTCCAATTAAACTTACTGCTATGATAACGATGCACTTTAAAAATCAAAAAATTATTTGAGGATTTAAAGAGAAAAATTACATACTCACTTTAAAAACAATCGAGTCTTCTGGTGAAAATTTGGAGCTCGATTGATGTCTCCAGAATATTCTAAACAGGCCTTCGCATCTATTTATCCACATTAACTTATCACCAAAGGTACCATGATCTAAGTGTGGTATCAAAAAATCGTTTAGCAGCCGGGCTCTGTTACTGATTCTCATAGTTTCTTGTTGCCTGAAAAAAAAAAAAGACAATTGTGTCATAACTTTTCATCACATTTTTTTTTTTTTTTTTTGTGAAAGTAAGTGTTACTATTCATTAGCTCTGATTGTCTGATCACATACAGGGTCTGATTAACCTCTGATAAGGAATGCTCAGTTTCATTTTGCACCCCCTCCCCCCCCCCCCGTTTATACTTAGGGAATCTTTTACAAACTCCGCACACACTAAATAAAAAATATTTACATTTCAAAGTTTTTTTTTTTTTTCATATTTCCTATGCAGCAGCGTTTTGAACACTTATCCTAACTCTATACGGAAATCGTGTAAGAGATCATTACCGAAATATTTTCAAAAGTGACCCAGTAGAATTTAATTCAAAGTCTATTTTCTCCCCTCTCATACCAACATATAAAAATTTTTTACATTAAATATTGATGCACTGTAATTCTATGGTTAGTTGTTGAATCATATTTATTTTTTCAGAGTTAAAAAAATGCTATAAAACTAGTACATTGTACCAAAGTTGGGTCAAATTCCGCATTTAAAAATCATTTGTGAGGACCACGTTTTATAAAAATTGTCCCGTTTTCATTTTCCTTCACTTTTTAAACCTCGAAAAAAGTTTTTTTTTTTTATTAAGTCCTAATTCAGTGAAATCCCATTACAACGAACTTCAAGGGACGTTGCATAGAATTCAAGCAAAGTAATGGAAATTAAATCGGGACTGAAAATGCATTTCGTTGAAACAAATGTTTCGTTATATTGGTATTTGCTGCACCGGGAGTTCACTGTATTTGAATTATCTTTAAAAATGCTTTTAAAAGCGAAAATACAATTTTCAATCAGTTTCAGCCATTTTTGAACCCCATGAAGATTTTGAGGGGAAACTCAAGCGTCCTCTGCCTTTTCTGTAGTATACATAAAAAAGATTCCACAATTAACCGTTCTCCTTTGTTAAATCTGCACTAGGGGCCAGTGGCGTAGCGAGAAAAAATTCTTGGAGGGGGTTAATTTTTTCTGAAGTTTAAAAGTTTAAAGTAAAGCCATGCCCTCAAATTAATGCACACACACACACACACACACACACACACATATATATATATATATATATATATATATATATATATATATATATATATATATATATATATATATATATATATATATATATATACCGTCATAAAAGCTATTAGCTCATAAAGAACCCTTCAGGTTCGACTGAAAAATGATTTTTTGGGGCTCATGGGGGGGGGGGGTGCTGACCCCCCTATCCCCCCATGGCTACGCCACTGCTAGGGGCTGTCCATAAATGATGTCACACCACACTTTTTCAACTTATTGATCTGACCTCCTTCCCCTCTGTCAAAAACGGTCACAGTTTCACGAATCCTCCTCCGCCACTCATAGAGTGATATCATTTGTAGACAGTCCCTTAGTCGAAACCGCGTACAACTTGTAACATCTTCTTCTTTCCAGCGTTTCCACGCAAATAGATAGGCGATATGGAAACAGATTCCTTTCACCGTCCACCCCAATTCTCACAGTTCGCACAAACTACGAATAATCCGCTTTGGCGAGAGAAAAGAGAGGAGGACCAAACAGCCCTCCTCCTAAACATATCTACGGAACATCTTCAACACGGCCCTCCCGTAGAGATCGCTAGGACGTCTGGATGGAAAACATCGTCATGAGAGAAATTTTTGGCGTTCAAGATAGAGATGATAAGTTGTCTGTTTGAGGAGTTTTCTGGGTAAGTTCACATCAGATGTTCGAAGTCCTCTATAATACAACAAGTAGTGCATAGAGGGGAACTTTCTTTGCGCATGATGAATAGCTTGTCTTTAGTTAGAACTGATTTAGATAGTATTCTGTTTAGTCTGACTTCTCTGTACCTATTAGTTATCCAGGCCCGTGCTGGCCCACCGGGACACCGGGACGAATCCCGGTGCGCCACCTTTTACGACGCCCTTTTCCTCAAAGAATGTAAACTTCTATCGAAACTAGTACGAAAGAAAATACTTCAAGAAAAATTATAAATCTGTCGAATGAAAACTCAGCCATAGCGACAAACTAATTATTAAAATCTTGCACCATTCAAGTAGACAATAGCCAAAGGGGGAAAGCGATATCTTCCGTAAAGTGCCCGCATAAAGATAAGGTACTAGTTTTCCAGTTTCAATAAGATATACAATAGTTGCAATAAAAGAGCTCCCCAATCCATACAAAAAAAGGGGGGGGGGCGGTTCGGCAACTTCTGAACAGTAAATCACCCTCTGCCATTCATCACTGTTTACACCTGATGACCCCATCATTCCTTTCTGGACAAAGTTAAATTATTCCCTGGGGTAACCAGATGGCTTCTATTTAAATGTTCCTTTAGAGTTAATATGAAGCAGTGTATGAAGTCAGGGAGGGAAAAAAGTAAGGGTTCCTCAGTTTGAAACGTTTTCTTAGTAGCGGTGCAATTGCCATGAAATAATGGCGCCTTCAGACTAGGACCATTCAGACTTTACGGCGCCCTGGTGCCACCGGCCGTCCGAAAGGGGGGCGAAAGGGGCAATTGCACCACGCGCAGAGATCTAAGAGGGCGCCATAAACTAAACTTTTTCTGCATAATAATTAATTATTAATTTTTAAATTTTAGTCTAAGTATTGTTTTTAGAATACAAATACATTAGATTTAATTCTTGTCTTAATGGCGCACATACATAGATTACATTTTGATGATAGGTTACATTTTCAATCATGTAATAATTAGTATAAAACTGTTCGGTACTTTTTTTTTATCATTCTGTGTGAAAAAGGAGAGAGAGGAGCGGACCCAGACTGGCCAAATTGGCTAGTCGGCGATCGCCGAGAGTCCCCGTGCTAGGAGAAGCCCCCAAATGAAGCGGAAAAAAAAAATGTAGCAAAAAATGATTTTAAAATTCTTTGATTTCCTTGTAACTATTTCAATATGTTTCCTTATACGTTTTGCCACGATCAGGGCCTGGTTACTGAATAGACCAACTAGACTGTGGCTTAGGGCCCTTGCTTTTTAGGGGCCCCATAATGGCTAAAGTTGTTTTAGCTAATGACTAAAAGTAAGATTTGACTGCATAGTGACTCCAAAAAATCTTTCCTTAGAACCTGCCTATATCTAAATCAGGCCCTGTCCGGGATGCTTTTGATCACTCCTTCTAGTTTTATACAAATAGCACACTGGGGTGCCTAATTAAAGCCAGGTAGGGCCCCGGGGCAAATATTAATTTTAGGTTAGGGTCCCGATGGGCTTTAATTTCTCTGAATTTGTCCCGTTAACAGGGCCGGATTACCAAATAGGCAATTTAGGGATCACCTACGGGCCCTAACAGAAATGCTCGACCTCCTTGCAAAAAATCATCCCGGCCCATAACCGCCCACTGATAACCGCCACCATTTTCGGTTAATTTTTAAACGCTTTGAATCCATTTTTTGAATTTCATTTTATTCCTCTATTAACCGGGATGTTTAGAGGTGTTGTCTGCCTTTTATATAAGTTGAGATACAAAACATTAACCTCAATCTCTTGATCAAGTTAAATTTTTGCTTTCACCCTTTTAGAACTGATAAAACTATCATTAAGAGATTCAGGGGTGCCCAACCCCCCTAAGAGCGAGGGCGCACCTCCCTAAATATCACAAAGACCCCCCCCCAAAGCAAGAACCCCCCTCAGAAAAGTAAAAAGTACCCCTCAAAACACCCCCTAAAACTTTCAATGGCGCAGTCTGCGCCATGACCCCTGGTGGGCACCCCTGAAGAGAGATTTTAAAACTTTGCGGATTTTTCATGCTTTTCGTACATATATTTTTTTGTCTATTTAAAAATGTGTTTAAACGACATAGTTGCACAGTTTAGCTGCTCCTGGGTTAATATGAGTTCAGTTTCGTTTTTTCTTCAAATATTTGCTAAAACATATTTTTAACTTTTAAAATTTCAGCAAAGATATTAGGGGCCCCATTAAGGTATCGAGGGGTCGTAAGCCAATAATTTTTATGGGGGGCCCAGTATTCAAACTCTATCCATTGGCTAAAACAATTTTAGCCGCAAACTAAAGTAGTTTCAGCCATTTCAGGGCTCCTAAATATCGGGGGTCCTAGGCCACGCGGCCTAGTTGGCCTATTCAGTAATCAGATCCTGGAGGTGATTAGGTGTTCGTTTTTTTTTTTAAAGAAAATTTGGTTTTTCGGGCCGTGGGCCCCTTAGTGGTGTGCCCCCCCCCCCCTCCTCCTCGCATTGCGGAGTCTGCGAGTACGCAGATCTCCAGAGTAATCCTAAAGTTGAAAAAAGTTATCTTTTGCGAATTCTAACAAATAAAATTTTAACCAACAACTTTTCTTTCCTTCCCTCTTTCTCCAAGTGTACTACCGACTGACGCCTCCAGAGGTGACGGCGGTACTAAACGCATGGTTATAAGTTACTCCGGTGACAGGAGTAAACTAGGACCCCTCGGAGAGTGATGTCAGCCTTTCTGATACAAGCCGCTAATAATACTGCAAGTTCTTGTAGAATCAATAAGATGAGATAAGACAAGAACTGTGAAATTTGGGTATGGATGATGGCCGTGTGAAAAAAACTCGAACAAAAGAGAAATGCAGGTGTAATAAAAATAGGAGTACATAAAAACTTCATGACTTGTTCAAGACTCAATGGATTCATGTAGATTGCTTTAGTGCACCAAATCCTTTTGCTTTTAAACCAGTAAATAAATGGGAAAATTGAATGCACATGGAAATCTTTCCGATAGGGTCTTTATCACCGGATATTGGCCATAAAACTATTCCACGTGGGGTTTTTACTTCTGCAATCTGCATTATAGTACGATAGTTGAAGGTCTGTATTTTACTTGCGTGCAAGCCAACTATAATTTCTATTATGGAAATTAAAAAATAGATACATTGGGAGAAGATAATGACAAGATGAAGCAAAAAAGGTACGAGAATTATTCTACTATTAATTCATCGCTTTAAGCTTAAAAGTTGCAAAAAAAATCTCAGTCCCTTCCAACAGTGGCTCACTCACGGAGAGGATAAGGGGCTCCCTCTTAGAGACTGAGCTCCGCCCCCCCCCCATTAGGCCTAAAAATGCAGAATTTTATATCTGATTTTCAAAATTTTCCCCGGGGGAGAACCCCTCGGACCACCTAAAATTGGGAATATTCTATTGGGTCGACCAAAGCACTTTTCAGCGGAATTTTTTCAATGAATTTTCTATATTCTATGTTTTAACTTAGGAAATTTCAGTCATTGCGGTTTAAGGAAGCATTTAATGGAGTCAAGATTAGTTGTTGCTCTATTTGTTTTGAACCGTTAAAAAAATTATTTTTAAGTCCAAGTCGGTTACGTAAACTTACCCCGGACGCATATTTATTTTGACACCTAACGTGGTTCTGTTAAAGTGTTTTGAACATAATGTCTTACCATCGTTAACATAAAGCAAATTTATTACAGACTGAATAGTGTATAAAGTAAAAACTGAACGGGCATGAAGACAGAGCTACATGATTGTAAGCTATAAGATACGAATTTGTAACTCAATTAAAAATTAAAATAGTGATTTTAAAAACTAAAGAGCTTGGTGATGCTAAAAAAAATTGAGACAGTTTGGAGCGAAAAAAAGCGTCAGGGCACGTTTAGAAGTAAGCCACAGTATAAGAACGTGCGTAAAGGTGCTCAGACGTCAACGCGCAAACTTGCCCCTTCGCCAAGCTTGGATTTATTTTTAACGTGCAAAAAAAGTTAATAACATTTCAGTTCCTACAAATACAATTCTCAAAAAAAAAAAAAGGATAAAATTTTACCAATTTTAATATATTTATATTTGTTCTGACTAAATATTATTTATTCACAGTAAGCTTCAAAACGTTCAACTCAAAATTTAGTCGACTTGGTAGAAAACCGATAATTCTTTCTGCACGCCAGACTGAAGCTCAACTGATGCTCAAAACCTTGTGAGGATATTTGCTAGGGAGCAGCATCAATCTGTTATGACTGTTGGCCCTCCAGTTATAATTCGTTTTGAAAAAAGGGCATTGCCTAAACGTGCCCCGGTCTACCATACTCCACTGAAAGAGGGGGCTCTACACAGGGTTGGCTTTTCCCCGTCAAAAACTTGTTTTTTTCATACCGCTGGGAAATACTAGAAAGAAATGGTAAATACCGGGAAAAGTGGTAAATACCGGGAAACACTTCTAAATAACAATATGAGAGAAATGTTTTGGTTATCTGAGTCTGATGTGTAGAATGAAGGTTAGAAATAAATAGTTATTACAAATTCCCCTTGGGTTTTAAATTATTGTGTAGGAAAGGAATATAAATAAATAAGAATTATTGCATATAAAACATAAAATTTGCTCACAATGTTTTATATCAATAATTAATTTTCTAAATAAATATTTTTGATCACAATAAAATAAAATTTTTAAACTTAAAAATACCAGGGTTATCAAGAGAAGCAAATAATTTGTGTTAAATTTAAATAAAATTTAAATAAAATTTGCAAAAAGTCTCTAATTAGTGTTTTGTTATCTGATGCTAAGATCCAATGTGGAAGTAGAAGACGAAGAATATAAACACGATTATGATTTGTAATTTGTGTATTGTCTTTCAAGCTAGTATTATTTACTTAGAACTCATTTGATATTTTAAAAGATTGTTTTGAATTTATATTTTTAATAATCAATTTTTCCCGTGTGGGAAAAACATAGTATTTCCCAGGACGGTAAATACCGGTGGTGGGAAAAACTTTTCCAAGCCTGTCCCTACATCACAATCCTTCTCCACACCCTCTCCGCTTACAAGGTAAATAAAACTATTAAAAAAAGTAAAGAAAAAAAAAAGAAAAAAAATTAATTCAGAAACAATGATAAATAAAATAACGCACCTTTAATAGATTTTGTAAAAATGGTATGAAATTTCGTTCTGCTAAAGGGTAAGTCAAGTAAAACTTCAAACGCGTGTTTTTTTTCTATATTATTTTAACTTCAGTTTTATAATTAAACATGTCCAAAAAGAAAAAGCAATTTTTGGAACAATAACTTTCTCACATTTTCGCGGGGAGGACCCCCGGAACCCCCATACCAGGGCCAGGGGGGCCCTTTCCAGTACCTAGCCGATCACCCCAGAAGGAGCCAGTCCGGGCCGGGGGGGGGGGGGGTGCCTCCGCACCAGAAAAAATTCGCCTTGGACACCGGCCTTCTTGGCCGTCCGAAGAGGAGCGATAACCATGGGCGCCAACGTATGAGAAAGAGAGGGCGCTATAAACTAAGCTTTCGCTGCATTACAATTTATTATTATTATTATTATTATTATTATTATTATTATTATTATTATTATTATTATTATTATTATTTCATTTTCTAATTATATATATAAAAAAGAGGCTTTTAAAAAGCTTATTTTTTTCAATTTTCATGTCTTTTATGGTACACATAGGCTTTGGATAACATGTTCAATTATCCAATAATTAATATGAAAATGTTCGGTACGTTTCCCACCTCTCAGTGTGAGGGAAGGGGGAGCCAGAAAATGGTCGCCACAGAAGTCGTCATTTCTTCCAAGTCGTCGAGGAGGCCGGATCGCTCCGGTAGCCAAGCTATGAGAGGGTGCCATAAACTTAGCTTTTGTTGCATTACAATCAATTAGTTAATGTTTTAATTTTGTTCTTTTTAAAAATAATGGTTTTTAGAATGCAAATTGATCAGTTTAATTAATTAGATTTAATTCCTGTCTTTTATGGTACACATAAATTTCGGATTGCATGTTCAATTATCTAATAATTTATATAAAAATGTTCGGTACTTTCTCCCCATTCTGTGTGAGGGGAAGGGGCGCCATGAAATATTCACCCACAGGAAGCCGTCATTTCTGAGGTTTTGTGAAATAATCTAATAGTAAATAATATTATGGTCATTTTTCCCCATTTTGTTGATTTTTGTTATGTAATTAGCTAATGTTGATATCTTTCTAAGGTTTTCTTAATTGTTGATTTATTTATTTATTTATTTATTTATTTTTCATGTTTAAAATTTTTACCTGTGTTATTGTTTAGTTCATCTTTAATTGACATTCCAGATTCGAAGTCTGGGTTAAAAAGTTATTCTTTAATGACGCGTCAATTTGCGGTAACTTATTAGTTTGTAATTATTTTATATATTACCATGATTATAAAAATGCTCAGTCATCAATACTCTCATTATAAGAATTAATAAAATTTTAGAATGAATGTGTGAAACCAGCTCAGAAATGAAACGTCAAACGTAATTTCAGTTTGATTCATTAACGTTTCGGTTTTGTTACTGATTGTGTTTTGGTTGAATACAAAGTTGATTTTTGCGCAGTTTGCGAAAGTAATCTTGTAATAACAGAATATTTTACCTATGGTCATTATTTACCAGTTCATTGATTTTTTTTGTTATGTAATTAGCTGATGTTAATATCTTTCTTAGTTTCGTTATTATTATTTTTCCTTCATGGTTTTTAACCCCCGAAACACAAAGGAAAGGGGGTTATAAGTTTGACATGTGTGTGTGTGTGTGTGTGTCTGTCTGTCTGCAAGCACCTAAACGGATGGACCGATTTTGAAAAAAAAATTTTTTTTTTCTTTTGTTCGAAAGGAGAGTTGATCGAGAGTGTTCTTAGCTTAGTTCGAATTCATTGTTGGCCCACAAAGAAATTAAAAGCATTGAATTAAAATTTTTATCTGTTGCCAGTTTCTATTTGTTAACAAATAAAATACTTGACATTGATTTTAAATAATATGAAGCTTTTAAAAGGATTTTCAATTTTCCCGCTGGATACTACAGTTGCGACTCAATCGGGGTTTTTTACAATTTTTAATTTTATCGTTGCTTGTAAATGGTACACCTATGTAGTTGTATAGTCCAGATTCGAAGTCTTAGTATTTAAAAAGTTATTTTTCAAATACGTTAACAATTTGCGGTCACTTATTACATGGTGGTTATGTGGCATACTATCATGCTTATAAAAATGCTCTGTCGTCAGTACTGTTAAAACTAAGAACCAAGGCCGAATTTACCTATTAGCTAAACAGGCTATAGTTTAGAGATCCTGTTTTGTAGGGGGTTTCCAACTTCCGAAAAATTGCATGATTCGTTACTAAAAAATGAAAAGTAAAAAAGATAAATTTCATTTTAAAATGCTTGAAAACCTTGAAAATTTTTAAAAGTTTGGCTACAAACCTTAAATTTTAAAATTTCTATCAAACGGGTGCGGGGAGGGGGGATGGGTGAGAGAAATATTTTGTGACACGTGTTTCATATCTTGCTATTTATTTTATCCCTAATAAGCGAATGCAGTACTTTAGAAATTCTTTTTAACCCCCGACACACAAAGGAAGGGGGTTATAAGTTTAACGTATCTGTGTGTGGCACTTTAGCGGCTAAACGGGTGGAGCGATTTTGGAGAAAAAAAAATTTTGTTCGAAAGGAGAGTTGATCGAGGGTGTTCTTAGCTAGGTTGCGTTTTCGGATGACATTAATTAACAAAGATATTAATTTAAAATCTAAAAGGTTTTTCGCGATTTTTGCAGTGAAAACATATTTAAAAATTTAAATGTTTTGTACCAAAATAAAGAGGTTTTTTTTTTCTTTTCTTCGTCTGATAGAATGTATTTGGAACTTCCATGTTACATAGAACTCGAATTAAAAAGCTTTATAAAGCTGATTTTAAATACGGCTAAGCCTTTATTTACGCGATCGGTAACCGAATTCATTGTTGGCCAACATGGAAAGAAAATGCAATGATTTGAAATTTTTATCCGTTGCCAGTTTCTATTTGTTCACAAATAAAATACTTGTAATTGATTTTTAACAGTACAAGGCTTTTTAAAGGATTTTCAATTTTCCTTCTTGAATCTACATTTGCCGGGGTAATCGGGGATTTTAAAACAAATTAATTTTTGTCCCACTTGTGTATTGCTTGCTTTTATATAACTTCTGCACGTTGTCAATCTGTTCAGTTAGCTAGGAAAAAAAAAATACACAATCTCTATTTCTTTTAATTTTCTAGCCTGCACTACTTGTAATTAAAAAAAAAAAAGTTGTTGCAATGCGAAATCTATAGCTTATTCTTTATTTAATTTAAAAAGAGCTGTTTCTTACAAAGTTTTTAAAGCTTAACCTATGCAACCAAGTACTAAAATATCAGAGACTGAAAAGTGCAAGTGAAGTCCTTAACATATTTTTAATTGCTCTAGAGTCCATAAAAATAATTAGACAAGTCTTTCGAGCTCTAAAGCAAAGTGTTCCAATTTATTTCTCATGAAGTGCTTAAATTATGAATTGTCCAAATGGACAGTATCATTATGATACTATATAGTTATCTATTTTCTAAATCTGTGCACAATTTATTTTAAAGCAATTTTTTACTATTGACCATTTTACATTTAATTTATTGTGGTATTTGTCGGTGAGTTGGAGTTGGAGGGGTGATCAAAAACGAGTTGCACCGAAAGTAATAATGCATAAATAAACTTTTCTCCTCCCTCGCTCTTTCTTTCTATCGGCTGCTGACATGATTTGTCGAACCAAAACAACTTTTAATTTGTATTATCTTAATTTGCAGAGGAGTATATAACTTTAAAGAAATTTTGTTTGCCTATTTTCCCCCCATATTTTTGTAGTTCCAATTACCCATTATATGGCTTCAAAATGCAGAATTTTATGTCTGTTTATTAAATTTTTCTCTGGGGGAGAAAGCCCCGGACCCCCCAAATTTGGGGATATTCTGTACCCCAACTACAGGAGAGCGCTTTACTACTCTCATGAT
Organism: Uloborus diversus; assembly: GCF_026930045.1. Lineage (NCBI taxonomy): Eukaryota > Metazoa > Arthropoda > Arachnida > Araneae > Uloboridae > Uloborus > Uloborus diversus. The sequence continues at coordinate 119,394,730 of NC_072736.1, forward strand.
ACCATTGCCCCTCTTAAGGTCAAACCCAAAAGCTTGAAGTACAACTCTAGCAGAACAAAATGCATTTGAGACAGGTAAACAAAATTGCATTTGGGGGAGTTGAATAAAAAAAAGGAAAAGAACTTTCCCAGAAAGCGATTTCTTTCTTCCGGAAAAAAATTGTCCACCCCCCCCCCCAAAAAATATATATGTGAACATGCACCTAAAAATATAGGCGCCCCCAACTAGTCTTTCCACCGCCCTCTTTGGAGACCCAGCACGGGCCTGTAGTTATCCATTTAGGTTTAATTCTGACGGAGGGAATGAGCTTTTTGTATTTATTATAGTACTTTGAATTGTTCCATATATTGCCTCTTTCTTTGTAGTATTCACTTGTTAAATAATATTGTAAATCTCTCCAGGAACGATGGGGATCATAGGTGTATTGTGGTTTTGTTCTGCCTCTTTGGCGAGTGAATCTGCTATTTCGTTGTCTGAAATTTCCTTATGTCCGGGTACCCAAATTAATGATATCTCTTGATTTTCAGCCATTTTCTTTAGGTGCGTCCTGGTATTTTTAACTAGAAGATCATCTTGCCTATTTTCATTTTGGATTGCCTTAACTGCACTCTGAATCTGTGAGTAGAATAACCGGATTGTTTCTTTTTGGGAAAAATTTAGCGAAGTACCAGATCGCTGTGAGTTCAGCAGTAAAAATAGAGGAAAAGGGGAGAATTTGTAACTTTCGATGAATGTTTTCTTTTAAGTTAACAATTGAGAAGGCTGTCCTAGATTTCTTTGAGCCATCTGTGGTCCAAAACTCCTTATCGCGATCGGAGTGCTTGAATTTGTGGAAAGACTGCTTTATTTCTTCTATGATTGTAGAGGTCTGAAAAGTGAAGTCGTCGATACTATATTTAATTTTACATTTGTTATTTTTCGAGTAGGTTTTCTTTACAAAGCCAGTTGTCTTCAATTTTAAGGTTTCTAATCAAATTCATTATATGTTTGTAAATTTCCTTTTCATCTTTGTCGGTTTTCCAGTTTTTCCAATTGTCCCACTTGTTTCTGTAGTTTTTATTTCTCTTAAAGTATTGTTTTATATGAAAAACTACAGATTTTTGTTTGGATCTGATTTTGATGGTGTCAAATTGAGTAATTTCTCTAATTAGATCATTAGGGGCAAAGGTGTTGACGCCCAAGGTTTTGCTGATAATTGTGTGCTCTAGAGTGTTAATTATTGTGCAGTTCTTTGTTAGTATTGTTTAATCGGATGTGGCTGCCATAGTTAGATTGAGCAATAACGGTTTGTTTAATGATTTGGATACTATTTTTGGTGCTGATGCCGTTAACTCTGTTTGTAATCCATTTGATGATATTGGAGGTTTTGAAGATTCTTTTTTTCTAAAGAAAAAGTGTGAGCATTCCATTTTAAATTATTTTGGGTAAACAATACCTAAGATCTTGTGATCGGGGCTCCATTTTATCTCAGAACCTTGCATGAAGAATTTATCAGTGTTTTTGGAGTTTGACGGAGTGAAATCAATGATAACGGTTTTGTCAATTGAAATTTGTAATTTGTTTTCTCTGAACCAACATTCCAGATTTTCCATCGTGTTGTTGAGCTTTTGGTCTTCCTCTTGTTTATTTTTCCCAGTGACAACAAAAGAGAAGTCATCGGCATAGCCAAATATTTTAGCATCGAGAATGTAATCAACCAGGTCCGTGAAGTAACAATTAAATAAAAAAGGGAGAAAGAATGGTCCCCTGGGGTAGACCGCAGTTTGTATAGTTACATGTAGATTGTACTCCTTTCCAATGCACAAAAATTTTTCTATTGTGAATGAAGTTTTGAATCCAGCAGATAATAAGGGGGTCGAGACTTAGGGTGATTAATTTTCTTATTAGCTGAGGAATCCAGATGTTGTCGACTGCTCCCTTGATGTCTGTAGATAAAACGTAGATGTGTCTTCTTTTTTTTTTTCTGTTTTCTCCTAATAAACTAAAAATATCGAAATGGTACTCATCGGCTCCTCTTTCTTTAATAAAACCATAAAAGGAGTTTGGAAATTTTTTTTTCATCATTTGCCCAACTGTTTAATCTGTTTTGGATGATCTTTTCAAGAATTTTACACATATTTGGGTTAAAGATATGGGTCTGTAACTTGCAATTATGGACGGGTCTTTATTTTTGTTTTCTAACTGGGATAATTTTAGTGACTTTCCAGATTTCTGGGACAATACCTTCTTTAATACTTGTATTGAAAATAGAGGCAAGCTTTTCAATGCAGATTATTGGGATATTCTTCAGTGTTCTTGACGAAATTCCATCAGTTCCAGGTGATTTACTTTTTGAAGATCTAATGGTAGCAATAATTTCTTCGGTTCCAATGTTAGGTGATGAGGTAAGAAACTTATAAGAAGGGGATGAATTTACCCAAACAATTGAGTCATCTTCATTTTTTCTAATTGAAAAATATGTGATAAAAAGATTCGCCTGGTCTTTGGCATTCATAAGTTTGTTGTTGCCTTCGTTTTCAATGATTAAGTTGCTGTTGACGATATCTTTAGTTGGAAGGTATTTAATTTTGTTGAAATTTAAGTATAAATTTTTTGGACTATTAATGTTGAAATTAATTTTTTTCCAGAATTCTTTTTGAGATTTTTTAACAATTTTTTTTAAATATGGCTGTGACTTTTTTGAAATTGATCCAATCCTCCAGTTTTTGTGTTCTTTTCGCAAGTTTTCTGTATTTGTCCCTCACTTTCTTCTTTTTGGCGCATTGAAGGTTTCACCACCCATTTTTGTAGTTTGTACAGTAATTGACAGTATTAGAAGCGGAGGTAATAACGTTTTTGATCGTGTTGTTAAAATTGTTTAGGTCAAGATCCAAATTCTGGATTGTGGAAGGGGCGTCATCTTGACTGTCTACAAGAGCTGAATTCTGATTTCCAATTTTTTGCATTAGGTCTCTTGATACATAATCCCAATTTACATAACTTTTTTTTTTTTGTTGTTGTTGGTGTTGGTGTTGATGCTCATGTTGCCTTTCATTAAAACCGGGTAGTGGTCACTAGTTCCTGATTCTTCAATCCTTGACCATATGAAATTAATCGCGGAGGTATTATGAGTAAGTGTTAAGTCTAAAATCCCATCGTCAATGCCTTTGTTGATTCTAGTGGGAATTATATCATTTAATAACACTAGATTGCCGCCTGCCTTGTCTAGTGGTCAGAGATGTCTGACTGCGACTGGAAGGTCCGGGTTCGAATCCCGGCTCGGGCATGGACGTACTTTCTCTCTCCTGTCCTTGTCCTTTCTTTGTGAGAATGTGTTATGAATGGTTGCCTACCCTATAAACGGGTCCTTATGGCATGTGTGTACTGTAGAAGTCGAACTTCACACCAAATTACGGTACAGTTGGAAAAGTGAAGCAGCGCATCCCAAACTGCCACTTAGCTAGCACACGACAACAACACTAGATTAGATTCAATAATCCAGTTTGATAGTTTTCTCCCACTTGGGCTCGTGAGACGGTCTCTAAATGTGCGGCTCCTGGCATTAAAGTAGTGATGTGCCGGATCGTTAAAAAAGTAGATCCGCGGATACGGATACGGATCCGGATCATTTGTGTCAAGATCCACGGATACGGATCTTTCTCTCTCTCTCTTTTATTTTTCAGAATTCAACTATCCAAGTGTAAAATTTGTTACGGAAGGTATTCCCGTCAGAATAATAACAGTTTCTTCAAAAAATGTCATCTACGGTGAAAATATAATCAAGACTATAATTTACTCTTTAAGGGGGTCCGGGACACAAAAATCCTCAAATTTTGCATTTTTTTTTTTTTATAATTTGAAAAACTGCTCCGTTTTTTTCTGCTTAAGAGGACGTTTGAATCTTGTTTCTACCTTAAATAGAACGAAAGTTATAGTTATTTTTGTTGCATGCATCTAACGAATGTGTGCATAACTTTAAAACTTTAAACGCGTTTTTCTCCATGATGCAATTTTTCCCGATTTCTTGCATTCAAACTCTTATAAGTCAGGAACCGATAGAGATAAAGTAATGAAACTTGGAGCATATCTTTTTCAAGCAATTTACTTTAATTTTTATTCGGCGAATTTAAAAAAAGCGTTTACTGCAAAACTTATGATTTTTTTTTAAAAAAGTATCTTCGAATTTTTCGAAATTTTTCTTCAAATATTTTTTATTTTTTATTGAATCAATATTTTTAAAATCGCCGAATAAAAATTAAAGCTTAGATATTTGTGCATACTTTTTTGAAAAAAAAATGAAAATTGACCATCAATATTTTGAGTTATAGCAATTTAAAGCAACCCCATTTTTTTGAAAAAAAACTAATTAAATTTAAATAAAAAAATAATTTTTTTTCATATTTATGTTATGATTTTGCTTATTAAATAAATGATGAATCAGTTCAAAAAATTTCAAAACTCTAAAGTACATAATAAAAAAATTTTCAAAATGTGTCCCGGACCCCCTTAAAGAAATCTCCATTAAAATTGAGGGAGAGTTGGAAGAAACGGGTCAGCACTGCATTAATGCTTGGATAGAATGTCAAAAATTATTTCTAGCTTGCTCGGTAGATGTAGGATACAGGAGCTAGAGTGTAAAGCTGCTACTGGACAGGCTAGAAATAATTTTTAGCATTTTTTTTCAGCATAAATGCAGCGTTGATCCATTCCACCCAACTTTCTCCGCCCGACTGAATAACAGAGATAGGAACATCTTTACAAACAGTAAATAGAGAATTTAGTCTCACTTTTTTTGAAGGATGCGGAGAAAAACCAAAATAAAGAATGACAGAAACCCCAAATCAATCACAAAAACTAATATTAGACTAAATTAAAAAAAAAAAAAAAAAAAAAAAACATGTCCCAGAGGGCCGATCTTATATTAAGATGGATTTCATGGGTCAGAAAACACTTTGTTAACAAATATGAACTGATAGCGGATAGAAATTTTAAATCATTGAGTTTTTTCTCCTTATGTTTTGACTATGAAAATCGCTATCAATCACGCGTATAAAGTCTTTGAATTGTATTTAAAATTTACTGAACAAGATTATAGCTCCAACTGTATACAACTTGGAAGTTCCAAATAAATATCAAACACAGAAAACTTCGTTCTTTCAATTTTTAAGTTTTTACTACCATAATTCTGAAAAACGCTTTAAAAGTCGTTTTTTTTTTTAATATCTCCGGTAATTAAAGTTCCACAAAAACGAGGCCACGCTAAGAACACTTTCGGTCAAGTCATCTTTTGAACGAAAAAAGAACTATCAAAAACAGTTCATCTGTTTAGGAGCTACGAAGCCACAAATAGACACACAGATACACGTTAAAAATTTATTACCCATTCCTTTTTGTGACGGTGGGTACAAATTGGCTTCTGAAATGATAGCTTATAATTTAAATAGGGAATAAAACCTAACTTATACGGAATTTTAGTCTTTCATCCAAATATTTGAGAATTTTTAGAATAGAAAAGATCCGTTTAAGATCCGTCAGAAAAATAACGGATACGGATACGGATACAGATCTTTATTTTCCCTCGGATACCCGCGGATACGGATATCCGGAACATCACTACATTAAAGTCTCCAGTGAAGATGGAGTTCACAGCAACTAATTTGTTTAATTCATTGAGAGTTTCCAGACTGATTATCCCGTGAGGTTTATAACAGTTGATGATGTCAAAATCAATATTGTTAACGTGAACCCGAGTGGTGAGGGATTCAAGACTCGGGATGTTATTATTGATGCGGTAGGATGGGATTTCGTCTTTTATAAAGGTATATATTCCCCCTCCTTTATGAGGGAATGGGCGTTCTTTGGAGTAGGGGAAGGTCGTTTAGTATCAGACAGCGGGTAGTATCGGAGAAGGGCTGCTTCTTAATTCCGCCGCCAGGGGCAGCACGTACTGGGTCAACATAGTGTGCCGTATTGGGGAAGAAAGCCACAGGTGCTATATAACGGTTGATGTGGTTCATATCAACCGTTCGTTCTGGTGAGCAAAGCTAGTTGTTTGTTTGTTGAGAGAATTGCAGTGCACGAACTTAACTTCTGGGGCATATATTTACACATAGAGAGTAAGTTATATTGTTTCATTGTTATACCTTTAGACTGATAGTATATTAATCTAAGTATTATAAGCTATAAAAGTGTCTTGCTTAAGTAATGACCTAGTGGTGGTTAAACAACTGTAGCTTTACAGTCGGGTTGTATCGGACAAACCAATCTCGGGTTGTATGGGACATAGTTACTGGCACCAAAATAAAATACTGACGGGTTTTTCTTTGTCCAACAGGTTGAAATGGAAAAATCACGACATAAATAAGATGAAACAAATATGAAAGAAGCCATTGAAAAAGTTGGACTTAATAAAATGACAATTAGAGAAGCTAGTGAAAGATATTTAGTCCCAAAAAGTATTTTGGGTGATAGGATCAAAGCTTTTCATTTTTAGACTTGTATATTGTTCTAAGTAACCAACTACTTTGTTCGTTTGATTTTTTTTTTTTTTTTTTGCACATATTAAAATGTTATTTCTGAACTATTTGTTTTTATTTCAACATTTTAATGTTTTGTCCGATATAACCCTTCAAAATTTAAAGTTGGCCAAAAATAGAGTTTGACAAAAATTTGTTTAAAGAATACGACTCCATGTTTTTTTAACCAAAGTTTAGAATTTATGTTAGGTAACTTAGTACAGCATAATTTAGTGTAAAAACTAATTCTTTACAAATAAAACAAAAAGTGTTATGATTGAAATGGCTTAGGGGTCCGATACTACCCGACCTTCCCCTATAACGAGTAACCTCTCAAGTTGGGGAGTTTCGAATCAGGAATCCAGGTTTCCTGTAAGCATATTATGGAAGGGGAAATCCAGGCAATCAAAAATTTAAGGAAGTCAAAATTGGCTAGCATGCCTCTAATATTTCAGCTAAGAATGAAGTTAGACATAGGAGGAAAAAAAAAAACACCTTAATTACAAGTTATGTCTTCCTCTAAGGAATCTTGGGACTCCGGAAGAGGGTTTATTTGAAAAGGGTTATCAGCTGGGGAGATATGTTTATGAACAAAACTTTTTAATTGGAAAATTTCAATTTTAAGTTTCTCTATTTCTAAGTTCTTAGATATGCAGTTGTTGCAAAATTGTGAGCAATATTGAGATTGATTTGTAATCAAAACTTTTAGTTCGTCAATTTCAACTTTCAGGTGATTGATTTGCTTATCTTTATTCGTGAGCTTATTTTCCAAATTCTTAACAATATCGAGGACACTGTTGTCGCTGCTGCTAATAGTAACCTTAGGGGGGGGGGAGGGGCGTCTTCCTTGCGGGCGACGCTGGCCCACGTTTTATTTTCTTCTGACAGCTTCCAGCTTCCTATTGATAGAGACAGATTTTTCTTGGGCTTTTGATTTGTAGATTGGGCAGCTTTTGTCGATTGCTATGTGGCTTTCGCCACACCAAAAACATTTCGGAGTTTTATCACACGTTTCGTGATTATCCCCACACACTCTGCACTTTATTTTTGCTTTTGCAGTTGTTTTGTTGATGGCCTATGCCCATACAGTTATAGCAGATTTTAGGCTTTTCAATGTAATTATTTGTTCTGAAAATTAATCTTCCTATTTTATAGCTCTGTCTATTTGTTTTTCCTATTTCCTTAACCAGTATTACTGGAATAGGATCTTCTGATCCTTTTCTGTTAAATCTTATAATTTGTGAAACAAAGATCCCTTCTGTTTTCAAAGCATTTGCTATATATTCTAATGAGATTTCTGTGTCAATATTCTTGACGACGTATTTGCTGCTTATAGTTTCTTCAATTAACCTGATGCTAACTCCAGTGTTGACCAGAGATTTTATTTTCGTAGCTTCGATAACTGTATTGAGTTTGTTCTAGTTTGGTTTATGATACGAAAATACAGACATCCGATGATCTCATGTTTTACTTAGCTGCAAGTCAAATAACTTTCGGAAGGAGCGCTTTATTAACAAAGATCAACTCAGCCAGTAAACATTCTTTTTCGCAGATGAAATTTAAAACAATATATAATTTCTTACTTGCTCAAAATCATTTTCCAGAACCTTGCTTTGATTTTCCTTTTTTATCTTCTTCAGCCTCAGTGTTTTATATTTATGAATTTGTTACACATAGATCAAAACCTTTTTAATTCTCTCTGGGTCGCCTAAAAAGAGTAAGAAATTGAGGTTTTATTTCTTATAATCAGGACTTAATTTGCTCACGGGAGCTGAGCTCCTGTACTTCTTTTCAATTTTATGCAAATTTTTACATTTTAGGAGAAATTCAAGTTGTTCACGCGTAAAAATAGTTGAGAGGACTATAGAAATCCTGCACTAAGATACTTTTAAATTTATATATTTTGTACTTTTAATAACTTTTTAAGAGTTATTAAACTTTAAACCGAAATAACTTAAGCTTTTTTTTTTAAACATAAGCGAAATTACCAATGTAACGTAACAGATATTGGCAGGCCAGTTGTTTCGGGAGGTTAGGAGCCCCCCCCCCCCCCCCGGTTTTGAGAACCGTGTGGGCGTGGTTCCTGTTGTTTTACCGTATATACCCTTTGCCCTGGAAAAATTTGTGCGATTGAGCTTTCTCCTTCCATTGAAGTAAATGTAGATTTTTTTTTATTACTTTCTTCTATATCTAATATATAGAAGAAAGTATTGGATTCGTGCAAATTTTCGAATTTCGAATTTTGACGGATTCGAACGTTTTGAGGTGTGCTGAGTTCATTTCGACTATTTTTGGAAAATGTCTGTCTGTGTGTGTGTGTGTGTGTGTGTGTGTATGTATGTATGTATGTGTGTGTGTATGTATGTGTGTCACGTCTGTGTGTGACCAGTTTTTTGTGGCCGCTCTACAGCAAAAACTACCGCATGAAATCGAACGAAATTTGGTACACATATGTGCCCGTATGTGAACTTGTGCCCATTGGTTTTTGGCGCGAATTCCTCCAAGGGGGGTGGAGCAATGGGACGTTTTTTGAGTTACGCGTGCTTGCTATTCCTCAGGAAGTAACTGGCGGAATCAAACAAAATTTAGTCCATATGTTGCCATTAACAGGAACAGGTGCTGATTCAATTTTGGTGTCAATAACTCAAACGGGGGTTGAACTATAGAACGTTTTTTTGTCGTCAATTGTGACTGCTGTATCTCAAGAAATAATGAACGGAATGAAAGAAAAATTTATCGGCAAGTAGCCCTTAGTGGGTATAAGAGCTGATTTTATTTTGGTGTCAATAGCTAAAAAGGGGGTAGCGCAATCGCCCGTTCTTTTTTTCCATTGTGAGTACCCTATCTCAAGAAGTAATGCTACGTTCTGGTTGAAATTTGGAATATATGTGAATCCATACGTAAACAGGCTTTGGTTCAATTTTGACGCCAATCGCTCCAAGAGGTGTTGATTTTTTTTTTTTTTTTTTGCGAATAAAAATAGCTTTATTAATGCAACAATAAGAAAGATAAATCGTAATAGATTATTGTCGTCTGCGTATTTCTCGTGATTTTAATTGTATGGAAATGATCGGAAATATTATCTCAATGATTTAAAATTTTTAACTGTTGCCATCTTATGTTTGTTAACAAATAAAATATTTGTAATTAATTCAAGCAAGGCTTTTAAAATAACTTTCAATTTTCGCTCTTTGCTTTGCTTTTGCAATAATTCAGACATTGGGATGGTCGTCAAGTTTTTGCATGTGTAATTTTGTTTTTGTTGGGAATATTGCTTCCTCGTCAAGCATGGGGAGGGATCAGAAAAAAAAAAGAAAAATATAGAAGAAAGTTTCGTGATGGCCACAACATACTAGTTTTTTTTTGAGTTTATCGAATGTGGTTTAATACGTTTTTGTATTGACAATAAAAAAAATATTCATCTCTTTTTTTTTTTTTTTGAATTTGATAGTACTTATTGGCCTTTCCTCAGAGTTGACCTTAGGAAAACTCATGCTCCTAATAAAGATAATTCGTTTTTTTTAAACTTTTTTATTTTTTAACTTTTTTTTTTAAACTCCTGACGAACATAATTTTAACATAAATTTTCTCATGGAATGGTTTTTTTGATATTTTTTTGAGTCATTATTTGATGAATGTTTAAAATTTGGAACCAATTCAATCATAAATGAGTGGGATATTAGGCTCAGAACCTTAGGTTGGCCTTAATTGACCCTTTTCCAAAAAAGGTCATATTTTTCCAAATGCAAAGGGCGATTTCATTAAGGGGGTGGGACACGTTGGTTCGCTTTTTTTGCTTTTCATTTTTTATCTTATCAAAAAACACTATGAGCAGTTTGATTTTTTACAGTAAGTTTCATTAAAAATTCCTCAACACCACAGATTGTTTTGAAAATGTTGAATTGATTACCTTTTTTATATTAGTTTTTTAATGGAATCTTGTAAAGTGGACCGACGAGACCCACGGGTGGGGTACGTTGGTCCGCCGAGTGGGGCACGTTGGACCGCATAACTCAAACAACACTTGTTACAATTTTAGCGATAGATACTATCAAAGGTTGTAACTACCTTTTTCTCTTTTGGGTGCACAGTGAAAAACGTAAATTTTAAAGATCAATATAGCATATTAAAATGACTGACTAATATATAGCACTTATATGTAGCATATTCTTATGAATAATCTTAGGGAATAAAAAAAATAATTAATTAATTAAAAATATCATCAATTAAAAAAGTAAATGAAGTATTATATGAAATGCTTCAATACGATAATTATTATTTCTTAGAATTAGCGATTATAATTTTGTTAGTTTAACGTTGATCATTATTATTGCATTTCAAATTTGATTTTGACCAGATTTCATTAAAAAAAAAAAAAAGATTTACATTAAAAAAAAAAGCTGATTCAAATTTTTTAAAAATCAGATTTAAGTATTAAAAAGAAATCGGGATTTTTTCTTCCAACTCTGTAAATTAACACAACTAGAGGGCGGCCAGTATCAAAAGCCCCGGGCGGCATCACATCCAAATACGCCTCTGCATATGAAGATTTATATTCATCATCTTTGAAAATGTCACAATTATATGGCCAAATTCCAGTAACTTTAAATCCATTTTGGATATTTTGGTGTGTCATAGCCAGTGGGAAAGCATTTCCAACAAGTCCTGCAATTTAATGGATTGTGATGGGTTTTTCTGGATTGGACATCATCCATGAGTCACAAGCTTTATTGTAATAACCTTTTAATGGCTCAAAAACAGTCCTATCAAGGGGCTGCATTTTATGACTTGTATAAGGATAAAGGGTTAAAATATGAATACTACTACTTTTTTCCAAGTTCAGTACAGGAATTGAAATGTGACTTTCATGGTTGTCCAAAATGACCAGAACTGGTTTAACTGTATCGTATATGCTTCACAAAATGTTGTTTGAATGCGTAGAAGTTTTCTGATGTCATCCACCCACTTTGGTATGCTGTTCCCAATGAACCCGGTGGTGCTCCACGAAGCATATGGTCCTTAAAATTCACTCTTGGAAAGACAAAAAATGGAGGAAGAGCATTTCCTGCTGCGTTTATGGTGATGCACAAAGTAACTAGCTGCTCTCGTTCAGCTGATATAACTTTTCCAACTTCTCTGCTTTTTTTTTTCCGCTGAAATTTTTGAAGAGACATGTGAGCACTTGTGATACTTGTTTCATCTACATTGTAAATATTTTCAGGACCAAAATTATATCTACTATAAAGAGTTTCCAAATTTTGAAAGAATATCATAACATTGTGTTTATTAAAGCTAATGGCTCGAGATGAACTTGTCGTTTCAGGTTTTCTAAGGCTCAGATTAGGGTGTCTCTGTCTGAAACCATACATCCACTCCTTTCCAGCAGTATGATTTTTAACCCAGCTGTTAGGAAGATACTTAGAATTAACTTTTGCAAGTTCATATGCCAAAACTTTTACCATTTTCAGTGAGAGTCCGTGATAAACTTTTGCTGCATGCACAATGTGTTCTTCCAACATGTCCTCTTCTTTTTTCGTAAAAACTTATCTTGTTTCATTCCTTGCAGAAAAATTGAAGTTTATTGGCTCATCATTCTGAATGTTTTCTTTTGCAGCTTTGTATTTCTTAATATACCGAATAAGCGTGGTTTTAGAAATACACGTAAAGGTCATAAGTGGATTGAATAGACATTTTGTTTTCAATAACATCCATAACAGTATTTTCCATTATATTTGAAGGCACTGCTCCATTTTTGTTTTTCTCAACCTTTTTCAAGGCATCAAAAATGGAAAAATATCTCAAATTGTATCCTCTGATATAATATTAAAATTGAAAGTATAGTGTTAATTTTATGTCAAAAAAAAAAAAAAATTATTTAAAAAATATGTTTCATTATTTCTTCAAAGAGACAGAGGGACTGACAAAAGTTTCTTTATTCAATGTTTATATGTAATTATATTGAAAATCATCATTGATACTTAAAATGTAGAGATTTTCTCTACTAGATTTTCTATTAAAATGTCTTTTTTTTTCTGATTATTTGCTTTTTACCAATTACAAAAAGGAAATAACTTTGACAAACTAATACCATATATTCCAAAGAAAAAGCACAATAAAATTGACATTTTTAAGTTAGTATATCTTTGTGTTCTAAAAATAAAAGAAACTAAATTAGATAATTTAAACAAAAATCTTACCCTTTTCCGCTTTCAATCAATTATTTGTTTTGTTTCTACGTAGAAGGCTTGCTTGTTTTTTAAATATTAATTTATGTAAATTTAATTTACATAAATTATTACATATTTTATCTAAAAAAATTGTCTGCAGAATTTTAGAAGAATATTTGAAAATATAAACAGTTAAAAAGTACAGATGCAAAGTAAACCTTTTTGTAAAATTGATTTATTATTTTTGTTAAATGATCATGAAATATAGCTTTGCTTTTCTTTCTAAGTTTTGTTTTATATTATTTTTTTCAAACATGTGAAATATACAATGAATTTATGATATACAAGCACTCAGATTAAATGTTATGATTACTGAAATTTTAGAGAGAAAAAAAAGTTTTTAAATTATGTGGGGTACGTTGGTCCGGCCCAGTGCCCCACAAAGAGCGGACCAACCTACCTCACCTTCTTGGTCTGAAAAAATAGTGTCATAATTTTTTTTCTTTTTGACAAAAAATTTTTAAAATGCCGATAATTGTGAAATAAAAAAACTTATTTTAAGAAAGAAGTTCAATTTTTTCCCCGCAATCTTGATTAAAACCATTAAAAATTAAAGTTGCAGTTTTCTGAAAATTACTCAGGACTACTGAAATGACCTTTTCTGAAACAAAATTTGTTCAATATAACTGTACATGTGATTTCATTATAGGATTTATAGGACCATAGGTGCTGTTTGTTGGTCATAAAATAAAATAAAAAAATATTAATTGTATTAAAAAAATTGAGACCGATCCAACATGCCCCACCTCCCTCTACATATTCATCAACGTACGTACAAAATTCAAAAATTAGAAAAAAAATATCACCCGTAATGGTCAACAATAAAACAAACTGAAAAGGTTCATTTTTCCTGTTGATCTCCATCTATGGCGTTGAATGGGTCATTGATGGTAATGAGTGGAGCACTGTAGTAAGAAAAAAATCTACGGAATAATTATTTCTATTTATATGATGAATACTGACATGAGTGAGTGACGGATGAGCATTGTGAACAAAAATACTATTCCATGCAAAACTTGTAAATAATATCAAAAATTTTTGCATTTTCTGCGAACTTATTCAACTACTGAAACTGCAAATAAAATTAATCACATATGTACAATTAAAAACTAATATCATTTATTTTAACTTAGTTCCTAAAATATAAAATAAGTTTAAATACTAACATATCAAAGCTTCCCCAGAATATATGTTTCAACATAAATTTTGCTGATTTATTGATTTTTTACTTTAAAATCAGAATTATTTTTTTACAAAAAATGAATAAATAAATAAATAAAACACACGATTTGAAATAATTAGTTATCAAAACTTTATCAGAAAAGTTCTACAAGAACTCGAAATTATAAATAGAATTGTAATGAATATCAGTTATTGTTCTAAAGTAAACAACAGCTGTGTAAGTACAGTTAAGATCAAACCACGATAAAATCACGATTTAGCGATTTTTTCTACTTTCATAGAAAAATGGAGGGTTGGCCTTATTGGTCTACATGGCTTTATTAGGTGCAACAGCCTTATACCGTGCCGTCACAGGCATGGGCACCGACATAATCATATGTAGGAGGTGCACACGCATGTGTGCACCCCCTACATATGATTACCCTCTTTTTTTTTCGTTTACATAAATTTTAATTAATTTATTTATTTATTACTAGTGGCACCCGCACGGCTTCGCCCGTAATAGAAAAATTAAAGGTCTTTTGGTTCGCCTGTATATTTACAAATAATGTATGGTGAATTTTCTCGCCAATTGGCTTGTAAAGACGTTATAGTTCCACGTTATGATAATTTCGTATCTCGCCAATTGGCTTGTGCCCATGTTACGGTTCCACGTTATGATAATTTCGTAATTTATGATAGTTTTTTTCTTAAAATTGGAATAAAAAAAGAACCACATCGAATTTTCGAAAAATCGCTTCGAGGTGCACACCCCCATGCTACAAACTAACTTTGTGCCAAATTTCATGAAAATCGGCCGAACGGTCTAGGCGCTATGCGCGTCACAGACATCCAGACATCCAGACATCCGGACAGAGAGACTTTCAGCTTTATTATTAGTAAAGATAAAGATAAAGAAGATTATCTTTTAAAATCTATTTAGCTATTTATTTTAAAGCGAGTCCGGAGGTATATTTTCATCTTTGCTAAAATTATTCCGTTTAACAGTTTTATTTCTCGGATCACAATATTTTGTTATTTCCTAATTTGTCCCTTGCTTAAAATGAATTTAATGTCACTCATTTAGAACAAATATATTTTTAATGCAATTAAAAATACAATCATTAGCTTTTAACGTTAGTTAAATTTTATTTTTAAAAGCCAGGGAGTGAAAGTGCACCAACTGCCATCGCTTATGTACATAAACATAAGATTAATTTTTCGTAATGCATTTTGTATTTTTTTAAAAGTATTTTGCAGTTTGTCCTGGTTTATTTAATTTTATTTTACTTTTAAAAGCCAAAGGGTGTGAGAATTCACCCCTTGCCGACGCTTGTGGAAAAAAACAT
Organism: Uloborus diversus; assembly: GCF_026930045.1. Lineage (NCBI taxonomy): Eukaryota > Metazoa > Arthropoda > Arachnida > Araneae > Uloboridae > Uloborus > Uloborus diversus. Next base: position 119,409,961 of record NC_072736.1, read on the forward strand.
AAGATAATAATTTTCGTGATGTATTTTATTGTTTTTGAAGAATTTTGCGGTAAGTCCCTTTTTAATTATAATAACACCCCCTTGCCGACACTCAAGGACATGAATATGACTTTAATATTTTTCGTGATGTACTTTGTAGTTTTTTCTTTATTTAAAACGAATTTAACTTATTTTGTCAAGTGTAAATAAGTACTTAAAAAACATATATAAAAATATATGACTTTTTTTTTTAATTAAAAGAAATTTTTTTTCGATAAAAGGCAGGGTGGTGCAAGTGCATGTACAAAGGCTCAAGCTAAAGCAACACATTAGGTTTTAGCCTAGAAAGCATAAGACCCTGGTCTGTCCGTGCCCTTTTTCGCAGATAAATGCACTTTTTCATACACTACTCGCTTTTTGTTATCACAGAAAGTGACATCAAATGGAGCAACGAGCAACAAAAAACTTCAAGTACAACTGCAGAAAACTCGTTCTATGTAAAGTACAGTTAAGACAGCTGTGCCCACCTAAGGGGGGGGGGGGGGGTCATGGCGCTGACTGCGCCATTAAAAAAAAATTTTTTTTTGGGGGGGGAGGGTGTTTTAAGGGTATTTTTTTCATTTATGGGGGTTCTTGATTTTGGGGGGAGGGGTCTCTGCGAAATTTAGGGGAGGGCACCCCTGGTTAAGAAATCGTGATGCTTTAATTTTTTATATTTCAAGCGTACGAAACTGCAGCTTCTAACCCAGCAAAAAAAGTTTTGTTAAAAACATTGTTTTTCAAACTAGACGAAGAAAACGAATTCCCTGTAGAGTAGTATAGCAAGAATAGAGCAATACCACGTTTTCTGTTCCGGAGGAATTAAATCATGATTAAATTTTCTCAAATGAAGCAGTGAGAAGCAAAGGGATGTGAGTGATTAAATTAAAAATTTGAAGATAACCAGAACAAATGGCGGAGAACAATGGATGGAATCATTCGGTGAAATTTAGAGTTCCATTTGGCAAAATGATCATCATTCGGCAAATTTAAAATTTCCGCCCTCCCAAAAATTTAAGTCCGGTACGCCCTTGCCTGTTTGCAATTAATTCGCAAATTTGTGCTTGACACGCACGCACGCACATACGTAGTTTACTATTGTTACTAAACAAAGAAGTTGTTCTATTTTTATTTGAAAAAAAAAAGTCAAATTAAAATTTTTATTTTGATAATGGTACTTACCAGAGTGAGATTTATTCAACAATGAATAAAAATGGTTATTAACAAATTTTATAACCGTTTGAAAACGGCGATTATCAGCCATTTTAAAGATAGCCCGGGAAAATAGATAAACCGTGAGTATTTTTCTCCGAATTCCTCCGAGATAAAGAAGAATAATTTTCATCTCGCTCCTATTATTGTGGAAACAAACAATTTTATTGGATCTTTCTCTGTGCGCCTGTCGTATCGCTAGTCTGACATCCATGACTTGTGAAAGATGACATCATGTCTTGTGCGAATTAGCCAATCAGGAAAAGGCTCGGCGTGGAGCAGGGAAAGTCCCTTTTGAGGTTTAAAAAAAGATCTGGCTGCACTAAACAAACTTGGAAGCAACTTGCAAAAAGATTATTAAATTTAGAGATTGATTTCTTATAAAGCTTTGAGAATGCATGTTCTCCCAACTAGGAATTATAGCTAAACATACTAAAAAAAATCTCTAAAGGTACCTCATTTGCGGTTATAACTCATATAAAAACATTAGGTGATTGAAAAAAAAAAAGAACTTATCTTTATTGTTTTGTCTTAATTTAAAGTCTAACTGTCAGCTAAAATAGGCTATTCTTTGCCAATTCGATGCTTAAAGCAAAATGAAATTTCTAATTGCCGGCTGAATTCGATTTTACAGCATGTGAGTAATATTTTATTATTCTTATTTTACAAGTTAAAAATCTCTTGCAACTAAGATAGTTTAGAAAAGTGAAAATTTATCCCTATACCTGAAAAGTGATAAACAAAACAAAAGATCATACGCACAGAAACATCTAACCGATAATAATAAAATTCTCCGAAACAAAATTGCTGTGTGTGTGTGTGTGTGTGTTTCAGTTTTTAATTATCTCGCATTTCTGCAAATTTCAACCTTTATAGCCATTTTGCCTGTAGGGTTACTCATTTTACAAAGTCTGAATTATGTGTTTAAGCGTCTTCTATTTCAGTGCAAGGGGGGGGGAGGGGAGAAAAGAAGCATTGAACTCACTTTATTCGTTTACTATTACAAGAACAGATATCGAACATCATAACATATTTCTTTTTGCAAAAATAAATGGTTTTAAAGCTCTTTTAAGGATAAAAGGCAAAAAACTTAGGCTCATCGAAATATTATTCATATAAATAAGGAGATAATAGTCGAGAAGTTGATATTTTTTTGTTTTAATAGGAAAATTAGTAACATAGCAGTAGGGGAGGGTGAGGCACAGTGAGACGAGGGATACAGTGAGACAAAGCCTTTTTTTTTTTTTGGATTTTTTAATTATAATTAGTAAATGATGCCAGGTACCCATGAATCTGCAGCAGTTGGTCATGTGGATACTGGAATATGAAGTTGTTGCTTGAGTTCAGTAGTGTACCTACGGGTTCTGGCGCCACTGGCGAACTTAAGAAATCCCCCCCCCCCCATGGAGTCGCCCCGACGGAAAGTCACCAAAGACCACTGTGACCTCCCAAAAAAATGTTTTGGGAGGACATTAGACTAATTCATCCGACAAATTAAAAGACAGTATTGCAACTTTAATATTCTCTTTTTTTTTTTTTTTTTCATGTTTTCAATGATGAACCAATGTTCCTTAGCAGTAGATGTTATGTATGAATATGGGCGCTTGATAGAGTTTTATCACGCGGAAAAATTGGGATTTCATTTGGCAAATTGAGAATTTTACCCTTGCCAAAAACTTTAGTTCTCCCCCCACCATTTCACATAAATTCAATAAAACCAGCAATATTTGCAACTCGTTAATAAATATAAATGATGTACGTTCTTGAACCAAATGAGAATAAACATCTTACAATTCCGTTTGCAATGAATTTATTACTTTTTTCAAAACAGCTTTAACTTTTAATAGAATTTGTTTCAAACCACTGGTAGAATGTACAGTAAACATAATTTAAACAATCACTAAAAGAAAGAAAGAAACCTTAAATTTTTAAAAAGTAAAAATCAAAGCTTTAAAAAAAATCTGTTATAATTATCAAGCAAAGCAAATACAAAAAAAAAAAAAAAAAAAAAAAATGCTAATCTGAAATTGAATAAAAAACACGGACCATTTACATACAGGTAAAATAAAAGTAGGGTCAGATGGGGTGGAATGGGTATGTTGGGTTGAAATGGGTAGTTTATTGATCTTTCAAGTTACAGAAAAGAAAAATAATTAAAAAAAAAAAAATAAAAACACCCATGTTATTTACAATAGTTTGACTTTATTTTGATTCAAGAAAAAAACCGAATGGAAACAGTCAGTTTCGTCGCAGTCTTCTTGTAAGTCATATTGTAAAAATCAAAACTAACAGATATCGTTGGAACTTTGTTTCAGGATTTTGTTCGAACTTAGATAGCATTCTATTGCTGTTATTTTCATTGAAGGAAGTGTCTTTTGTTAACTGAAAAAAATCAGAAAAGAAAAATTCCATAGATTATAAGAAATTATGTAAAAAAAAATTAAGTGGGGTGGAATGAGTAATAATATTAGGCTTAATGACATAGGTTGTGGAATTAACATTAAAAAGCATTTTATTGCTAAAGTTCTAGAATCTTTATATACTTGTGCTTATGTTGTAAAAATTCTTAACAAGTCTTTGATAGGAAATTTTTTCACTTTCCCCAATAATGCGAAAATGGAGATTAAAGAAGAACACCCCATCAAAACCCAAGTCAGCCAATCCTCAATAATCGTAGACATTACACCTTTAATTGCAGCGAAATTACAGACTACATTGTTTAATAGATTTTTACCCTTATATTAATGTATTTTTGTGGAAAAATAATAAATAAATTCCTGTTATCACTCTGAAATTTAATTTAAAACAATACTACCCATTTCACCCCGCCCCATGGGGTGGAATGGGTATAAAAAGACTTTGAAATAATAGCCTTTTCACTAAATAATAAAATTATTTCAGTAATAATAACTACGGATATGTGAAGCTTATTGCTGAAATGTAAAAACTCAGCTAAGGTTTTTTAACCGACTTTAAAAAGGAGGCGGTTATCAGTTCATACCGTATGTATGTTTTTTTTTTGTTTGTCCACTCACAGCGTCTCACCTAGTGGACCGATTTTGATGATTCTTTTTTTAATGGATAGGGGATGGCTCAACTTAGGTCCCATTACTTTGTTTGGCTATATTTGTTCGTTAAAAAAAAGTTATGGTCAAAAAACTGTAAATTTCATGCAATTTCCCTATTAAATGATTAAATATAAAACCTATTGTTACAAACGTTTGGTGCCATACAACAGTAACATTAATAGTAATTGTAGTGATAATTTTGAATGAAGGCTTTTCTGAAGCAAGCATTAAGTATTTTCAGTGTCATTGCTCTATCGTGGGGGTGAACCTAACCTGGAAGCGAGGTAACAAAGTGATTAGGATCTGCTTAGCCTTCACAACGCTACTAGGTTAGTTTTGCCTCAACTATATATAGTAGTATTTTTATAGTTATAATCTATGCCAATAACAGATGATCTGAGCTAAGTAAGGAGATACAGGATTGCATAAAAAGCAATTTGTATGCTGTGAAATTTAAATTAGTTAGGGAAAACGTAATATTAAATGGGTTATAATTAAATTAACACACAAATGAATTCCAGGGACAAAGATAAATTCTTAGTGTTAATCACTTAAAGTTTTATTCGTGTTTTTAGTTGGTTTTTTTTAGTATGGAGCATTTTTATGAAAAGATAAGATGAAGTTTCGTTATGGATAGTAACTTCTAAATATTTCTGAAATACATTTACACTAAAAAGAATGAAATAAAAAAATTTTGAAAAAAAAATAGAACCGACTTCAAAATTGCTCTAAAAAGTGAAAAATAATTTTATCCTTTAAACACCAACGATAATACTTTTAAACGTAATTTTTGAAGTTGGCGCAAAAACGATAGATAAAATCATTCACAGCCATAACTTAACTACAATTATAAATTTAACCAGGCCCAGTTTCTTCACTACCACATACATTATGCATTGATAACAACATATTTGAGTAACGATATAAATGTTTCGTGACTAACTTTGGATGATTTTCTGAAGAAAATATAAACGAAGCATGGTTACACTGGATTTTGTTTTTGCGTCAACTTCAAAAATTACGTTTAAATGTATTATCGTTGGTGTTTAAAGGATAAAATTATTTTTCACTTTTTAGAGAAATTTTGAAGTCGGTTCTATTTTTTTTTTCAAATTTTTTTTTAATTGTTGGATATCAAATTTGAATAGTTTGATAATCATTTAAAAAATACCTGTTTTTATACCCATTCCACCCCACCTGACCCTACTTTACTATATTTGCTAATAAGGGCCCCAATATTTTGTTTAAACTTTTTATGCTTATATTATTTATTATAATGAGAATAAATACTTAGCTTAAGAAAAACTATACACCCTAAACTAAGCACGACAAAATGTCGGCCACTTCCCGAAAAAAAAAGGAATCATCATACATACAACGCATTCTCCACCACCGCTCCCTGGTATACAAATTGTGTGTAGAAGTGTTTAGCTAACTCAATGAATCGGAATAGAATTTCACAGTTTTTTGTTGAACGCATTATGTTTCTCTCACAATCCTACATGCTGTCTCCGTGATTTGTATTCAATGAAAATTTTTAATTTCATTGGGGTGAAATCCCTTTAAATATTTAAAACATCACCAAAACCGATCTTTTCTTCCTAGAGGGTTTTTTTAACAATTTTTTCACTTATTTTTCATTGTGTAAAATTTTATTCTTATTCTCACTGTGGCTTGAATGCTGTTTCACTGCACCATGTGCGTGGGATGCAATAAGACAAAACTTTACGCTTCTTTTTTTTTTTTTATAATATCTCAAAAACTTTATATGATAATGAAATTTTTCGTGTCTCAAAAGTTTGAAAACATAAGCTGCATTACAAATCCACCTTAAAACTTTTCTCATAGAATCTTGAATTTTATATTTTTCGTCTTACTTTGCCCCACCCTCCCCTGTTGATAAATCTTTCTTTACAATTGCTCTTTACAATTTTCAATAATATAAGTATATAGCTTGCGTAGAAAAAAAAATACATTACATTGAAAGCAACTAAAAATTGGTTTGCGTAACGCTCAAAATAATGTTAACTATGATGAAGAATGTCAAATACTTTAAAATTTAATGAGCAACTGTTCTAAATAATAAATAATGAAATGCCCAAGTGTAAAAAGTTTTAAAAACATTATTGGAGAAAATAAGCATGAAAGTGAAGATTTGAACGTAAGTAACTACTTAAACGAGCACGTTCCGCACTACACTGTTAAATATTCAGGAAACTTTTATGGTAAATATTACTGTAAAATGGAGTGTTTACAGTACAGAAAAAAAATTACAGTAAATTGTACCTAGGAAAATAAACCACTGCAGGGCCAATTGATACGCCACGTAACTTACAGTGTGAGGCAAATAACACAGTATTTCCCCTCACTCTGTCAATCCGAAGGTCCTGAGATCGAACCTGCAGCTTGCATTTTTGCATTTTTTAGCTCTCGTTAATTCTACCGTAAAATTTTACAGTAAAATAGGATTTTACAATAAAAGTTACTGGCAACATGGATGTCAGTAACCTTTAATGTAAAATTTCAGAATTTTTTTTTAACAGTGTAGCGCAGCCAGAAATTCTTTCCAGAAGGGGTCTTTTGGTCACAACAGTCCTTACACGTGCATTAACTGCTGTATTAGGATTGGCGACAATGTTAAAACCAAGACATCTGGGGAGAATGTTTTGACCCCCAACCCCCCTCCCTCCTACTTAGCTGCGCCACTGACGTTCCGCAACGCTGGATTGTCCCTGCAAGTGCTGATGAATTATCCTCTGTGCGTTAGCCAGCCAAATCCCCAAACCTAACCCCATGTGATTTTTTTTTTATGAGGTTTCGTCAAAGACGGTGTTTATACACCACCGTTGCCTACAACATTGAAAGGACTGAAAGATCGCATGTGGGTGATTCTCTAAAATCTTAACACTATTATGTCCCAGTAGCCTAACACAAAAATTGTTTAACTCAGAAAGTGTTTTCATTTTTTTAATAGTTGGAAATAACTTATTTGATGCTATTCGACTCTTATTAAAACAATAACTCGTTTAGTTTTTTCTACAAAATTTTTTAAATGACCTCAAAATCACACTTTTGGAGTGTCCCCATCCATCTTTCAAATGGATTTAAATTATTTAAAAATTTTACAGCAACATTCCACAAATTCAATTTGTAGTACAAAATTAAGCATACAAAGGTATAAAATAGCATTCCCTTTAAATAAATCAAATTATTTAAATCATTAAGGTACATCGTTTTACACTTTGTCCCCAGGTTTCATGTCATTCTCTTGTCCTAGGAATGAGTTCAATTATTATAGATTTAAAAAAGGAATTTTCGATTTGCTGTGCTACAACACTGTTTATGATCACCATTTTGTTAGATTCCTTGAGTCTTAAGTTCACATGAATTGTCTGCTGTTCTTACTAAAACATTGAAGTTCAAAAATGTATTTGTAACATTTTTGCTGTCATTCTCCTGGACAAAATTTCTGTGTTAAATAAAAGAAAAATAATAATTTTACTCATATAGTGTGTAGTTGAAATAAGAGTTTAGAATCGAAAAATAACATTACTTAACTTAATAATAATCCTGGGCTTACGCAACAGGCAATTTGTATGGAAAATGTCACACTCCTGTCCCAAAAAAGTGTCATACTCCTGTCCTAAAAAATCACTCGTCTACCATTATTTCTCAAGCACTGGTAATGCCTCCCGTGGAATAGAAAGATTTATTTCCAATACATTAGTTGGAAAATAAGATTGATTGAAGAAAAGAAAGTTAAATTTGGCAAACGATAAATAAAAAATGTATCAGTGGAGTAATTCGCAACTCCAACGAACTATAGGGGGCACTGCAGTCACTGTCTAATGGCGGAATTGAAAACTAAAACAAACGCATGTGGTAACGAAGAAAATGCTAAAAGTGTTGTGATATTTGTTCGTACGTATGATTTTTTCGCTTTATTCATTTGAAAAGATTTTTCAAAGTCTTTTGGTTATTCTGACCCATATAGAAAGAGATTAGAAACCAAAAAGTATTACGAAAGTAAACAATTAATGCAGAACACACAGTAAGTTGTTCTGAAGCAGCCATTTTCACGATGTTGAATTCGGAATTCATAAATTTTGGTTCGCTTCGAACGGCATTTTCATTTTGTACCGTTTTTTCTATACATTAGTACATATTAAGTTCAGTTTCGTGACATTTCCAGCATTTGTTGACATTTTTGTCACATAGTGCACATACGTGGCAGACTGTCAAGAGTAACGTTTAACACTAGATAATTTATTTCTATGACTATATGATTGGATATCCAAAGAAATCATGCATTTAATTCATTCGTCATGGAAATGATTTACCTGATATGCGAAATCTTGTCAAGATACATTATTCTTTCACATAATTTTAAAACCATAAGCCTATAAACAGATTTTTGGCGAACTTTTATTTTTTATTGTTCAAATTCTTAACGTTCTTTCTGGATTTTTCAATCTGTTCTGCGATAAATATTTTCAAGAAAATTTATTTGCATACTGTCTATTTCAGTAGGATACTGTAGTAACAAAGGTTATTTAAATCATTTATGTGGAATTAGGTTAAGGAAAAGTGTCCAGTCAATGTTGTTAAGTTCGTTTTTTTTTCCATCGAATTGAAAAACTGATTCAAATTCACTCAGAACAAAATAAATAAAATGTGTACTCACAGTTTATATATGGTGGTAGTTTTCTTTTCAGTTGATTGACCATTATTTCTTTTTGCTTATCGAATTCTGTAATCTTACTATAATTTTATTCCACTCATGATAAAAATTAAAAATGGTTTAACTAAAAATGCGAAAACTCGCCAAGGCTACTTTGCTTGCACAATACTAAAACTACTATAACCCTAAACAAATTTGGCGAAACCTTTCAGCTGAGAATAAAAGGAATAAAGTAAATTCTTTCTCGGTTAAACATTTTTCATTTTGTTCTACGATAATAAATTCAAGAAAATATTTTGCATACTGTCCATTCCAACTAAATGCTGCTGTAAAATATGATTAGTTAAATTAATTTAAGATTAAAAAAACTCATATTCTTACAAATTCATACAAAACAATAAAAAATTTTACCTGGTATTACGTTATCCAATTTTGTTAATCCAGACTTTTCTTGTTTACGCTTCCACCATTTAATACTTTTTTGAAAGAAATAAGAAAAACTAACATTATTTTGAGAAGCTCGAGAATACTACTAAGGGACGAATTAATTTCTGTAGCTGAAAGCAAACTAAGACACATCGATTGCGTTAATAAATACTCAGAACAAACTGCCTGTGTTACGTCAACAGACACACGTGATGCGCAACGTGGCAATGTTTTAGGTGCAGACGCAGTTTTATAAATCACCGCAAGGTAGCGTATTCGAGCGCTGGAGTTCCGAATTCTATTCATTTAAAAAAAAATTGTTGTTGTTCAGGCGAATCGTTACAAAAGAGATTTATTGGTTAGACATTTGTTTATCTAAATGTTGCTCGAATTGGTTAGTGAAGTTGCTATAAATTTCGTAGTTGCTTTAAATTAAAAGTAAAATATATGTTATTAATATTGCTGGTTCCCTTTCTGTTTTTTATGTTTGTATTTCCCGAACCATAAAACAATTCGCAGGTAATGAGAAGGTAACTTTTCTTCTTGTAAATTTTATCATACTGTGTTGGCTAACTTAAAGAAAGTTTTAATGTTGCAATCGATTTTTTTTTTCGTTGAAATGAATGTCCGTTATTAAGAGTGTAAGCTATTCAAAGTGGATAATATGGGAAAACCTATGTGGAACTTGTGCTCGAAGTAATTGGGGGTATCCATTAAGGGAGGTTTTGCACAAATTTAGTTTTGTCATTTAATAATCATACTTTTTGATTTAGGCTTCAGTTATATCTTTATTACTTTAGTTACATTCCATGAAGAAATTCATTTTGTAACTCTCCTTGTGCTTCTTGTCAGTCTCTTGCTGTATGAAAATTCGACCCCCTCTTTTGAGGGTGTAACATAGTTAAAGTGAGTTCCCTCTATTTTTCTCGTAATAAAAAAACTTTCACAGTTTATCCTATTTTTATGTATCACTAGCTCACTACCCGGCGTTGCCCGGGTGCTTTTTAATGCAACATATCTTTCGGATAATCAATTGAATGAATTCTATCTAAATGAGCGTAAGAAATACATTCATAACGCTTTATAAGCTCAGATTTTCAAAACACTTTAAATAACACAGAAAATCAAGCGTTTGAAGAAAAAGTAGCATTAACTTAAAGCAAAAAAGTATGGGGAATATTGTTTGGGCTATGTAGTGTCCACTGGTACGTTGTCTGAAGTTAAATCAGACAGGTGGTGCGTAAATTGTCTTAATGCAAATGACAAATGATTGTCAAAGACAAATGATTGTCTTTTGCACATCTTGTGGGAAAACCTTTTACGTGATGCTTCGAAAGAAAAGCGTTGTGCCCCCATTGTAGGTTTTGTTTTCCCCAATACATCAAAAAATGCAACAGTACTTTTCACATACATTTTATTCGGAAATAAATCATTGAATGTTTCCTTAGAAAGAGTCGTGAGCTTACCAAAAAATAAAAGTCAATCCCTATTATTAGGCACAAATATATACAAAATAGTCTTCTTGGACATGGTTACAATATTTTCAGATTAATTTAAAATCATCCGCAATGTCCAAAAGCTAAACAAATAGTCCACCGTACAGAAAATAAAGAATTCAGTCAGTGTTGTTAACAGACGATAACACTCCGTTTTACGGATTTTTTGTCGGTGTTTTTGAGAATGAAGGTATCAAGTCATTGGTTATTTTGTATGTTTTCAGGCAAGCACATTTCACAAAAAAAGTTTGCTTAGTATAAAAAAAAAAAAAAACTGTACCAAATGTGTCTACTCGCTCTTGCCACGTTGATTTAGAGCAGTGCCATAGAGTAAAATTGGATAAATGTAACTTACCTAAAAAGACGCACGTCAGCTACATATTATTTTCTTATATTGACGTCAAATTTCTACTTTTGTAGATAAAAATGATAGTTAGACAGTAATATTAATGTCTTGTACGATTTGAAATTTGTCAAGATTTAAGTTCTAGTTCAAATTTTTAAAACCTTATACTTGCCGTAAATGTTATACATGATATCTCATACTGATGCAGGTAGAGAGAGCACGTATTTAAGTTTTCTTGATTATAATAAAATATGTTATGAAGCCATCGTATAAGGGCTTTAGACTGCCATCTCTGTTTAGTAAAAAAAACTTTTTTTTCATGGAGAAAAAATCATAAAATCGGTAAAAATGCAGTTTTTTCGCCGCAAAAATAATTTTTTCTTTATCAAAAAACCAAACTAAACTTTCAAAAACGATATCTAGAGGACATATGGGTCCTTATTTATTTTTGGTAAAAAGAATAATTCAAGTAGGTTAAATACTTTTGAAATAGTGTCCATTTCAAATGGAGTGTTTTGCCGGTTTTTTCCAAAATGGCGGATTTTGTTTAGAATTTTAACAGGCTGTAACTGAAGAAAAAAAAAATTTCTTGCAAAATCCTTTTGTGATATTTCATATGTCCCTTAGTTGTAACTACTGTAATCTTTTCAAAAAAATCAGTGATGGTCATGTGACAGACCCTGCCTGATTTGAAATGGAATGGCTCATCTTCCAAATTGGATTTGATGTTGCCAGACCCTAGACTGAAAAATTTAATAGTTTTTAACTAAACATTTGAGTTTGAAAAAGATAATCTTTGCTTGTTGAAACTTTTTACTGTAAGGATAATGTGGGGGTTTTCCCACATTAAATTAGAAAATTATACTTTCTTGGTGATTTTGTGAATAAAATGACGTATAACATAATGGTATAAAGTGTGCTTTATATTTTTATGCTGCTGTTCTATTTTCCGTGGATCGATCCATGTGCGGATTTTTTTTAAAAACTTTTGTATTATTAAATTTTTGGTGCACAGTTTTTGTTTTAGTTGTATACCGACGTAATAAACTTTCAGGGAGGAGCAAAACAAATGTTCTTCTCTGTTCACAGTGCTTTCTATCTCTCTCTCTCTTTTTTTTTTTTTATTAGGGAACGTGGAAAGTTTTTTGGGGACAAGGAGTTCATAGGAGTGAGTCTTATACTCTGGTTTTATGCTGAAAAGTAAGTGAAAAATTTGTAAAACAAACCCTTCAGGAAAAAAAGATCGGTTTTGCAGATATTTTAAATATTTAAGGGGGTATCACCCCATGAGAGAGTCTCCCAAATCTACCTCTCTAGTCCCCCAGAAGAGTGTAAATGGCTAATATAACGCTCCCTTCTCCTTCAAATAAAAATAATAGCTATGAAGCGGTTGAAAAATACCATTTCCAGAAAGTGGGATGTTTAGGCGGAAAATAGTGGTCATATTTGAATTCAGAGGGGTCATTTTAGATAAGAAATAGCAAGAATTATGTCAGCAGCATTTTTAAGGTGTTTTTTTTTTTTTTTTTTTTTTTTTTTTTTTTTTTTTTGCCGCGCAGTGTAATTGGTCGAAAAAACATCACCACAAATACCGACACTGCATGTTTTACGCAGAGTAAAAAAAAAAAAGAATAATATAAAGAATTAATTTATTTTAAACCAATTTTTCGATTGTATTACAATCCATCCATACTATTATAGTTAGGAAATAATAGAAATAATGTGTATCTATGTATATTATATCCATCTTATGTACATTGCATCCATTATGTATAATGTGGGAAACAAGTGACAAGCATAATTATTATTACCATGTTCATATAAGTTATTCCCACTTTTATAATGACGCATTCGTTTTTGTTTTGCGGTAAAAATAAAACAAGAAATAAACGAAACAAAAAAAAAAAAAAGAAGAAGAAGAAGAAATTCTTTTTAGCTTTTTTTAACTGATTCATGCAAAAAAAAAAGTTTTTAAAACTTCAAAAATTATTTTTCGACTATGAAAACCGCTCATATGACAAAGGCGAGAAGCTGCCACCCTTACATATCTTCTTTCAATTTTTTTCCATGTCACATTTTAATTTTTACGTAAAAACAAAGAAAAAGAGTGAATGTATAGAATCTAAAAATATTTTAATACTAGGAAATTCTGCTTCAATCAATAAAATTCTTAATTTATTGCTCTCAAGAAAAGAGATATAAAATAAGTTAGAAGGCCAAAAGATGCGATTTTAGGCGTCTTTGCTTTGGTTGTTCTCCCGATTCCCATTCTTTCGTCAGCAAAAAGAGGGTAGTCAGCAAGGGGAGTCGGAAGAACTCTTCTAGACGTTTTCCAGAATTGAAGTCTGAAAAATACAATTTTAATTATAGAAAAGAAAGGGGGGGGGGGCAGGGTCTCCCCCAGAAAAATTTTCTGAGTTCAGTGTTATAAATATTGAATTTCTAAAATTGAAGTCTATTTTAGGTTAAATTAGGTGACGTTAGGGGGTTGGGGCTCCTCTTAAAATTTTTCCGAAATTGAGACTTTTAAAACAAAATTTTTACGCTATACAGTCGAGCGAATATTCCTTTATCTCAAAGTTTTCATCGGGTCCCATACTCTTGAGATTGTTGTGGAAACTTCCCATAACTCGAACTACCAATAACTCGAACGTTCTAGCCGGTCCCTTGGGACTTCGAGTTACTGTGAGTTGACTGTACACGGTGACGTTTAGAGATTGGGGAAGGTTCGGGAGCTCTCCCCAAAAGTTTCTTGACGCTGAAGAACACCATTGTAGGCTGTCTCTGGTGACCGTAGGGGGCGGAAATGGTTTCTGTTGTCTACTTTGGAAAATTGTCAAAATTAAAATTCTTAACAAGACGCGATTATAGCCCATCTCTGGTACGGGACCCGGCGACTCTACTCCGTGAATTTTTCTTCATTGAAGTCTTAAAACGCCACTTCAGGCTTTGTTTGGAAGAGGAAATAGAGGTTCGGGTGTTCCAGGTTCTTTCCTGAAATATTTTCCAAAATTAAAGGGAAATTTAAGCTTTCTTTGAGAATAAAGAACATGGGGTCTCGCCCTCAGAAAGTTTCTAAAAACGAAATTATGTGTGATGATCTTTGTATGCTTGTCTATAAGTAACTCTCCCCCGTGGAAATTGTTCAAAATTGAAGTATTAAAAACGCAATGTTTAAGAATGTTAGGTGAGGGAGGACCTAGGGATTTCCCTTGAACATTTTTCAAAATTGAAATTTTAAAGACGTTTAAATTCGAGTTACGAGGAAAGTTTGGGTTACGGATCCCCAACCAGATTTTTTTTTTTTTTTTTGAAATTAGAGACCTAAAAACGCATTTTGGGTTAGCTTTTATGGAATTAGGCAGGGTTCGGTGCTAGACGTTTTGGCTGTGTTGCTAATGTTGGGGGATAGGGTTGGAGGCTCTTCCAAAAAGAAGTTTTCTACATAGAGGTTCTAAAAATGCAAATTTTAAGCTATCTTTAATGATACAGTGGGTAGGGTAGGGTGGAAGATACAGGAGCTCTTCCGATAAAAAAACACATTTTAAAAGCTATATTTGGCAACGTTAGACAAGGGAGGTGAGTGAGATCGCCCCCCCCCCCCCCTCTTCTTCCCAAATAGCTTGATACTGAAACCTCACAAACTGATTTTAGGTTTGTGTTTGTTCAAATTTGAGGTGAAAGAGCGGTTAACTAGCTCTTTTTGGAAGTTTTTCGAAATTGAAGTCCTAGAAATGAAATTTAAAGTTATCCTTTTGCGATATTAGGCAGGAACTTGGAAGCTCTTCTCGGGGAAAAATTCAAAATTTAAAGACAAAAAAAAAAAAAAAAAAGAAAAACAATTTTACGTTTTCCAGTGGGGTCAAGAGTTCCCTTCTGAATCATTTCTGGTTTCTGGGAGGGGCGTAAGCCCCTTAGAACCTCCCGTGGTCGCTCCACTGGTCTTCTGGCTTCCCAATATTTTTGGACAGTACAATTAAAATTTTTAAGTGCAATGCACGTGTCCAAATGTAAACTGTTCATTATAAGTCCGGAATCGCGTAAGCTGCAAGTCGGACTTGAAAACATAAAAAATTCTTAACTGAACTTTGAGAAGTCTACAGAGCAAGGACGGCTAAAAGGGAGGGGCGATGGGTGCGATTGCCCCTCCCTTGAAGGATCCTGCATTGGCAATTTTCCCGAGTAAAAGTCCTGTTTTAGGCGAACTTCGATAAAAGGAGATGGAGTGTAAAATTCCCCAAAAATATTACGAAACTGAAGTTTTAAAGTTAAAATTTTGAAAACCTCTTTTAACGGAAAAAGGTCGTCGAAGAGAAAAACCGGCAGTCTCCTTGGATAAAACTGTATATTTTAGTTGTTTTGGATGAAATGCTGTGGCAGTCTCTCCCCCCCCCCCCCAAGCATGGAAAAAAAAAAGATATGTTGTAAGAAGTAAGTTAAAAAATCAATCACCCCCTCCTTGAAACATTTCTGGATCCGTCCTTGGTACAGAGATGTTCAAACGCTATAAGAAGCGTATTCATGTGCAGGAAATGGGAAATACGCCTCAGAAATTTAGTCCATCGTATTTTCGTGCTTTGTATTTCGAATAAATATTTGACATAGCAAAAAATGGAGGGAAGGGAAGAAATTGAAAATTTTAAAATGTTAGGCATTTGAAAGGGTTTTTCTAAACTACAAACGTCAAAATTCTGAATGATAAAAATCCAAATCTACTCATCTTGTCTTTCCCTGCAATCTTCTAATTCATGCTTAGCAAGTTAGTTTTTTAAGGAATTAATTACTACTATGACGTTTACTGCTTTCTTTTATTCCACTTCTCAGACAAACATCGAGGAGTGTTTTCATGTCTTTAAATAAATTTAAAAAAAAACAACAACAACTCTGATCATAATTATGCTTGTGCGTTCAAAGGTGGTGAAAAAGTAATTTTAGCTTTTTAGTTAGATAAAACTAGGTTTTCACTTGCAGAAGTCAGCTATAAAGGAATTCACATCATCTGCTAAAACAGAAAAAGTCACTCATAAAAACAATGGCACATTGCTTAAAATGTTTTGCAGAAGACAGGTATTACCATCAACAGAGAAATCTTCCAATATGGTTTTAATTTCAAATTATCTTACTAAAACAGACCATGTTCATATCTGCCCCATGTACACTTGTACTCCTCCATCTCTACACTATTTCCTAATTTAATTTTTAATTCCAGCTTAAATATTTTCATTCTTCAGAATTTATAATCGTTTGGGTCTTACAATCTTGGGTGTAACTTTCTGACCTCCAATACGAACTTTTGATTATTCTTATTATTATGAAAAAGCATTCTTTCTTTTTCCTTTTTTTATTTTTATTTTTATTTACTTGTTCTTCACTTTTATCACTGAATCCGTTATTTTAATGTCTACACAATACGTATAACAAAAAGGTTCCCACAATGCATAACAGATAAAATCGTTTGATTTTTATTGACCTTGTTTCATTTTTAATCGTTGTGGAGCCATAAAAGCAAAATTCTCATTCGTCGAATTGCTGGATATTCTCCTCCCAGGTGATGAAATCTATCACATTCGTAACCGCTAAGACCGATGTAGACGCCTACTTGTTAGATATGAATTTCGGGGTTCGAAAAGGTATGCGATAGGAAAGCTTTGAGTAATTCCAGATTTTTCGCTAAGATAAGAGTGCGCTGTGGTTAAGACCAGGGTTACCAGATTTTAGAACAGTAAATACGGGACAGGCTTCGAAGAGAGAAGGGGGAGGGGGGTATTTTTGAGGTTGAGAGCAATCACTGGTTATGTATTTTTAAGGGGTGATAAGCAACCATGTTTTAATAGCTTTCGGAAGATTTCTCTCAATATGTTTATGGGTGAGCACATTTTTAGAGGAACTCTAACTCAAAGAATAAAGCAAGCAATAGAACGAAGTTCAGTAAAGAGATCGACATTGAACAGGTGCTAATTAGTTTTTTTACTTGCCTTCGCTATAAGTTAAACGGTGCTATTGAAAAAAAAATTCGTGTTAGATGTGACTGCTTTATCTGAAATAGTAATGCAAGGAATCGTACAGAAAAACTTGTTTTTTAGTGCCATGCCAGCCAATGGAGAAATTCGAATGAGTAAAATAATTTTAATGCACCATTTGCAACTTATCGCCTAAGTTCATAACTTTTTGTGCAGCTAAGCTGTTAAGAACTTCCTTTATTGTTGAAAACTCATCGTATAGATCATCTACTAATACTTTATTTTCAATATGTAACTGTTCTACAATAAATGACAAGTCAGAAAACTACTTAATCCATTAAAGCCATTGGTCTTAAAACAAGAAGTGAATTTTTATCTGTGAAATCAAACTACTTTCTCATGTAATTCACAGCTGTTTCAAAAATTTCTGGTATCCCTCGGTCATTGTATTTTTCTACTGTCTAGATGTTTTAAGGTTTTAGTAACGAACGATTCATAAAACTTATCTTCAGATCTGCTCTCTAGCTGTTTTACCAAATGTGTCATAATATCATTAATTTATCAGCTGCAGTTGTAGATTCATTTTGAAGTTTTTTACTGGCAACTTCAAAAACGGGGGACACATTACTAAGAAAATGGAAAACTAATGCAACCTTATTGGTTTCACATGTTTTAGCTGTACTTTCTTCACTTAAAAGCTATAATTTTCTGACAGGCTTAGGGATGGATTCTCCCTCGCTTATAAAATAATTCATGAGAGAAGGCCAAAATTTATTGAGTCGATCTACAACAGGAGCTAAACTTAGACATCGTGTCGGGAAATGTTTTAGTAGGTCTTTAAACTAAGTTAGCAGCAAACTCAAAAAACTCCTTTAGGTCATTCCGCTTAGCTTTGACATCAATTTCTAAAGCATCGACAGCATAGCGAAATGCAGTGTTGCTATGCTAAAACCCTAACTATATGAGCTAAACACCCTGACTTAAGTAAATTGTTGTTTTCCTCTCTAAATAGCAATTTTCCTTGGCATATACTGATCGCTTTGTTTCAAAATTAGCGTTGGTACTGTCGGTTGAAATGATGAAACTGACTGTAAATCCAAGTCTGATTCAATCAATGCTTTAATAAGAGTCAAGCAGTTTACTATAGAGTCTGCCGTCTCGGAACATTTTGCTCTTTGATTTTCTTATTGCTCTTTATTTGACATTTTTTGGTTTTTTTTTATATTTTTTCCCTTAAAATAATGTTTCGTTTTGTACAATATTGTTATTAGCTAGAATACGGGACTTTAGCCGTCCCGTATGAAAGTTCCACGGGACGCAGGACAATTTTTCAAAATACGGGACTGTCCCTTGAAATCCGGGACGTCTGACCATGGTAATTGGCAGCCCCGCTTTTTAAAAAGGAAAAATGGGAGCACTATCTGTGTGCATGTGCGAAAAGAAAAATAAACACGGTAGACTATAATACAATCCAATATTCTCACAATTCATAAAGTTGTTATAGTGTACATCTCACAACAGCCAAATTTCATAGGAAAAGCCTGAGACCGTATAGCCAAGGGAGACGATCTTAGAAACTGAGGATTTAGGAATATTTTTTCCTGACTCGACGGGGCGTTTGAGTGAAATACGTACCAATCCCTGAAATGTTTGGAGCTCTCCTCCCCTTTAAGGGGGTATTTTAGTCTAGAGGCTTGATTTTAAGGTGATTTTACGAGCGTAATAGAAAAAAAAACAGTTGCTATTTTCATTTTCCATTTTTATCAGTTTTTTTATTGATACTTTAAAAGTATAAAAATGCATAATAGTTGAAAAAAAAAATAAATCAAAATTGAAGTTTGTGGAGGCTGGCAAAATAGGGACTCTAAAAAAAGGGGGAGGGGGGGGGTCTCCTGGTTGACATGATTCCAATCCTCCAGGTAATCTGAAACATATAGTTAAGGTTACTTCTTATTAAACAAGGATGTAGAATTGTCTGGACGTAGCCAATTTGAAATTTTTTTTTCACAAAGTGGCGTCGTTTTAAAAAAAAAGTTCAATTTTTGACTCTTTTTTTGCACATTGGTACTTTTTTAAAAAATAATAAAAATCAAAAAATACAAAAACCCCTACGTTGAGACAATTTTGATAGTACTAAGAAAGTCTGTATCTAATTTCAAGTAAATCGGTGAATTAGAACTTGAGATATTTTGTCAACCGTATCGAAAAAACTAGTTTCGAGAAAAACACGTTTGAAGTTTACAGTCTCATTTAAGCAAAATAGTTTATTTTACCAAAATTAATTGTAACTCCAAAAATTATTTGAGTTTCCATAAATCCTCTTAGAAACTTATTCTTAAAGGTCTGAACTTTGAGAATATGAAAGAAAAAAAAATTGATTTTTTGAATTTCTAGACTAGAATACCCCCTTAAATCCCTGCCCCTGACCCATCGTTTTCATCGAATTCTGCGAGTTGCTCCCTGGCACAGACAGCCCCCGTTCACATTGATCAAAACGTTGCATTGCGTCGGTTCATAATTTGTTGTTAACCCATGCTGAAAAAAACCGCATTATAGAGAGTCGTAGTCAGATATCGACAATTTTAACGCTGGTTAAATGGGACTATTGCTAAATATCGATAGACTAACAATATAGTTTGCCACCTCATTTTTGCCACCAAATTTGCAATATATCACCAAGTTGGTAAAAGCTTGTCGACATGCCACCAAATGGTCTCCAGTTTATGAGATTACTTCTGTTCTCAATGAAATTAAATTCGATTTGCCACAAAAAACGTAAGGACCCCTTTGGAAACCGGTGGCGTAGCCAAAGTGGGCCCACTGGATCCGGGTCCTCCCGAAATGTTCGTTAGTGACAATACTTATTTATGCAATAATTGGTCTTAGTAACTTTTTTTTCATTTCCTTTAAAAAAACTGCATCCCCCCCCCTTCTCTTTCTCTCTTGAAAATTTCAACTAATATTATCAAGCATAGCCTGAGAGCTTAGGCTTTCGATTTTGAAAATTTTCCGAAGAAAAACACCTACTTCCTGCTCTATCGTTTTTGCATATAACCTAAAACTGCGTTTCTAAAGCTTAAAACTTCAATATCAAAAGCTTTCTGGAGACATATGCTGATTGCTGACCTTCTTTCAAATTTAATCAAAAATAGATTAAAATGCGTTTTTAGAACGTGCATTTCGAAAAATTTTCAAGGGAGGGTCCCCAAACCTCCACCCGTTACTCAACATTACTACGAAAGATAGCCCGGAATTGCGTCTTTCAGATTTTAATTTTGAAAATTATCCTCGGGTCAACTTTCATTTCATTTCATTAAACGGCTCTCAAGATAGCCTAAAATTGTGTCTTTAAAATTTCTATATCACACAGTTTCTGGGAGGATCTCCGATCCCGTAATTTTATCAAAGACAGTCTAAAATTTATTTAAATTTAGGAAAACATTTGGGAAGGCACCCCATTCTCCCTTTCATTTAATGTGAGGAATATTGCCTAAAATTACAATTTCTGACGTCAATTTTGAAAACATTTCCGAGGAAAGTAAGCTTTCCCCTACCTATCCCCCTTCTCCTAACGCCATAAATGATTTAAACTTAAACGCATGGTTTTTTGAAAACACTTTAAACTATATATTCTTTGACTTTAAACTTCTGTTCAAATTCAAATCATGAAAAAATTCTTTAAAAAAATCATAATTTAATTTAAGTATGGTTTATGGTTAAACAATCCCTTGGTAACGTTAGAGTTTAACTAAAAAAACAGCAAACAATTTACCATTAAATGTTTTAAAATATTGATAAAAATTGTAAAAACGCCTTACTGTTTAAGTAGTAGTAAGAGCTTTGTTCGTCATAGAATTAAAAGTAGGCATGGAATTAAGTCCTACCTTTGCGAATGCTAAAAAAATAAATCTATTTTGGATTTCCATGAAATCAGTGTTTTTACAAGTTTAAAATTGATTCAATAGCATCTTCAGTGACTATTTTCTGGGCTATTGGCAACCATAGAGTTTCAATTAGTTCTAACTTCTTTAGAAGACTAAAATGGGTATATTGCCAAATGACAACACGGATGCTTTTAAGGGATAACTAAAATTGTTTTTAGGACTTAAATTTGCAAAAATTTCCTTGGGAGCAAGTTCTATGTTCTAATTTTCACATTGAGTATTTCTCGGGGTTAAACTTATTTTACATTTTATAAATACACCTCCTATAGCTTTTTTTCCCTTCCTTTTTCTTTTTCAATTAAAACTTGATAGAAATTTGATAAAAGAAAGATAAGGGCTGCACTTTCAAGTTTTTTTGAACCACCGCAGAACTATCAAAAACTCGCCCTACTTAAAGACTTAATCAATTTCAGAATCATCAAATCAGAAATCTCTTAATTGAGACCAATGGTCGAAATCTACTCATATAGTTTAGAGAATTTCAGTGTTTAAATTCTATGAGGAGAATGGGTCGTGTGGAAGAAGAAATATATGGGAAAAGACATTTTTGAGGTGTTAAGGAATGAAGACCTATTTAGGGAGCAGAGAGGCCTGGTCAAAAGCACCTAAAGGACGTTTTTCTGCTGTAAATATATACAGAGAAATTAAAATCTCTGATGAGGAAATAACTGAAGATTTTTAATGCTAGAAACGTTTTCCTGTGTAAACTTAAGTGAAGTTCTATAATTTTCAGAAACGTTTCTGAGTAT
Source organism: Uloborus diversus (assembly GCF_026930045.1). NCBI lineage: Eukaryota > Metazoa > Arthropoda > Arachnida > Araneae > Uloboridae > Uloborus > Uloborus diversus. Next base: position 119,431,861 of record NC_072736.1, read on the forward strand.
TTCGGAATCCTCTTTCCGCAATTTCCAGAAATGTTTCTGAGTATTCTGTGCAGCTGTGGTTCATGAAAGTTTCGAAAACGTTTCCGAGTATTTCGGAATTCTCCAAACAATTTTCAAAAACGTTTCTGAGAATTTCGGAATCCCTTTTCCGTGATTTTTTCAAAAAAAATAATTCTTTACTATAGTATTGCATGCTTTATCAGTTTCAATTCTTTCATATCTAAGAGCAATGAAACAAGCAATTTTAGAATCATTCGTGGATTTTTTTTTCTGAATTTCTAATGACAAATAGCATGGTTAACTGCATAACATATGCACAGTTATAAATTTTTGAAAATTTATGAAATAATATAGTAGTTTCATTCCCAATCACAAAATCGTCGGGGGAGGAAAGGGGAGTACTTTCTCAATAGTGGGATTGTTTGTTAAACAATCTTAAACTTCAGTTTTTCTCTCAATATTTTCAAGACAAAATTATCAACATATTGTATTTTTAATGCAGAACTTAAAAACATATCTTGTATCAAACTTGATAGCTTTTATTTTCGGATAAAATTTGACAGAACTTACCTACACTTCGCGTTCCAAAATTCATTCACGTCAAGTCAATTTCTTTGACGAACAAAGTGTACCGAAAAGTACCAACAGAGAAATTGATGAATTTAAATATGACACCAAAGTCCCCCTGCTGGAACCATTCGGGTTTATTCTTCTGTTCTTGCCCTTTTCCAGTTTATCACAAATATAGATACTTAATCAAAATAGGTTACTGATTTTATTTTTAGAGTGTGTGCAAAATGCATTATATATTTTATTTATTAAAACATTGAACTCTATTACATGATTATTCCATTTCATATATACGAGAGTCCCCCCCCCCCACACCATAAGAGTGATGGTGCACCCATAAAATGATATAAAGCACCCCCCCCCCTTAAAAAAGCAACCCCTTGAGAATGTCAATGGCACAGTCTGCGTGGTGAACGCCACTCGTCTTCTCCTCATACGTGCATTGCATATTAATAACATAGTATTTAAAAAATGATCACTTTTCAAACGATGACATGAAATAATATTACTTTTTATTTCGGCATGTAAATGCAGCTGTTCCATTTTTGCCACTGACTCATTCCTCCTGACTGTCCTACATTAAACTCCACGAAGGAAATGTTTTTTTCGGAACAACTAATGTCAAGGAATTTTTTTATTGTTAACCACATTTAACAAAATGAATAAGCAGATGAATTAATTGCATAACTATGTTCTTACTAATAGATAACATGGTCATTTTCTAATGGTATAAATATTTTTAAATGAATGAATAAATTTTAATAAAAAAAGATAAATAATACTGGCACATTTTTTGTGAAGCATATTACAATACTAGAAAATATTTGCATTATCATATTTTTAATGAATTAAACAATTGATTTTTTTTTTCTTTTTGAACCAAAATGTATGTACATCCAAGTATTTCGAAATAACTTTTCTGTGATTGCTTTTCAATTATAAATCTTATTTCTTTTGCGTAATTAATCAGTTTCAGTTGGTTACAACAAATAGTACACCGCGCACATAGGTATGTAGGATAACTTTAAATTAATTCGATAAACCCAAAAATAGTTACAATTGGAGCCTCATCAAATGCAAATCAACAAAATATAAGTGTATATAACAACATGTTTTAAAATATTCATTAATACTTACAAGTGAACATGAGCGGAAGAAAATCTAAGTACCTCCATTACAACTGAATAAGTAATCCAAAGGGTTTCGTTTCATTAAGTATAAACACGGGTGTTGAAACTATTCACGCCTGAACACACAATATATATCTAATTATGGTCGCTCTGGAAATTGTAAAGAAGCAAATGGTTATTAACTAACTTAATAGCTGCGTACATCATCGTCTAAAAAAATCAAGGGCAGTCCAAAATGCAAAGGCGTAAAATTAGTTTCGACACATTTTACTACTCTCTTGACATGAAATAACAAGCAATCCAATGCTAAACAGTTGCTGACTGCAGCAACCATAGATAAGAAAAAAATAAGTTCTCGTTATTTCCGACTCATTGGCGCCCGTGTTGGAAGGATGAAATAGGCTTCAAAGCGTTGCGTCATCACTTCCGCTTCTAGATTTCTTGAAATAACAAAAAGCTTTCTGAATAATGAGGAGTTCGCTATTGGATGAAGGATTCCTACTATTTCGGAAACGTTTCCGATATATCCAGAAACGTTTCCGAAATTTGTTACAGTGTAGATTTAAGCAATCGTTTCTTGAAAATACTGATTATTTTAAGGTAAAACACTTATTAGAAGTAAGTCACACACAGTAAAATTAAAAAAAGCCATGATATATAAAATTCCCATTTATAACACTTGTTTATGGAACAATTTTTCTCTTTGGTGGTCTAAATCACGTCAGTAAGTATCTGTTTTGCCATTTATAATCTATTGCTTCATATTTACTTATGACTGCTAATAGTCAGGGACGCCCAAAATTCAAATTTTTGGGAAGGGGGAAATTATCAGTTTACCGGATAAAACTTCAAAGTTTACCGGATATAAAATAGGAGCATGGTACTGCTAGTAGTTTTCTAAATTACCTGTGACAGCAATAATTTAGTAGTTACTAAAATTATGTTTACAATAAATAACATAAATAATCAGAAAACAAATATTAAAGTACTTAAAAAATAATTTACGAGACAATACCAGATATTTACCACCAAAATTTTATAATAGGTTACAAATGTTGTAAAATTTCTGAATTTGAAATGTGTAATATTTACGGACTTTTTAAAAATTTTACCTTCGAAAATTCTATGATTTCTGTATTTTATTGATGTACAAAACGTCCGTAATTAGTTCTTCAGACCAATTTTATTTCCTAAAATCTTCATTATTTTAAGACATAGCTGAGAATTAATGATAATTTTTATGAGTCTCTTGAATCAACATGGATGTCTTAAAATTTTTGCATCGAATGCGATCGGCAAAGTTAGAAGTTTAAAAGTCTTCAACTACACAATAAGACATATAAGGAGAGTTAAAAAGAATGCTAAATACATAATTATAAATGTCCAAAAGGTAAAATCACAAGGAAAAGAAAAATGAGCGAGTATTAAAGAAGCGGATGGAATCGGATTTAGAAATGTGTGAAAAATTGAGATTAACACGTAATACTCAAAAAATCAGTAATCCAACGTCATTAAGCACAAAAATTGCAAAAAATTTTCGTGTTTTGGTGTTACAAGGAACACCTTTTTCAATTCAAAGAGGTGTGCGCTTCTGGATGAAAAGTCATCCGAGAAAGCTCACACCTCTTTGCATTGAAAAAGGTGTTCCTTGTAACACCGAAACACGTGTCTGCAATTTTTTGCAATTTTTGTGCTTAATGACGTTGGATTACTGATTTTTTGAATCTTCAGCACAAAGGTATTTATTCGTTAACACGTAATAGCGTAAAAAATAGCCAAGATGCGTAAGTTTAAGCTAATGTGTAGAATTCGATAAATATGCATGTTCTTGAACTCAAAAACCAAGACCAATTGTCAATTTCCATGATTTTTGAGCACTTTTTGCCGAAAATTATGACTTTCCATGACCATTTTTGATCATAGCCGAAATCCATGACTTTCTAGGTGCATGGACACCTTGCCCTTAGTAGTATTGAAAACTTATGCTACCAATTTCCTATATCTTGGTAATTTACTCGTCCATCTTATAATTTTGCTCGGGAAAATGTTCTTAAAATTGGAATAGAAAGCGAACAAAATCGAATTTTCGAAAAATCGCTTCGAGCTGCACACCGCCATGCTACAAACTAACTTTGTGCCAAATTTCATGAAAATCGGCAGAACGGTCTAGGCGCTATGCACGTCACAGACATCCAGACAGACAGCGATCCAGATATACAGACAGACAGACTTTCAGCTTTTTTATTAGTAAAGATGATTTCGTAGTGATAATAATTATTCAGTTCATACTTACCGAAGTTCACATGTAGAATACTTATATAAGTACATTCATTTTCTTTTATTTTTTACATTAGCGTACAAAAAATACAAATACAAATTTTCTACTAAAACCTTTTTATTTTATCCTAAGTACATATGTACTTTGAAGAAAAAAATATACAATAAAAATGTGATTAATATATTGGTACTTAATGTAACTATCATATTGAATCAATTTTATCCATCAGTTAGTTGAATTTAAAGTGAGTAATATGAATTCTAAGGAAAGGATGTCAAATGGCCACTACTGACTCATGCATGTGGCCACTACTGAAAATCTCAGATTTTGTAGTGGCCACTATTGGATCAAATTTGAAGTTCGGGAAAAACTGGATAAAATATTGAAAAAATTGAAATTCTTGCATTTTTAGAAAATGGTACGATTTAGGAATGCTTGGGCTACAATACGTTCATTGAGTTAAAAAATTGGAATTAATATTGTAGACCCACAGTTTAAAAAAGACATAAAATATGCTTAACTGTGGCCACTACTAGTGCGTTACCTTAATTCATACAAAAAGGTTATTTTTCATTGAAAAAGCATCTGGAATAACAAATACTGAGAGTCGAAGGTATGAGACAGCTGCATTTATGCCGAAATCCTCATATAAATAATAGCCGATGATCGAGTAGCCCGCGTGTTTCAACAATGAAACTCGTGCCACGGCATGATAATTTGATAATGTGTTTTGGTAATGTTTAACATGCAGGGAAAGGCTTTATTGTGACAAGGCTGAATTCGATCCGGTAACTTAACTGTTTTACTGGTAAGACTGTGTCATTTCAGGGGAATGAAGAAGCGATAAAATGGTCAACAATGAACGTTACCTACTGGAGTTTAGGGTTAATCCACTGGAGTTAGGGTTACAATTTCAACTATGAAAATATCACCAAACAGGCAATGGCTTCGTTCAAATGTATCAGCAATTTTCACCCGTCATACCTTGACGGGCGACTTTCTAGTATAATAATAATAAAAAGCTATTTCTTATTCTGTAGATGCAACAAATTAGAATTTAAAAGAAAATGTCTTGAAGCATTTTCTTTCGGCAAAACTAAGTTGTCCCATTCCTCCCGTCATCCTTCCGACTCTCCCCAATAGGTGCATAACTGATTTCAATCAATAATAATTGAGCAATTACAAATATTTAGCATAATTTAAAACAAAGTCCATAGATTAATAACGGGGCAATTCCATGTAAGACGGAATAACATTTTGGAGGAAAAACGATTGTCTATAAGTGATTAGAGTGAAGTAATTTTTACTAAAACTGACATTTTTTCCCTTTGCATTTCATTGTCAACAATTAAAATATAAAAAATAAAACAGAAAGATTAATTTTTATAGCTATATTTTTCATTTTTTAATGCTGTTTTCTGTTTCATGAAAAATGACATTTCTGTCAACCAAACTTTTGGAGAGAACAAAACGAAATTCCTGGGAATTCTGTATACATTATTTCTTTGAACTGACGAGTACTTTTAAAATACAGAAGTAACTAAAAGAAACTGTTAATCTGAATAATGTTTTACGCATCGCTAGTTACGCACCGCAAAGTTTGATTTGCCTTGTGACGGAATGACATAAATTTTCTAAGTCCACTGATTAGTAATATTTTAAATGAAAAAACTACTGCGCTAGACTCGTATAAAGTTAGTAAATAAAGTATAATGCGTGAAATAATTTATAAAATCATTCCAATAAATATTTGAAGTTTCAATAATTGAAAATTCGACCAGCGACAACCCTATAATTGGACCACTTTTGCTTGGGCAATCCCATACCATCGGTTTTGTAATAGTTTTACCTACATCTTTTAAAAATAGGGGAAGGTTACCTTAAATGAACCGGTTCCATGACTGGACTTCGAAGATATTTTCCTCACCAGAGCTTTCTCAGGAACGAAATCAATTTTACTGTATTCTTTTGTCTAAAAACAATCCAATGCAGAATCATCAAGGAGCTTGAATCAATACATCATATTGTAAAACGCCCAAATAGGATTTATACTGTTCACTTACTAATTATTGACTCTTACATTTCGCTTTTACATGCTTTGAATATTACTGAATAACTAAATGGGAACATTGACTTGAAAGAGTACATTTTCAAGTACAATTCGCAATATTTAAAGTTTCATCATGAATCGTCACAGCAGTGACAACTATGAGAACATTCAAAATAACGCAGTTGCTATCATTGAAACACTAGGTGCTTCTATGAATGAACCAGCTAACAAAGTGGTTCATTCTTGGAATCTTATAAATATTATTGAAGATTTAGCTCAATTTTCTTTAATAATTGATCAATCTTTTGAAACAAATGTGATAATGATGGAAAAATATTTTTAAAATAAGTTTTGGAAACTCCCCTCAGTTATCATATTTTCAACATAAAAACTTGTGTAGTCGATTCAGTATTTGTTAAAGTACATTTTAATACCGTTTTAAGTACGTTTGTTGTTCGAGAAAAATACCGAAATAAGTGAAATAAAACCCGTGGACAACTGAGGGCATGCAACGAGCTATAGCAAAATCCTTGTTGTCAAGGAAAATCTTTGTGGATTAAATTTTTTGAACTTGGATGAAACAAGACTCCCATTTGTTCAAAAGAGGCCTTATGAAATTTTAGCTAAGAAGAGTAAGTCACATGTTAGAAAATTTCAAATGGAGAGCGAGGTGTGGTGAAAACAGCTGCGTTGTGTGAGTCCTGAGGGGTTTTTATGTTTCTCCTGTCATAAAAAAAGAATTTAAACAAAAAAAAATTTTCTCTTTTTGAACAACTTACTATTATTTGTAGTATTTGTTTATCCCTTGTAAATAACTATTTATATTTTATGGTTTGATTTTCTTATTTGAGAATGTGGTCCATCGATTGAAACTCATTGGTCCATCCATAGCAACTGGTTCCCATGAATGTGGACCACATACTAAAATAAGATAAATAAATACCTTTGTGCTGAACAGTAAAGTAAAAAAAACGTTAAAAAAAAGCAAAAAAGTAATGAGCTCATTACTTTTTGCAGTGAAAAAGGCGTTCCCTGTAACGCCATAACACGTGTCTGCTGTAATTGGCAAATTTGTACTTTTTTTAACGTTGTTTTTCTTACTTAACATACTAAAATATCTTTTTAATTTTTATTCTTTATTGAATACAGTTAGCATAAAAGTAAATATTTTTATTAAAGGGAGAAATGTACTGAGTAATTATTCCTATCGTCAATAAAAGTTTGAGTCTGAACTACTTTCTAAAAAAGGTCAAAAGTGTTATGTGATTCATTGACGGCAACCTTCCTCTCTAACTTATGTAGAAATCCGATGAGGGCAAAATTACTCATTTTTAAGGCACCTTTGAGGCTCTGATAACCCTGATTAGGGACCGAAAAAAGGTAGGCAACCTTATTTAATAGTTTTATCTCCATCTTTTACCCTTCATTTATGATAACAATTTTCGGAAACTCGAAGAAGTAAATTATTTATTTTTAGGCACCTTTCAACCAATGGCAAATCTAATTAGTTCACGTGAGAGAAGTAGAAATTCTTATTTTCGCGTTTTACTTACAACTTTTACTCTTCATCTAAGGTAACAATTTTTGGAAACTCGATGAGGGTAGGTCAAGCCTAGTGGGATCTTGTTCTATAAACCATCCTCTAACCGTTCTATAAACCATGCTATAATACCCTGTCACCGTGAATGACCCTGAAACTTAAATCTAACGTGAGAAAGTCATGGAAAGCTCTATTTTTTAGCTTTACAATATTTTTTGAATTTTAACTCTATTATAATTTTATTTGTAAAAAAACACTTTCCCTTTTTTCCCCTCGCATATTTAGAGTTTATTTACTGGCTTATATTTTGAACAATTTTTAAAATAGAAATCTAGAAATTGGAGGGATTACTTATCTTGCCATATGTGCCCTTCGTGCCATTTGTTATTGAAATCGGAAATGGTGAGGCCAAGAAGGTGACTTATCTGACAAGGAATTGCTCATAAGCACAGCCGCGTGACGGGGTAAGATTGCGAAGGATGGTTTACCCCTTTTAATAGTATTTTCAGAAAAAATCCTGAAACGCGTTAATTTTAGTTTGTTTAGTTTTTTCAAATTTCGATTTATTATTTGAATTTTTGTAATTAAAATTTAAAAAATAAAAAAATATATTGTTCTTTCTAATTTCCAATTATCCAATATTTAGGGGTAAATTTCACACCATTAAAGGTGTTTGTTTCAGATAAACATGGGTAAAAAAAAACACGGGTTCAATGTTTGTAGTAAGTAATCTATCGATGTGCAAAGTTTAATTCCTATAGGTGATTCATACTTGGGAAGGGTTGCTTGTAAGTGCGATACAGAATTCAGAGAAACAACGTAACATTTTGAGATTACTAATCTGTGAAACTTCTAACAGCTCGTGCTGCAGATGGAACCTTTTCTATCGTCAAATATAAAAGATTTATTAGACATTTGAAAATTTTCATCATGATTTATACATTCACTTCTTGATTCAGAATCTGGTCTGCTTGGGGGCCAACAAATAGAAATTAATACCCTCTCTCATTTTCTCACATTGTGGAAAAGAATATCCTACAAATTATTGCTTCGCAAGAGCGTAGATTGTTATCTCCTTCATTCCAAATAAGGAATAACCGTTTTTCTTAAAAAGCGCTTTTATAAAATTACATTTCTTACCGCAATCTGGCTAACTTTCCATCCTTGATTTTTTTTATCTATGAAACAACTGATAACAATATTTTTGCATTCACAGAGCACTATAAGAATTATATGATGATTATGTAGTTCGGATTTACTGGCGCGTTAGTTGCAGATTTCAGAAAGAGCAATCAATACATTTTAAACGAACATTAATAAAGCTGATCTATTCTTTAAGAATCTATACGTAATTAACAAAATGACATGAATGAAACATGTATGGGTAATTTCACTTCTCTCAACTCACCAAGTCACGTAACCCATGTTCTCGGATTCCGATTAAATTTGGTGTACTTAATATCTGACAAGTAATCATGTGCATTTTTTGTGTCCTGTAAACTTTTGAAAAAAAAAAAACAAACTTTATGTCATTCAACTAAGCATCTGTATTCATATCTACACCTTTCATAAATTGCGTCTAACACGGAAATCATTCAACCACACCGAAATTTTACACAATTGTTATTAAAAGCATAATTATTTTATAAAAGAATATTTTTAACTTTTATAATTTGAGTAACATTATTTTAATGAAAAATAAATTTAACATGACAAGTAATTTTCTTCGGTGAGAAACATCAGTTGACAAAAGTGGATTTTTCAGTAAGAGGCAGAGGATTCAATAATGTAAATATTTAAATGAGAGCTAAATGTGTGTTTTATCATTGTAAAGAAGAAAGTATGCAGCTTTTTTGGTTTTACGGTTGATAATATGCAATAATACATTTTTACCTGTAATTTTCGGGGGGGAAAAAGGTTACCAAAAGATAGTGTTTTTAATTTGACTTAAAATGAAATATTTTTATGGCTAAAATACATTTTCAACATCCTTCTATAACTGCAAAAAACATATTTTTTTTTACAACGTATGATAGTTAGAGGATGCGAAAAGAAAATAGTTTGGTAGTATCGTGTCATAAATAACATTTGTGGAAAAAAATATTTCTGAATACATTTCCTGCAATTAATACGAGGATAATGTGTCTTGCAAATGTGTTGGCATACCAAAAAAATGATTTATTGCAATCTTGCAGTCCTTGAAGCTTATGATTGAGTTTTCGGTGAAAGTAAACTGTCAATGGTTTATTTTATTGGGTCTTATTGATGTCACATTGTAGCGAAATTTTCAGCATATTGATACTGTGCATATTCACCTCAATTTCAAGGAAATAGTACAATTACAGAACCTTAACCTTTTGTTAGTTTTAGTGTCACAGGCAGCATGTAGGAGTACGCAGGCAGTCGTATTAGAAAAATATTCAAAGAAAAGTGCATTACATAATGTCAGTTTTACATCATGGGAAAAAAGAAAATCATAAATTTAAAAAAACGATACTTCGAGAGTACGTACAAGTTTATTTTTGAGGCATAATTCCGGTTTTTAATGAGCAAAATACACTTGTAGAAGCTTTAAAATTATGTAACTCTTCTGTATACAGTCGGACTTCCATATATCGAAGTAGCAAATTGCCGGAAAAAAGTTCGATATGTAGAAATTTCGATACATAGAAACGATATTAGTTTATCATAAAAATCTTCTAAAACATTAAAATAATAGCTAATTTTCGTGCATGAAACCCAATTTCTAATTTATACGAGCATCGCATTAAATGAAAGTTAATAATTGAAAAATTAACAGAAATTAAATACTTTTGCGCCTTCATACATCTTCATTCTTCGGCAATTCTACTTGATCCGCAACATTAGGGGATTTCCGTTTTGACAATGTAATCGAGAGAAAAGTAAAAAATCTATCTATTTAACTTGAATGATTTTTACTGAAGCTAAAAAGACTAGAAAAGATAATCAACAGACAAAAGGGATAACTTGAAACTGATTTGACAATGTTACTCGTAACAAATAAGATTTGAAATAAACTTGAAGAAATTTAAGAACTCCAGAACGGAACAACGACCTATCTACACACCCCTCAACCTCAAATTCCTTATTAGTTTCATAGCAACGGTAAGTGAACATAATTTTCTCCCCTAAACTTCACTTTTCATGAGACAAACAGTCTAAAGTGGAAAAAAAAATCTACGAATGTCTGGACATTTTTTTCGATATATAGAGATTTTTTCGATACATAGAAACAATTTTTCTATGTTATAAACATGGAAATTTGCTGGGATTTCGATATATAGAAAATTTCGATATGTGGAAGTTCGATATACGGAGGTTCGACTGTATAAACATTGGCAATTATGTATATATAGAGGAACATGTCAAAACTTCCTTACTTCATGGGCAGTAAAATAATGGCGCTGATGACATCAGCGGTATGGATATATACGTGAGGGTGGAGCAAAAAAAGACAAATTTTAATTTTTGAGGTAACATGTGAAATACAAAATCATATGTAGAAATGATAGTTATTTCACGAAATATTTTAATGACAAATTCAATAATTATTTAATTTTTTTGTTCGGTAATTTTAATACTAAATCTTTCATGTGCTTACACGTATGGGTCATTCTTTGAAAAATAGTTAGGGGAATGTGAACTAGTTAAGATGACTGAGCTTTCTCAAAATGAACAAATTGGAACTTTGTTTGAAATTTTACAGTACATAAGGAAAGAACATTGTATTTTATAATAAAAGTTGCATTGAAAAAGTATTTTTAATTTTTGGCGCTAAGTTTGCACCTTCAAAAAAAAAAGAAAAAAAGTGGAAATGTTCACTTTTTTTTATGGGGCAAAGAGAAAAATAAACTATTTTTGTAATGAAATATTTTTTTCTTAGATTATGAAACATATTTTTGATCAAATAAATCAGTATAAGGGCAGTTCTCAAAAGGCGGGAACAAAAAAGTTAACTTTGAGCAATTTCAAAAATTTTCAAATTTGACATCAATTTTGCTTTTATTCTATAGCATGCATACCTAGAACACAATATTTGAACATGAAAAGACAGCAGGTACTTGTAAAAATTGTTAATTAGCAAATTAAATCAGCAGTCTGTAGGTAAAAGATTTTGGACATTGTTGTCCTGTAGGTAACGTGAGGGTGGAGCAAAAAAAGACAAATTTTAATTTTTGAGGTAACATGTGAAATACAAAATAATATGTAGAAATGATAGTTATTTCACGAAATATTTTAATGACAAATTCAATAATTATTTAATTTTTTTGTTCGGTAATTTTAATACTAAATCATCATATGGGACATCATCATAATGTAAGTTTCACCATTTTTGACAATTGTTAATCTGATTTTTAACTTTTCAAATGAAAATTATATTTACTACTTTTTTAATTTTGCAATTTAATAATAAAAAGGATATTAATGAAGTACTTGAATGGCTATACATACTGCTCTTTACATATAATACAGCTTTGGAATGATTTTGAAGAAGTTGATGAAAGGTTAAAACAAAGCTTCAAATTAAAAATAATACAAGTGTAAAAAGTGACATCAGTTTTAATAAAGAATATTTTTTCTAATGTCATAAGACTTTAAACGATGTCTAAAAAAAAATTATTGAAAAAAGAAATTCGTATTTCTATTTGGAGATCGTTAAATTATGTTTCCAAAAGAAAGAAGAGAAAAAAAAATTCTGAAATAATAAAGCGGGGGAAAAAAAATTGCTGGCGCAGGTGATAAAGTTGCCAAAACTGGTGCAGCTGACGATAAACTACATTTGTCAAACTGGAACTCCCCTCTGGTAACCTTTAGCTTATCGTATACTGTGTTGTCGCTAACGGAGGTTTGCTTGGCGATTTTAGCGCAAAATGGCTTTTGTTGCGATCATAACCAGCCATGTTTGTACTGTAATTTATGTATTGTTCAATGTGTAACTTATTAATTATGTAAAACAACAATGGATTAAAGAAGATAACATTATAATAGCCTTTTTTATTGAGGTTAGAAGACAGTGGATCATCAAATATTATGAATAAACGGTCAGAATTATCGGCGTCAAGATCGTAACGCCATTTGGACATATCACATGTACGTTTAAGAAAATTATTTTTCTTCTAAGATACTGCATAAAAGCTTATGAAAACACTTTTAAACAATTAAAAATTGATTCTGAGGATCGAAAAATACCTTTAAAACATATAAATCATATATTTAGTTCTCAAATAATAGCATTGTCAAGATCGTAACTTTTGGGCATACATCAAACTGCCAACTTCCATTTTTTCTAAAATTGTTTACAACGTAAATAATCTGTCTTTAAATTTTTAATTTGTTGAAAATATTATCAAAAAAATATTCAGTTTGAGATTCATGGTCTTAATTTTTTTTTTTTTTTTTTGAAACGTATGGAAATAATTAAAAAAAATTTTTTTTTTAATGGTACATTTGCTCAGTTAACGTTTTGGTATGTCCAAAATTGTGCCTTTTAGCAAAGAAAATATTTTTTTAAGGGCATTTGAAGAGCATTTTTTCCGTAATTTATGTCAATTCTTGTCTCTATACAGTATTATAATTAAACTGAAAAATTTTTGAGTTAATTAAAATGAAAGTTATTTGGTGTTGAAGCTTCAAAGTTGAGGTCTGTGTTTGCTCCTACCTTTTGAGAACTGCCCATAAAGGTTTAATGAAAAAATGAACAGATAACGAAACAATAAACTAATAATGAAATAAATCAACAAATTAATATGTGAGGAAAAATAAATGACTGAGTAGAAGAGTGAATGAATCAGAAAATAAGTGAATGAATGAATAAATATGTGAATTACTAAAGGAAGGAATGTGAATTAATTAGTAAGATTTAGTAAATGATTGAGTTAATAAACAAAGTAAACTATTTCACTTTGTCCCGCATGAACTTGACTGATTGTAGAAAGTATTTAAAATACAAATAATCACTGTATTAACGAAATGAACATTTCACCGAATATTAGAAGGTCTCAATTAATATTTAAAATGTTAATCAAAAGGATTTTATCATTTTATAATAACAAAAATAATTTTTTGACTTATAACAAAACCCTCATGTATATAATAGCGAATGATCGAGTAACGCTCCTGACGTCACCAACAATGAAACTCGCGCAATAGGTTGCTAGACGGCATTATTTCATTGTTGCATCACTTAAATTAAATATTTTTATTTATAATTAGATAATTTTTTTGACAGTGTTTGAGAAGCAAAGAAGTGATTGTTTTAACAAATAAAACTAGATCCAATAAGCAACTGATTTGCTGGTCAGACATTGAGTAAAAATAACTTGACGGTCCGTTTTAAGTTCAAGCCCTTCTGGCAATGATGAATTTAACTTTTTCCCAATCAATGTTATAGATTTTTCTCTCATATGTATCTATTTGAACAAGTCAAATTTTACAGTAAATATCTCTAATAAAGAAGCAATTTGTACCCGTCATACCATAACGGGCGATTTTCTAGTATTACAATAAGAGTATCACTTTTTGAAAATTGTCTGTATTATCATATACCTTGGTGGTATTTGTGTCCGGACTGGAATAGACTATATGTGTTACAGGTAGTCCTAAAAGTAGAGTAAATATATCACCCTTTAACTTTTCCCCGCTGTTTCATTTTACCTCACATTCCCCTACAAATCAAAGTCGACACTTTTGATTTTTTATGAATTTATTATTCTTATTTCCTTTTTTTTTTTCAGTTTTAATAGCTAGACCATAATTTTAAAATTGATACTCCATTTATTTTTGCACAATCAAGTTTCAGTGTTTTGCACATAACTAATTTATGAAGGTTGTACAAATATTTTGAACACTGTTACTTAAAGAGTGTAGCAAAGTGGACAGCTAAGCCTTCTAACCATGAAGAAAAGTTATGCAGAACAAACATAAAATGAAACAATGATGCTGAAACTTATTCTGTTTGAAATTTAAAGAAAGCAATACGTTAAAAAAAATCATTAATGCAAATGTAACATAACGGAAGTTATGAATCTCAAAATTACTATCAGAAAAAAATAGAATTACTCTCACTTTGTTTTTTAACAATTAAAATGAATTCAAAGTGGCTAATTAGGCACAGACGTTGCACTTACGTAATCTTAAAAATACAGTGGTTCCCAAAAGTGTTCGTACAACTGCGACTTTCAATGAAATAGGCCCCTATCCATCGGTTAGAATTAATATTTTGGATTAGGTATTTTATTATAAGATCTATGATATATTTTTAACAAAACTACATGAAAACTTCTAATAAAACATTAAAACATAATTTTTAAAAAATCAAAAACCAAAAATTGCCGGAAATTTTATCTCATTTTCGAAAAATCGCTTCGAGGTGCACACCCCCCTGCTACAAACTAACTTTGTGCCAAATTTCATGAAAATCCGCCGAACGGTCTAGGCGCTATGCGCGTCACAGAGATCATGACAGAGATCCGGACAGAGAGACTTCCTGCTTTATTATTATTATTAATAATAATAATTAAAAGGAGAATCAATAAAAAGTGCTTAATTGGTGGTAATTAATAAAATTGATCTTAAAAAGTGTCGGACACAGTTTATACTATTTTCGCGAAAATAACACCCATACATTGACACAAATGTAAAAATAAAATCTTAAAATTACTGAAGATTGGAAAAGATAAACGAGATGCATAAATATTAATTTTTAAATTTCGGAAAGAAAAATTAGCAACGTTAAAATCTAAGTTGAAATTGCAGCTCAAAGTTTTATCTTACCTTCTGTAAGGCTTTCCGACCGTATATCAACTGTACAAAAATTCTGAAGAAATTGAAAATACTGCACCCTTAATTTCAAAGAAAACACTAAATTGAAAGTGATTTCACTTTTCAAAAGACCGCTAATAAATGGATCACTTTCGCGCATGAGCATTTTAGTTTCGAAACCAAATAGTAGTTCTTATCGCCAACGATGAATGAAAGGCTTTAACCCTGATATCGGGGTGACGTATGTGAATGTTGTGAGTAGAAGAGAAGAAAGAGGAGCTGAGGAATATCAAGTTAATAAATAGTATTTTTAAATTAAATTGATGAAATAACTTGAATAATGTTCGCCTTCTCCCCGCCCCCCTTCCCTCCCCCTTTTTTTTTTTTTGGAAAGAGAAAAGTAACAAATGAGAGAAATAAGAAAAAATAATGATAAATAAATAAATAATCGTAATAATATTTAATTAGCAAACGTTTTTCATATTCATGAACTTATATTCATTACGTTGTAACTTAGATACTTGCTTGATATTATACAGTTTTCAAATTCATTTTAGTCTATCGTTACACTCAATGCACTAAATCATGAATTACGGGGCTTGTTTCTAATCTCTATTTGCTGCAAAAATCAAGAAATTTTCCCAATCACGCCCACTTGCTTCCCTCTGCACTGTAGCTAGAACAGGGGTGAATTAGTGCCGAAATGCCGCTCCGGTACTGATATTCTAGGAGAATTAATTTTCCTTTGACACAAGTCAAGTTTTCATTGGATTTTCATTTTAACAATAAGCTCTTTCTGTGTTTTTGTTTCGTAATGTATCACTTGTCTAAAACTAGTAATGGAATCATCTAATAAACGAGCTGATGTGAGCATCACATGACTTCCTTTTATTCCAATTTAATGTCATTTCCCCATTACTGGCAATTTTAATGTGATTCACTAGTTTACTCTCTAAATATCACCAACAATGGCCAAATTGAAACAGATTTTTTTAAAAATCGCCAAATTTGTCGCTAAGTTTGCGACAAAACTTGGCGACCAAAAAACTGGTGATATATCGCCAATTGTCCGCCAAATTATAACACCACTTGAGCTTACATCGAAATTAACAATGATTTCCCCCCAAAAAGGGGCAAAAGACCCCTTTAGAAATACCCGAATGCAACCAAAAGGGGAGGTGCACAACTAGACCCCACTAGGAGTCTACGTACCAAATTTCAACTTTCTAGGACATACCGGTTTTGAGTTATGTGAGATATATACGCACATACGCACATACACACATACGCACATACATACATACGTACATACAGACGTCACGAGAAAATTCGTTGTAATTAACTCGGGAATCGTCATTACGGATATTTCGCGCGTCTATACGTTTTTAGGCACTTATCCACGTGTGGTCGAGTCGAAAAAAAACCTCAATATTCATTCGGGGGTGAGTGAAATGGAAATTAAGGTCGATTTTTGAGTGAAATTTTTTTTGGCGAATCTAGTACTTCCTTTTTTTTTTGTAAAAAGAAGTAAAAATACGTTAAAATCATTCTCATAAGCAAGAAATCAGTCTCAATCACCGTGGAACACGAATTTTATCCCGAAACAGTCCTTATATTTATAGAAATTAGCACTTTAGGATAGGTAATACTGGATTCTGAAAGGGACTTTAACCCTCCTCCCCCCTCAAGCTTATAGACTCCACAGTTACAGAGCAGCTAAGATGTTGTTTGATGAAACACTAGGACAGTGGTTCTCAACCAGTGGGTCGCGACCCCAAAGGGGTAATGAAGCATTTCTTACGAGGTCGCGACATTATTTCCATTTATAAAATGATATTACAGTTTTAAAACTATTGCACAAGAAAACAGTTGCTTTTTTTTCCTTTTCTTTTTCTTTTTCTTTTTTTTTTTTCATCTTCCTCTGTACCAATGTTAATTGTTGTTAATTTTATTAATAAAAACACATTGTTTAGATTTTTGTTTTAAAACATCCATTTTTATTAAAATTTGATTATATTTATTATGTGTCTCTTTTCTTTAAAGAACTTGATTTTTATCATTTATCGTTATGACAAATGTATGTTAAAACGGGAAAATCAGTATGTATGAGCAAAAATTTTGAAAGTGCAGAAAAATATTTTATAAATTATGGTAGTAATTTCATTTTTTTTTACATCACATATGGGGTCGCAGGCTGTTTAACTGGAAAAAGACGACGTGCAAAAGGTTAGGAACCACTGCATTAGGAAAATATCAAACGTAAAAATATCAAAATTCACATGCGTGATTTTTTTATTTTTTCTATACTCAAGAACCATTTAGTTTACTTTTAATCATATTCATTTTTACTTTCGCTCCTACAATAAATAGCTTCTTATCACTCCGAAACTTGCGGTTTAGTCTGAGCCATTTTTAAAATAAGAACGATCTCTCAAAGTAGAAAACTATTCATCCGACTACGTATCTGCGGTTTCAGTGTATCAGTTCGATAACTTTTGTGAAGATTAACGTGCATTTGTAGTAGTTTTTGTTCCGATTTCTTCTTTTCACTATTGAAAACAAAAGTGAAAATCCGTTCTGTAAGAACGTACAAGTGGCTCTGATAAGTTGAAGCTTTACCTTGACAGTGTTTTCTCATTTTTGGGGCGTTCTGTGAAAAAGGGGCGGGTCACTGGCGCGAATTTGAGCTGGAATACTTTCGCAAAACTACTGAATATGGAGGTAACTCCACTCAACTCAGCACCAATAGCTCTTACCTGTTGTCCTAAAAAACTTAAACATTGTCAAGGTCAAGCAAAGTCATGCAGAAGAGCTTTTCTTCAATATCAAAGATGGTCATTGACCAGAAGACCTGAATGTTAAGTTCTTCAATGTAACGACGAAAAAGTCTAAACTGCTCAATTCCATGCAAAAGAAAACTGGCAGCCCCATGCCGGCCCTCGTGGATACAAGTGATATAGGTATGAGATTAATGTTTTTTTCGATACGTATTTGGTAGTTCGTCCTTTGTTTAATGTGAATTTAATTAAAGGTTTTTTTAAATACTAATAATTTTTTTGATAGAAAAAAGATTAAAAAATATTACATTGATGTTATTTTAATGTATTTTAAAAATTAGTGTTATTTTCAAAAGCCAGGAGGAAAGTACAATTGCAATCTTGCCAGCGCCCTTGCCGAGTGGTATGCTTGCTCTAATTGGATTCAAGTGCTCTGCCTTAAATGTGATTTCAAGATTAGAGAGATGATAAATTTTTCAAACTTTTAAAGTTTTTGACAGGATTTAAAAAAAAATTACTTCAAAAAATAGATTTGAATAAGCGACGAATTTTAGCATAAAAATTAAAGATGTGCAATTATTTTTTGTATACAGTCAACAAAATCAAAAAAATGTCATGTGATTCGTCAGACCAATTACAAAAACGACAGAAATCGATACGGGATGCAACATTAACTTCAAACTGTGGTCAGAATGTGATCAATTAGGAATCTTCTTGATCGCTCAATAACTTATGGTGAATACATGAAACTTAATTTGTGTGCAATGTCTAATTTTTGTACATTGGATAATTAGTTTTCAATTCAAATCGCACATCATGATCTAAATATGTACAGGAGCGTCCCGTGGGAAGTCACGGGAGGTCACTGTGACCATCCAAAAAAATTTTTTTACTCGGCAAATTTTGTCTGATGATTTAGCAAAATTTGGAGTTCAAATCAGCAAAGTGAAAATTACTGCTCTCCCAAAAATTTAAGTTCGGGGCGCCCGTGGTTATGCATTTTTGTTCATCTTGGACTATTAAAAAATACTTTTGATAGGCCCATTGTAGTCTTAAAAAAGAAAGTTTCCCGACCCCCCAACTTCGAACCCCAACCTCGAATCGAAAATGCTGGAAATTTCACCAGATCGGGAACGGTAAGTCTCCTTGTCCACTCAAGAACTCTTTTCTATTCCATTCGTTTCGAGTGCAAGTGCTTTAAAATTAATCTCGGGGCAAAATGGGAACAAAAAAAATTCTTTCGAGTCGGACATAATAATAAAGTATTGCACTATTTGGAGCAATAATGCATATCAGGCTTCCTGGCGTCCTTGAATTAACAAAGCCCGGTGGTTCCCCTTTTTCGAGTCAGAGCAGTCGCTTTGAAGATATCGGAACACAGGAAGTGCGAGGAGAAAAAGTTTTTTTTTTTTTTTTTTTTTTGATAAGCACCGTTTCTGAATGTAAAGAGTTGCCGTATCGTTGTATTATTAAAATTATGCTCCTAATCTGTAAACAAAAACAAAAAGGTTGACACTCTGTGTTGGTTTATACCAGGACTGCGGAGTCGGAAGTAAAATGGCCCACTCCGGAAATAATTTAAGAGCATTCGACTCCGACTCCTGACTCCAATTCCGCAAGCACTGGCAGAGTTACGGACTTCGAGGGAAACTGACCGACTCCAACTCTTAGAATTTTTAACCTTTGATTCCCGACTCCGACTCCTTTGCCTCAAAATCAGTCTGACTGTGACTCTTCTCGACTCCGAGTCCGAAGCTCAGGTTTATGCTCAGGGATAGCCGACTCGCGGCATGCGTACCTTAATAATATTCGTACTTTATTGAGACTTATTGAAAAAAATAAATTAAATTGAAAAAAAAAAATTTGAATTTTTGGCACCTTGAATTCAAATTATGTTTTTCGCAATCACGAGCGTGTGTATGTATACGCGTATGTATTTGTGTAGGTGCATGTGTGTGGGTGCGTGCGTGTATGTGTATGTAAGCATGTGTGTGCATGTTGTGTACGCAGTGCTGTGTGTGTACGAGTGTGTGTGTATAGGCGTTCGTGTGTGTGTGTATGTATGCATGTGTGTGCATGTTGTGTATGCAGTGATGTGTGTGTATGCGCGTGTGTAGGCGTTCGTGTGTATGTGTAGGTGTGTGTGTGTGTGAGTTTGTATGCGCGTGTGTGTTTGCGTGTGTGTGTAGGATATGGATGCAACCTGGAGACGGTTTTTGCTATAGGAGTAGCATCGTGAGGAGCCGGTCGACGGTGGTGCTGGCAGAGGGTGCTGGTGGGAAAATAAAATGATAGCACGCCAAAACAGTGAAATAAGAACAATAAGCAATCGTGATTGCTCAAAAAAATTATTATTTAACCTCTTTCAGTACATATTCCGAAGTAATATTGCTAGCAAATTCGGTAGGCAGCTATTACTTTTTTGAAGATGATAGAAAAGGTAAAATACAGTCGAGCCCGCGTAATGGAATAGCCAATTTTCTACGGAAATTTTTTCTAATAGGCAGAATATTCCAGTAAACGGGATTAAAATAATAGAGATCAACGCTTTGGAACATTGAAAATGTATTACATTAACGTCCAGGATATTCTTTTATCCAGTATTCTGATAAGTGAACTAGACTGCAATATACAAAAATACATAGAAATAATAACAAGAATATTCCCTGAAAAAATTGACAAAAATATAAAGAAAAAAGAAAGAAAGGAAAATAAATTTAAATATAAAAGCTGTATGTTTTACGTGCGAAGAAGAAGGCGACAACATTTATAACCTGATGCGCGATATTTCTTTCTTCAATAATTTAGTTTCCAGGAATTTTATTCGTCACTAGGGATTAAAGCAGCGACACCTGCGTGGTTCTGATTCAAGTCGTTTGAAGAAACTCCCGTAAAGACGTCTGAAAGAATTTTTCTAAGCAATTGCAATGGATCATGTGACTCGCTATCTACCAATCACGAAGCGAACGAGATAATTGATCATCATCCGCAGTATAGTTAAAACAATGAATAATCTTAATTGCTAAAAAAGCAGTGACAGAATCATAGCATAATGCACGCTGTGTTTATGGATAATCTTAATACAGATAGACACATGAACATTAAAAAGGACATCATCATATAAATAACAGCCGATGATCGAGTAACCCGCGTGTTTCAACAATGAAACTCGCACCACGGCATGATAATTTGATAATATGTTTTGGTATTGTTTAACATGCAGGAAAAGGCTTTATTGTGACAAGGCTGAACTTGATCCGGCAACTTAACAGTTTTACAGGTAAGACTCATTTCAGGGGAATGAAGGAACGAAAAAATGGTCAACAATAAACGCTACCTCTGGGCGATTCTCGAAAAAATGTCCCGTGCATAACGCTAAGTTTTTTATTTTTTCAGCTAACCAAAGTCTTAAATAAATAATGCTGTTGGGGAACAATACATGCTTTAATATACTATCAAAGCATAACAGTTAATCCCATATTTAATTAATAGTAGTAACTTGAATAAAATAAAAACTTAGAGTTACGCACGGGACATTTTTACGAGAATCGCCCTACTGGAGTTCAGTGTTAATAATCCACTGGAGTTATGGTTACAATTTCAAGTATCAAAATATCCTCAAACAGGAAATGGCTTAGTTCAAATATAGAAGCAATTTTCACCCGTCATACCTTGACGGACGATTTTCTAGTAAGGAATGTTTAGTAAAATCTGGGGATTGCAATGGAACATTTCTCATCCACCACTAGCCTGATCTAATTTTCAATTTGAGAAGGCTTGGAGGCAATGACGGTTTAGGTTTGTGTGTGCGGAAAACACATTACATCTGGAGTCTAACTTTCACCTTCTAAAGGGACCGTTGTCTTCGCCAAGTACTAAATACTTTACATAAGTTGCTTGCTGTTAATAAGGAGAACCATGAAAATATTATCGCATATTCTCTTACTACACACAATCATCACGGACTTTTGATATGCTTAAAACGTTCGCTTTTGGAGACTCCGTTAAGAGAAGTTGTAGCGCTTTGCTGTATATTTTTCTCCTTTCATTTACGCTTTTTCAAGATACGTATCGCGTACTCCCCCCTCCTCCCCCGGTTACTTACTTATTTTGTCTTTTACACGCTTTGAAAATAAATATTATTTAACTTCAAAACGAAGAAGATAAATTCTTTTTAAAAAGTAATGCATATAAAGAAGACAGAAAAAATAAGAATAGGCGGGAAAAGTTGAAAGATAAAGCTGCATCTGCAAACTCACATGATAATTTCAGTTCTAGGAATTCTTAATCTCACCTTTGCTTATTTGATTAGACCCTTTGATTATTTGCATACCAAGAAAAAGTTGTTATCTTTTGTTTTCTTGTAGCTGCGACTTTTTAAACGAATGCCGTTTCAACTATGTTTACTTTACGCTTTATTATTATTATTTTTTTTCATTCAAGAAGATCTCATACGTACTTCATAACTACACTTTCGGCAGTGAATCCTGTAATTTAACACGCATTTGAAAATTAAAAAAAAAAACAGCCCCTAAGTTTAAAATTAAATAACATACATAAAACTACTCTTATGAGAATCTAGTTATCAGTTCGGGGTGCCAATATCGAAATGAAAAATTGGAACAGCAGACAGACCAAGGGCGCTGACACGCAAAATTTTAAGGGAGGGGGGCTCAGATATTTTCCCCATGGTTTAGCAGATTTTTTCCCGATAGAGACCGATTTCAGTACAGATTAAAGTTATTAAACTTTGACATTTTTAATAACTAATTCATTAATTTCTGGAGAAGAAATGTTTTTACATTTTTGCAAAGAAAAAAGTGCTAAAAGCAAGGAAGTTCTACTTTTAAAGGGGGGCTTGAGCCCCTACTTGCCCCCCCCCCATATGCCCCCTTCCTATATGGACGCTTTTGCAGCAGACCCAAATCGTACACACACAAATCTCTGCACTTGTTTTCTATGAAATAATTTTATAGTTACAGTGCAATCCCGATTTTACGTATCTCAAGGGACTGAGTTAAAAAACGTAAAATACGGGAAATACATACGTAACAAAATCAAATAGGAAAACTAAAGGTACTAAAGAAGACTCTTTGTTGTTGTTGTCGTCGTATGGCAGTTAAGCTGGCAATTTGGGTGCGCTGCTTCACTTTTCCAACTGTACCGTAATTTGGTGTGAAGTTCGACTTCTACGATACACACATGCCATAAGGACCCGTTTATAGGGTAGGGAACCATTCACAGCACAACTACAAATTCAGACCAAAAATGAACAGGAGAGAGAAAGTACGTCCATGTCCGAGCCAGGATTCGAACCTGGACCTTCCTGCCGCAGTTAGACTTCTATGACCACTAGACAAGGCAGGCTGCCAGATGGCTCTTTCAAAAGGTATAATGTCTATATTTTACGAAAATAACATTATTATTGATATTTTTAGCACATTCAATGGCGAATCCAGACGTTTAAGTTGAAAACTGTCCGTAATATTGGATTGTTTTATAGTTATTGAGTTAGTAAATGCAGCATCTTCCAATACTTTCCGCACCAAGGGTCACAAAGTATGCAGTTGAGGTTTCAATTCGAGGGGGAGAAGAGCTCTTGGTACATGGAAGAATACATTAGACGTAATAGTCAGTTTGTAGATTTGTTTTTAGAAAAAATGTAGTATGTGTTCGCCTTTGAGTTTTACCATCCATGATGAGTTTTATATTTCATATCAGAAGTCACGCTAATAATTTAATCACAGAAATCAGTTTAATGATTTTCATTAAGTTTTATGTTCATAAGCTATTTTCTCGATACATTGTTTTAAAAGCAAAAGTGAAGGGATGAAAAGGTACAAATAAGAAGAGGCGCATAAAACTTTGTCAGGTCATCAGAGGAAATTTCACAGTAGAGATTATTCCATTTTCCGTTCACAAGAAAATCTCCGTAAACAACAATCATTTTTTTAAATTGTCGCAAGGCAAGTCATTGCATTCCTCTGGCAGGATGAGCCAAATTGGCGATCAGAAAAAAGAAAAAAAAAATGTGATTAAAGTTAGAATTTGCCGCCCTAGGCAGCACGGGTGCCTCGATGGGAAGTCACTGTGACCTCCCAAAAATTTCATTATTCGGCAAACTTTGTGTGACGACTCGGTAAAATTATCATTATTCGACAAATTTTGTCTAACGATTCGGTCAAATTATCATCATTCGGCAAGTTGTGTCTGACAATTCGGCAAAATTATTCATTCGGCAAAATTTGGAGTTCTATTCGGCAAATTGAGAGTTTCTGCCCTCCCAAAAATGTAACTCGAGGAGCGCCTGCTAGGCAGCTCCCTACTCTGCCTGTTTGGAAATTCGGCTCTGATAAAGATGCTTAAAATTTTGAAAGGCTTAATATATACAGAGATATATGACAATGCTTGGACAACATGCTTTTAATTTCTTCACACTTAAAACCTTTTCTACCATTTTTCTTTCTCTGATATCGCCAACTTTTTTCTTTTCTTTTCTTGTTTCTTTTTTTGTCAGTTATAATTAAAAATTACTCCTTGCAAAGTGCACAAGAGTGAAAGGTTTATACAAAAATAGAAACTTTGTATAAAGAATAATTGATTCAAATTAGCTTCGAGCTTAGCTAGTGATCTTTTACAGAGCATATCAAATGTCTTCTGATGGGAAATTCGAACCAATGGACTCTTTGTTCACAAAATGTGACCAAGCTTTCGTTTTTACGTGTCATAACCAAACTATAATAAACGCATTCATTATTTTTGAGGAAAAATCGTGAAATAATATTTTGGCTTTGCTTCAAAGTTGCTAAAATGAAAGTGAAGTATATTTTGTAGCATTTAATCACATTTCATACTTTGGGGAACTCATTATTGGTCTTAAGCTCAAGAAAATGCTTAATTATTCACCAAGATACGGAAGTAAACTGGTATTTATTACCATCATAAAAAAAACTTTTTTTTTAAATATCCATTGGATAACTTGGTATATCCACTAGCTTCCAAATCGAAGAATGAATGATAGCTTTATTTCTAAAAGAAAAATATGGCGAATTTCTTTCTAAATAACGAAGATGAATATTCGTTTTCTATTCTTTATTGTGCTTCAAATTCAGAAATCATCATAATATTCTCTGTAAGAATTAAATTTTTATCATTTATTGCAGAGGTTTCCATATGTGGGGTGCATCTTATATGGACGCTTTTAATAACTGAAGGGCAGCACACTGGACACAGCTGTCACCACGTCATTTTTAATTTAAAAAAAATCAAACCGGTGTTTGAAAACAAAAATTAGCAAAGCCTCATCGCTGTAGCATTCAGACTTAAACGTCCACACAAAGAACATCGATACAATTTCAATCACACATAGCACTAGCGCAGCCAGAAAAACCTTCTGGAGGGTTTTTTTTTTTTTGGATCAAAAGTAAGGTTTTTTTTTTTTTTTTTTTTTTGATAAAGACAGTCAGTCCTCTTATTTGCACAAACTACTGTATTAGAATTTGAATTTATATTAAAACCAATGCTTCTGGAGTGTGTTTTTACCCCCCCCCCCTCACTGCGCCATTGATACCAAGGTATGAGAAAATCTGGCCCGACTGCTGGGGTAGGCTACCTAGAACATCTATTTCAGCGCCATAGGATTCACTGCTTCAATGCTAAAAAAATAATTTAGAGTGTGTACCAGTGCTTGGATATGCAAAAAAAAGTTCGGATTTTAACAAGTTCAATTTCATTTTGGAGTCGGCAAATTCCGTGATTGAAAAGTCCTTTGAAAATTTTAACATCTGTTTCAGTGTCATAAGATGCATTACTTTAATGTTAAAAAAGATAATCAAGTGTGTAGCAGTGCTAGGACATGCAAAACCCAGTTTGGAATTTAACTACGTACAAACTAACTTAATTTTAAGCACTTTATTATTTTTTGAAATTTTATTAACGTATACAGTAAAACCTGTCTACAACGATACTGTTGGGACCTAAAAAAATATCGTAATAGACAGGTTATCGTTATAGAAAGTTTTATTATTCATGCTGACATTTTGCTGGGGCCAAAAAAAAAATATATATATTGTTATAGACAGGTTATCGTTATAGCATTATCGTTTTACACAGGTTTCACTGTATTATTATTTTACATTATTATTCAATGGGGGAGGACGCACTTGTCAATATCGCATAGGGCGGCAGTACTGCTGGAGCCGGCCTTGGAGAAAATTTACGCGCAAAAGCAAGCCTACCCATCGCAGAAATATTGCATTACTATTCCAGTAATGTTGTATTTTTAACGTCTATTTTTAAAGACTATTTCTTAGCTTACGTTATCTGTCATGATCCTAAGTGTTGCTGCCGGTTTTATTCTTTAGTTTTGAAAGATCAAAGCAATAAGAATATTAATAATCAAACTAAAATTTCATATTAAAAACTTGCTTAGGTGTATAAAAATTATTTTGAAAAAATATGGTTTTGTTTTTTCTAACAGATTTAGTGAACGGTAACTTCGGGTAAAATTAATTAAATTGGATTTTTAAGGAATTAAAGAAGGCCTAACAATTTCCAGTATCTAAAATTCAGTAAAATTCAAGTTCGACCACTCTCATAACACAACAAAAATTACATTTTAGCGTCTGTATTATGCGTACATTTGACCTTTTGAAAAGATTACAATTTGATACTCCAATAAACTATAGGGGCACTGCGGTCACCGTCTAATGGAGGATGAAAAAGGTAAAACAAACGCATGCCGTAGCGTATAAAATGCTAATAAGTCTAGTAATTTTTGTTTGTAGTAAGATTTTTTTCTTTTATTCTTTTTAAATTATTTTTTACGTACTGTGAATATTCTGGCCCACGTAGAAAGAAATGAGACATCAAGAAGCATTAACACGTTAGAAATTAATGCAAATCACGTAGTTCGTAGTTTTCCACTATCTTGAACTCATACAGTGGTGGTAAAAAAAAAAAGGCATCATCCGCGCCGCAAAGGAGAGGAATATCATCCCGACTGCATTCAACACACAGTCAAGCATCCCGTATCCCAGATGATTTGGGGATGTATCAAGGAGTTGGTGCGCTCCACTTATTGCAAGGAACAGTAAACGCTCAGGTGGTATATTGGCATTTCGGAGGAGAAATTGCTTCCTATACTATCCGGGATCACTTTACTTCAGTTCCAAACGTCATTTTCCAGGATGATTCTGCTCCGTGCCATAGGGCAAAGCTGGTAAGTAACGACTTGAAAATCTTTATAATGCCATTAGACTTAAATTGACATCTAGTTAAGTAATTTTTTTTTCTCTAAACTCACACGCAGGTTCAGAAATGGAAAAATGAGCATGGGGTCAGCAGTTTGCCTTGGCCCAGAAACAGTCCCGATCTACGTAAACAATTATCGGATTCCTGCTATTAAATGTTTATTTCACAAGTTTTGCAGAATTTCACATATATTCATCGTTAATCGGTCGACCAAAACTTCTCACATAATCCCATTATTGTGAAAATGCGAGGGTGATGCAATTTTTTTACTAGCACTATATGTATCAATTCTTGATGGAACTACATCTTCACTGTGGCCATAAGACTCACAAGAACAATATTTAACTATAGATAGTTTAAGTATATGACAATATGATTTATTATCAAAAGAGGTTTGGCAAGCGCTAATTGTTTTACATTTGTCGCTGAGTCATTTCTCAAATTGCTGAATCGGTAAATTTTAATTTTTTTGTTCCATAAGTTTCTAATTTCTCTTTTAAATTATTTAATTCTGTCATGTCATGCAAATCATCAATAAAATTCTCACGGATATGTGGTGGTAGTTTTCTTCTTAATTGATCTTCCATTACTTCTTTACACTTTTCGAATTGTATAATCTTCCATCTTCCTACCGTTTTTATCCACTCATGAAAAAAATGGCAAACGAAATCTCGGCTAGGATTCTTTCCTTGCACAGTACTAAAACTATAACCCTAAACTAATTTTTTAGCAAAACTGTTCCGCCGATAATGTGAGTAATAAAGTGTTGAATACTCATGAAAAAAATGGCAAGCGATATCTCGGCTAGGGTTCTTTCCTTGCACAGTACTAAAACTACAACCCTAAACAATTTTTTTTAGCGAAACTGTTCCTCCGATAATGTGAGTAATAAAGTGATGAACACTCGTGAAAAAAATGGCAATCGAAATCTCGGCTAGGGTTCTTTCCTTGCACAGTACTAAAACTATAACCCTAAACAAATTTTTTAGCGAAACTGTTCCTCCGATAATGTGAGTAATAAAGTGATGAACACTCATGAAAAAAATGGCAAGCGAAATCTCGGCTAGGGTTCTTTCCTTGAACAGTACTAAAACTATAACCCTAAACAAACTTTTTAGCGAAAATGTTCCGCCGATAATGTGAGTAATAAAGTAAAGTTGGCGCACTATTTTAGCAATTAAAATTCTCAATTCTTGGTTTTGCTAGATCAAATTCTAAACGTTCTTTTTCGGTTAAACAGTTTTCATTTTATTTTCAAGAATATTTTTTGCATACTGTCCTTTCCAACAAAATGCTGCAGTGAAATAAGTTTAGTTCAATTAGTTATTTTTAAAAAAGGCGGAGATGAAAGCCTAATTCTTAAGCTAATGTTACCAAATCGAGCTTTAGGTTTATAAAAAAAAAAATCACACGAATACAAATTTACACAAAACAATAATAAAAAAAAAGTTACCTGGTAAAATGTTAAACTCTTTCAAAAAGAAAGAAATGCTTCGAACAGACGAGCGTATTCGTTGTTACTATCGTGCCAATGCGAAATTTGTTAATTCAGAGTTTTCTTCTGTTTACACTTTCGCTATTTACGACAATCAACTCACTTTTTAGGAGGAAATAATGGAAACCAACATTTATTTTGAGAAGCGCGAGAATACCATTTAAGAGACAAAACAATTTCTGTTGCTGAAAGCAATCTATGACGCTGTTTATGTTTTGCTCCTCCATTTTCGAGTTATTCAAGGAAGGGGGAGGGGGGAGCACAGTGAAATAAAAGAACAAAAAACATTTAATTTTTACAAAATAAACTTTTATTTTGAGTACAAATTCCAAGATTTCTTTTATTAGAACTTGGTGGCCATCTGTCCCAACACAGATATTGTGCGAGTTTCCCGTCTTGTAGATGATACATATGAAAAAGGAAAGTAAAAAAATATGAATGTAAAAGGTTATGAATGAAAATTCAGTTCCGAGTCGTACTTTGTAGCAGTGTCGCTGTTGCATCCACTATCAGCCTCTCCATGATAATGTCGTATAGTGAGATGTTTCATTTCTGTAAAATGACGTCACTTCGGAAGTGCTTTCTTTATACTACTCCTGGTTGTTCGCGGAATAGGGTGGCACGGTGACCGGGAATAAGCGCATTTCGCGTTTAATCCATAAAATAGGTTTAAAAATAAACGACGCTAGGGTAAACAGTAGCATAAAAATCAATAACACTGGCACACATTTAAGCAACAGCTAAAAGCGATGCTAATCTATGTAAAAAATGTATATAAAAGCTTAAAAAAAGGATTGCTCATTTTTTCAAACGAGTTGCACACATACACGATCAAATCGTGCAAGCAGATCAACTGAAACACATCAAGCTAAGTTACCTAAGTTACACCAAAACCGTGAAGGGAAGAGAAATTTTTTCAATCAAAACTGGTCCGGTCACTCGTTTACGCGCGTAAGTAGAGTAGATCTAAAAAACAGTAATTAGTGTAGACCAAAAAAAAAAAAAGAGTGATTAGTGTATACCTAAAAATCAGTAATTAGTGTAGACTTAAAAACCAGTAATTAGTGTAAACCTAAAAATCAGTAATTAGTGTAGCTTTAAAAATCAGGTAGGTAGTGTAGACCTAAATATCAATGATTCAGATCAAAAATCGGGTTTCAATTAGAAATGCAAATCTAGACATCAGAAAGTACTCGTAGTGTAAATCTAAAAAAGTATTGTAGACCTTTGCAATAGTCATGTTCCGATGACCTTGGAAGGTTTGAAGATTCGAAGGGAAAGGAAAAAAAGAAACAGGTGTACCTAAAAACATATTTTGCACTTGTTATGTGAAAACAAGTGCATTTAATTTACTTTGAAAATCCGCCCCCGCGAATAATCAGGAGTTAACTGTGTGAGTGTTCCAGAATAGGACGCTAAACGTGAGTTCCATTGGGCAGGAGTCGTAGAACGCAACCTCGTGTAGACCACAGGCTTCTCAAGAGCCTTCTGCGGAAATTAGAGTCGCCAAGACGCCATACGCGTTTCTTGCAAGGTGTTTCTTCAGCTTCCATACACTTGAAGAACTCCTGTTGAAATGAATAATTTAAAAAGATTAATCTGTATAAGTAAAACAAAGAATGTAAAGGGTGACCAGGAAAGGACTTCCTGATTTCAAAATTAAATATCTCGAAAACAATGGCCGATATTGGACTAAAATAAACGGTATGTTTATTGTGAAACCCATAAAAATCATGTACAAAAACTTGGAAATTAGGAAGAAAATTGCGAACAGGGAGCGCTGCATGCTGTAATTGCAATAGAAATCCCCATAAATAGTGTTGCGAAGGGGTTAGGCACTTCAGCAGTAGTTTACCTCTCAGAGGTACTTACATTTAAGCTAGAAATTATTGTCCAACTCCTTCGCAGGACGGATCTCAATTAATACCTGAAATGTTAAATAAAAAAGTCGTTTATTGTAACACAAATTATTTTGGACAAACCATAAAATATTACGAAATGTGTATCAAGTTTTAAAAATGACTTGTATTATAATTTACCTTGATTTTTTACAGCTATTTATTTTTTGACTGGAAAACTGAAAATATTTCACCATTTCTCTTTGCTCCGCTATTTTACTTTAGCCCAAATTCCCCGACTAAAAAATATGAAGTGATGAAAAGTTAATTGTCTTTAATCAGTGGCGTCACTACGGGGAAGGGGGGTCTACCCCGAGTGTCACCCGTCTGGGGGAAGGGGCGCCGTCCTAAGTGGAATTGCAAGTTTTTGAAAAAAAAAAAAAAAGCTAAAATGTATTTTTAAAACTACAAGTTTGAAATTTTTCCGGGTAAACCCCCGGGCACCCCACTTTTATCTGTTTTTCTTTTTTCTTGGGCCGTGGTAGCCTGATCGGTAAGGCATTGGACTCGGGGCCGGAGGGCCTCGGGTTCGATCCTTCCTGGTCGAAGACCCACCGTCGTCATTAAAGGGGACTGGGCGACGTTAAATATGCTCGTGGTCTCAATGTCCTCCAAGTGAAACGATACCTCTGGGTGTGCTAGCACCAGGTAGCTATTAGCTCTTGGACTAGTTCTAAATTCTCATTAACTGCTCGATCCGGTGATGGTGCTGCCATCTATCGGTATATAAAAATAATGGAGGCAAGGCACTTAGTATGCAGCCCTCGACATAAATGCAGTTGAAGTCAGTTGTGACTCTGAATCGAATCGAATCGAATTCTTTTTTCTTTTTGAGCAATCACGATTGCTTATTGTTCTCACTTGACCGTTTTTGGCGTCCGTGCCTTTTTCAGCTTGAACCAGGCCTGCAGCACCACCGTCCACCGGCGGCGGCGCGGCTGGTCCTGAACACTGTCCCCCGAAATCCACTTTTGCTGGGCGGTGGCGTCCATGTCCCACACACACGAACGCCTACACACACACACACACACGAACGCCTACACACACACACACACGAACGCCTACACACACACACACACACGAACACCTACACGCACACGCACGTACACAACACTCACTCACACACATGCATACATACACTTACGCACCCACGCACCCACACACATGCGCCTACACAAACACACACGCTCGTGATTGCGAAAAACATAATTTGATTTCAAGATGCCAAAAATTCAAATTAATTTTTTTAATTTTTAGTTTAATGTTAGTATTTGTTATTGATTCGAGGTTTCTGTTAATTCTTCATTTTGGTTTTTCTCCGCATCCTTCAAAAGAGTGAGACAAAATTCTTCATTTACTGTTTGTAAAGGTGTTCCCGACTCTGTTTTTTTTTTTTTTTTTTTTTTTTTTTTTTTTTTTTTTTTTTGTACATTAGCCGACTTTAAATTTCGTTATAACACAAATGTAGTTGTTTCTGAATTGCACGAATTTCATGTTTATATATAAACTAGCAGTACCCGCCCGGCGATACCCGTGCTGAGAATTTAAAAGAATTCCGTTGAGTAAAAAAATCTACACTCCTCCCCTCCCCCCTCTGTAAAATAATCATTTTTCAACAAAACCTTTTAAAGTCTCTTTGAAATTTAAAACTATTCGCAAAAACTTTTAAAAGATTTACAGAAGCTTTAAGACTCAAAATAATCGTCCAACTGTATAGTTCATCGCTTAACGTGCCAAGGTTCCGCGACACCATAACCCTACCCTATAGCGAATGAAGCGGTTTTAATCTGCAATTTGAAATGTTTCAACAAATAACCAAAAAAGACATCAAATAGTATCTTTCAAATGTAAATTAATTCTGCAACTCTATTGCTTGTCGCCTAACTCGGCAAGCGACCACGCTACTGTAACCCAGATCTTAGCGAGCGAAGCTAACTCCGATTTATTAGCCATCCCATCTAACGAAAAAAGAAAAATAATCCCGTGGGACATTCGAAAATCGTCGTCGGAGAAAGAAGAAGAAAAATTCGTATTTCATTTGGTTAAAAACAAATCAAACGTTTCTTTGGAATTCAAAACAATTCGCCAAAGTATTGAATTACATTTACAGTTAACAAATAAATACCTTTGTGCAGAAAATTAAAATAAGTAGTTATCCATCGTTGTGATTCCTAACTTTGGGTAACTATTTATTTTACATTTACAGTTGCTTTAAAATCAAATAATTTTCCAACTATTGTTATCGCCTAACTCGCCAAAGGACCGCGATACTGGAACTCTGCACTTTTGCGAGTGAAGCTGATATTTTTTTTTTTTTTTTGCAATTAAAAAAGTTTCGCCAAACAAACGAAAAAGACGTCAAATTACATTAACAGTAGCTTTTAAAAGTAAAAAATTCCCCAAATCTATTGTTTATCGCCAAACTCGCCAAGTGATCCCACTGCCGTAACCCAACCGATGTGATGCAAACTCCGATCGATTAGCAACATGATCAAAGAAAAAAAAGTTAATTGATTAAAAGGAATCCCCCCTCCCTCTCTGATGTAAAATAATTAATTTATTTTACTAAAATGTGTAAATAGCCTTTAAATAGCTGGAAACAATTATTTTCAATTTTAATATTTCGCCAAATAAAAAAAATATATATCAAAATTATATTAACAGTAGCTTTTAAATTGCAAAAAAAAAAAAAAAAAATCCCGCAATTCTGTTGCTTATCGTCAAACTCGCCAAGCGACCGCGCTACAGTAACCCACCCAATTAGTGAGCGAAGCGAACTCCGACCAATTAGCGATCCAATGTTTTTAACTCAAACGTTCAAACGAAAATTTCCCAGCAGAAAAACAACGTAATTAAAAACACAGTGCATCTACTACGAAAAGGAAATCTTGTATCCCGTACCCCGTAAAATGTAAGAATATTTGAAAAATATGCTTACATCGTCGTCATGTCTGCTCCGTCTTTTCTAATTTCTATTTTAATAGAACGTTCGCAGTTATTTATGACTCGATTATGACTCATTTAGCAAATAATTTTACATGTTAATGGATCATTTAAAGTCTATTTGGCGAATTACTGGGGATTTTCATTTGGCGGACTTTTTACTTTAAATGGCTTTTTTTAATTATTTGGAAAATTACATTTCATTTTATTAGTTTTGTTTCAATTCTTGTTTTTTGTTAAAAAAAAAAAAAAAAGCACAATGACAAAATAATGCATGGTTTCACCAAATAAATAGTTTCTACGAAGATATAATAAAACATGCTAACAAAATAAGCTAAACAAAATCAATCGCCAAGATTAATAATGTGCCGTAAAATATCTATAACGGAAAAAAAAGTGTCTCCGATATAATAAAGGTAACAGTTTTTAAAGAGAGTCGACGGCTCTTTAAAATCCTCTTCTGCAATAGTTTCGAAAATATTCATCAGAATGGGTCTAAGAGCAAAAAAAACACCTTTCAAGTAAGAGAAATATTTCTCAGTATCGCCATTAAAACAAATATATCATTCACCCTTAAAAATAACGTTAACACAACCAGTAAGAGTCAGATTTTTTTTTAAAGACTACACATCCATTAAAATCGACTCGACGTTAAATCCCGGTTATCACAAATTTGCCATTCCAACTGCGCTTGCGCGCGGACTTAGCTGATTTCAAAAATCTTGCTAAAATTAATTACAAACATTTTAAATTTGGTAATGAATATGAGATAGCAACAGATAAAAATTAGAAATCACAAAGTTTTCTCTGATTTGGTTTTTAGGCCTCGGTAAAGATTGAATTTTGCGTCTTAATTATTAATGGATTCGGTGTCTGATTTGTCTGCCCCTTTTCAGGACCAAATTTGTAACCTCGGAAGAGCGTACTAGAATTGCAGCATCACTTCTAATACAAAGCCGAACCCGCAACCTAAATAAAAATGTATAATACTAAGTTGTTTGCAACCTAAATAAAAATGTATAATACTAAGTTGTTTACGTCTAACGTAAAATATCCGCAAAAGACGGATTTCTGTACTAATATTCCAATCATTTTTGAATTACACAACGTGTTTTACAGTTATGTTAAATAAATATTTCCAAACTAATAAATATTGAAGTGCCATTTTTCCCTTAAAGTTATCAGTTATTCATATCCGTAGTTTAATGTATCACGAAATCGCTGTGAAATTTTTCTAATCGCATTCATTAATATGGTGGAACTCTCGCTCAGCCTAAATATAAACAAGCAATACGAAATCTTAAAACAGAAAGCCCAAAAAAGCCAAGTCCGCGCACAAGCGCAGTTGAAATGGCAAATTTGTGATAACCGGGATTTAACGTCTAGTTTAAAATCGTACATGAAAACATCGACTTGCGAAAACCTAATTCGCAACTCCAACGAACTACAGGGGGCACTGAAGTCACTGTCTAATGGCGGACTTAAAAACTAAAACAAACGCACATGGTAACGAAGAAAATGTTAAAAGTGTTGTGATTTTTGTTCGTACGTATGATTTTTTCGCTTTATTCTTTTTAAATTAATTTTCAAAGTCTTGTGGATATTCTGGCCCACGTAGAAAGAAATGAGAATTCAAGAAGCATTACTAAACGTCAAAGATTAATGCAAACTACGTAGTTCGTAGTTCTAAGCAGCTATTTCCACGATGTTGAATTCGATATTTATCAATTCTTGATAAAACTAAATAATAATTGTGGCCTGACAAGAATAACAATTAATGCTATAAAATTCAATATGACATTACAAATTGTTATCGAAAGAAGATGATACTTTTTTGCCTTGCTTGGCTAGCGCTTATTGTTTTCCATTTGTAGCTGAGTTATTTCTCTCGAATTCCCGAATCGGTTAATTTAAAAATTTTCTGTTTCGATTTTTCTAATTTCTGAGTTACGATTTAATTGTGTCATGTTATGCAAATCATCAACAAAATTCTCACGGATATATGGTGGTAGTTTTCTTTTCAGATGATTGACCATTATTTCTTTTCACTTATCGAATTCTGTAATCTTACTACCATTTTATTCCATTCATGATAAAAATTAAAAATGGTTTAACTAAAAACGCGAAATCTCGCCAAGGCTACTTTGCTCGCACTATACTAAAACTATAACCCTAAACAAATTTGGCGAAACCTTTCAGCTGAGAATAAAAGGAATAAAGTAAATTCTTTCTCGGTTATTCATTTTGTTCTACGATAATATATTCAAGAAAATATTTTGCATACTGTCCATTCCAACTAAATGCTGCTGTAAAATATGGTAAGTTTAATTAATTTAAGATTTAAAAAAAAACCCATATTCTTACAAATTCATACAAAACAATAAAAATTTTTACCTTGTATAACGTTATCCAAGTTTGTTAATCCAGAATTTTCGCTTTCACCAATTATTAAGGAAATAATGAAAACTAACATTATTTTGAGAAGCTCGAGAATACTACTAAGGGACGAATTGATTTCTGTAGCTGAAAGCAAACTAAGACACATCGATTGCGTTAATAAATACTCAGAACAAACTGCCTGTGTTTACGTCAACAGACACACGTGGAACGCAACGTGGCAATGTTTTAGTTTCATTTGTAGTTTTGTAAATCACCGCAAGGTAGCGTATTCGAGCGCTGGAGTTCCGAATTAAAAGGGAATATATTTTAAATGCCCTGCTACAGACAAAGCCCCAATGCGTTAAAAACAAATTGCAAGGAATTTTACTTCTTGATACTCAAGCAAGAAATGGCAACAAGTAATATTGTTCAGCTTTTCTTCAAGCTAAAATTAATCTCGCACAAAAAATGGAGGAAGAAATTTTTTTTTGAAATAAATTAATTTTTACTTCAAATGCTTATAACGTTTTTTGTAGTCATTTTTCGATGTCCTCGGTTCTAGTCCTTGCGGATATTTTCGAAATGATTATTTTTTACAGGCTTTCCAACGGTACAAAAGCCGAAAAAATCGGACCATTTTTTGGCTTAGACGTAAATTTAAGTGGACATAAAATTGAGTTTTTAATTAATATCTCCGTTAATCAGCATCCTACGTGGATGAGACTGAAATACTCGTAACCCTCGTAAAATTTCGAATTTTTTTAGTACCTGGTTCGACCCTGAACTCGAGCCCATTCTTCAGAATTTTGCATATGAGTGCAGAACACTCCCCATCCTGTTTCACCCCCTTAAAATCAAAATTTCGAAAAATCCTTTCTTAGCACGCGCTTACGTCATAAAATGAACCTATGTTCCAAATTTCAACTTTCTAGCCTCAGTAGGTTTGGCTGTGCGTTGATTGTCAGTCAGGACAAGCTACTTTATATATACAAATATATTTTCTTTTGCGTCGGTAGGAGGGGGGGATGTGACGCCACAAATTACCGCCAGTGGTGTCCCCCATGCTAGGTACGCTTCTGTCTTCAATGCTACCCTTAATCTTAATGACTGTGTTACCTTTTGTTTATTTTTTTAATGATAAACTTACTTTTCTAAGAGCGCATTTTGCGTCGAATGATTTACCCAATGGCAAGTAGTCTAGAAGCTGAAACACACGCACTACGTTGCTCCCACACTTGTGCAAGGACATTTCTCGGCATCCTATTTATAAATAAATAAATAAATAAATTATGAGTAAAAAAGATTGAAGCGAACAACATAATCATCGTTTGTCAATTTAAGAAAAAATAACTAAAAACAAGTTTTTCTTTTTTTTTTTTTTTTGAAATCCTCATATATATAACAGCCGATGATCGAATAACCCGTATGTTTCAACAATGACACTCGCGCCACGACATGATAATCTGATAATATGTTTTGGTAATGTTTAACATGCAGGGAAAGGCTTTATTGTGACAAGGCTGAACTCGATCCGATCACTTAACTGTTTTACTGGTAAAACTTTGTCATTTTAGGGGAATGGAGAAACGAAAAAACGGTCAACAATTAACGCTATCTACTGGAGTTACGCTTACAATATCAACTATCAAAATATCACCAAACAAGCAATGGCTTCGTTCAAATGTAGAAGCAATTTTCACCCGTCATACCTTGACGAGTGATTTTCTAGTTGTTACATAAGTTTAACGTCTCCTTTTACAGAGGGATGAAGTGAGATGGCCTCAATGTTTAAATCTCTGTACTATTAAAATTTGTTCACGTCTGTGGATCTGTCCCAACACTTCCTTAAGAGGCGGAGGGGAGACAGGCCCTAGGTATCTAGTGCAGACATGATTGCTCACAAATTCTGAAAATTCTGGGGTGCCTAGTTCGTTTCGTTTCTGAGTCCCTTTTAGTAATGAAAGTAAAAATTAAAAATTAAAAACAGTAACTTTTACTTCAACTTTCCATCATAGTTTTAAAAAATAAATGAATAGAAAAGTTTTGTCCCCATTTATATGCGTAACTCTTTTCACCATACATTGCAAAATAAGACTTTATGTTTTTCTCATATTCAATTTTAAAACAATGAATCACTTAGGGTTTCGCTGTTTTTCCCTTTCTTTGACTATTGTTTTTATCAGATTTCAGTTATGTAAATGCTCCATTACTTTAAAATCTTCAAAAACTCTTTTTTCGTCCATGCTTGACAATTGGAAGGAGAGAATCACGATCATACGCTTGTGCTGGGTTCTTCCAAACATGTACCCGTCCTGTAGTAGGAAAGTGTCAAAGACGATTCTTCAGACCATATTACTCTCTTCCATTCATCAAGTCGCGTGCTGTCACACGCAAGGCGAGAATAAAAAATTACATTTACGAAAAGACTCGTTTGACATTTTATTAGGGTCTACTGTAAGTATGAAAAGTAATAATAAAGTTGAGAAAGAGTTAATTATTAAAGCAAAAATAACAACTTTATGATCAGATAGTAAATTAACCTCGAAACTTCGATTACGGAGCAAGCCATTTTTTTCGGATCAAAGCAAAACGTTACATGAGCGTACAAAACTGCACATCATAGAGTGAATGTTCTGAAAAGTAACAAATTTTTTCTCGAAGGTGAATATACACATAAAGTTAAGAATTTATTATATGTTAATTAAATTTCTTATTCTTTCTGATTAATTGAAAACCTATTTTAACAAAAGCAATTTTACCTTCCGCAACATCATTTGGTTCAAATGTAGATGCATCGGGTACGTCGGAAGAAAGTGGCCTGAAAAATTGAAAGGTGTTATTTGAAATCAAAATTTATACTAAACTTTCTAACCAACTTCAAAAACGACTCAAAATTAAGAGTACATTTAATCAATGCATAAAGCCAGAAAAAAAAAAAGTACACGATAGGTGTGACAGCAGTCAGTATTTTTGTAACTTGATGGTACAAAATAATAAAAAAGTGGTATCATTATACTTCAAAGAAAAAAAGCTTGAATTAGCATATATGTTACTGTTAAAGTATATAATGAGTATTTTATAGAATACCTAGTTATTCCATGAAATAACTGATCGTGTCCGTTAAAGTGTGTAATATGTTATTAATTTGACACTTTAACTAGTTATTCTATGAAATAACTAGGTATTCTTATAAATTAACTAATAAGGGACAGTTAAAGTGCAAAATGAACAATTTATCTAAAATGGATTAGCTAGATATTCTATAAATAAACTAATGATAGACAATTAAAATGAAAAGGCAATTTATATAATTTATGCAGCGTATAAATGGTATTTATGGAAACGTACCATAAAATCATTTGTTACAACAAGGATTACTATAATCACACTTGGAATTACAAAGAACATTATTTCTAAAACAAAAACATTTTTTGTTGACACACTGGGTTGACTGACACACCTATGGTCTGGAATAGTTTATAAATGCAGTAGGGGTGGAAGGTAAATGTATTTCTCGTGCAAGATATATGATGTAGCTTATTTTTCACTTTAACGGGCTGCAGATTGTTATTCTATGATATAACTAGTTAAACCATGAAATACAAGATAGTTTTACACTTTAACAGGCACGATCAGTTATTCCATGAAATAGGTATTCTATAAAATAATGGATTTCATACTTTAACGGTAACATATACACTACATTTAGGTTTATACTAGAAGCAGCATGTCATTTATAGACCATAAAGAGTACATATAAATAAGATATAATAGAAAGTGTGCAAAGAATGCAATTGATAGTGAGAAAAACAGTAGTGATCTTAAAAAGAGCAGAGGCGCTCAAAGCATTTAAATATCATAAGACAATTTTTACAACCCTATAAGAGAGCTGAAGGAAATATACAGCAAATACAAAACTTAAGAAAATATTGTACCAACAATTAAAGAAAATTCTTCTGAAAAATTCTATGAAAGTTTTGAAAAATTTCGGAAGACGCATGAACTCTAAAAATCCATCTCTTAAATACGGCCCTGGCTTCGTTACCTAATCTAGAAAATCACCAGTCATAATATGAAGGGTGCGAATTTCATCTCCATTTTCATTTTATTCCATTTGTATAAGCAAGAAATGCTACGAGTAAGGTCCTACCTCAACTCTTGATTGCGAAAAACATAATTTAAATTCAAGACGTCAAAATTCAAATGAACGCCAGTGGCTGGATGTTTATTTGTGTGTGTGTGTGCTAGAGAACTATAATACGTGTGGTGTTCCTCTGCTCTTGCAAGGCTTTGGGGGCACATTAATGACCTTGCTCAAAGATAGCATCCAAGTGGCAATATTGACAGCGTTAACAAAAAAAGCCTCAAGTAGTGATGACCACAGTACTGTCCAACCACGGATTGCACGGAATTTTCAAATGGAGACGAATTTATGTGAATAAGGGGGAAAAGTAAAAATTTGATGTGCGTATTCCGCTCGTTTGAATGAGACTCTGCCTCTGCAAAAGCTGACATCGGTAAAAAATAATAGATTCGTCCATTTCCGGCTGTAAAACGGATGTTTGTCTTTCCATACAATCCGTGGTCAGACAGTACTAGAGTGTTATTATTTCAACATGTTTTTCAACGCAATATGAAAAGGAGAAAAAAGAAAAAAAAAGAAAGAAGGGAAACATGTTTACACTTTATTTGCTCGGGCCCGCGAGATTCGTCTGAAGAAGCATTGCGCATTGCGGCCCTCGGGCATGAAAAGGGTGGACAACACTGACTTGCTCTATTACAAGCTTAATACCAATTATGTAAATAAATAGAGAATCAGGGGTGCCCCCTAAGAGCAAGGGCGCACTCCCCTAAATATCGCTAAGATTCTCCCCTCTCAAAGTCAAAATTAACCCTCAAAACAACCTCTAATAAAAATTTCAATGGCGCAGTCTGCGCATGACACTCCCCCCCCCCCCCCAAGGTGGCCATTTCTGGGAGAATCCTTATTCATAGCAGCAAAAACATCATTGAATCCAAAAAATATCGTTTGTAAAAAGTTCATTTGTCGAACTCGGTTAGCTGTTTCGTGCTACTGAGCTGAACATTTTCTATAAAGTTGCTGCAATAACTTTGTTGGGATGAAAATATTTTGTTCATCAATTATTCACACCTACAGGGAAATCCCTGGAGGGAGGGGTCATAGGAGGTCACTATGACCTCTCGAAAATTTTCTTATTTGGCAAATTTTGCCGAATTTTGAGAATTCGGCCAATCTGGAGGCAGTATTGCAACATTGATATTCCTTTTGCCTCTTTTCAAATTTTTAAAAATGTTTCTTAATGATGCCTAATTTTCCTTCTCGTTAGATGTTATGCTTTAGTGTATGCGTATTCATATTTTATCATTCGGTAAAATTAGAATTTCATTCGACCAATTGAGAATGTATCCCTACCCAAAAAAATTTAGTTTGGGGAGCCCCTGCAAACCGATTTACATTACTTTTGAATCGCTGCGTCTCATGGAATTTACACTGATCGGATTACTTTTCAGAGGTTCCTTTAATTAAGAACGCCATTAATTGAGAAATGTTTTTACGAGGTCTCAGTAAAGATTAATTAATTCTGTAAAAGTTGTTTCTCTGCAAGCGCACTACCAATTGTGGAAAAACCTTGTGGACTCGTTTCTCGGTTTCCAACAGCATTATTCAAGCTTTTAGGAACATTATCTATATCGTCCGCGCGTATTCGTTTTAGGCATTCCTAACAAATTTTAAATAATCCATCGGGACCATGAAACTTTAACCACTCCCAACATTACTAATACAATAGCTTCTTTCACCATTCTTTCTTTAAACCTTCCTAATACAATAGCGTTCCGAAAACTAAACAGATGAATGAACTTTGTGGTCAACAATTTCTGTGGAGCAATCGGAAAAAGGTCACTTTCTTGTCCACCTGAAGCAGATTTTTTACTGATGAAATTACTGATGAAATGAATTCTATAAATATGGAATACGGCATCAAAAATTCGGAGAGATGACCCTTGTAGACTTCCCCTTTCAAATTTTAAGTTCATTTTTATGAAATAACATTATGAAAATCCATTTATTTGAAACTTTATATTTTATTTTCGTGAAATAAATCAATCACCCCTGTAAAAAATCATTTTTAATTCTATGATTAGTTTTCAACAGTGAAAAGTGAGAAGGCAAAGCCCTTTACTTTTAAAATTAAGGGGGCATTTGCCCCCCTTGTTGCCTCTACTGCCCCTAACATCACCAGAGATCATCTAAATTGCATTTTCAAGACTACAATTCTGAAAACGTTGGGGAGTACCTCCTCCCCCCCATCCATTTTTTCCTCTGAATGTTACACTTACTACATTAGGTTCATATTCTCGGTTCTCTTTCTCTGCTTAGATAAGGCAATTTTGATTTCTGTGCACTTCTCTGATTTGTGTGCACACTTTTCTGGCAATGACCCTGCCTCTCCCGAACCAAAAGCTGGCTCTCCCCCTTCCTCAGTTTTTTGACTTCACGACGGCCTTGTTATAAAATTGCCTCCATTCACTTCTATGAAAGTTGAAACACGATATGCATTTTTTATAATCCCGGCCCATTCCAAAATGAAATTCTCGATTCGTCACTGAGCAGGATAGACAAGCATTCTCCTCATTGCAAGCTGAGGAAGACATCATGGGGAAAAGTTTTATAGGGGGTTTTATTGCGGGAAAACATTAGATATTTGTGTCACAGTGTACTTTCAAGGGCTTTCTTTTCTTTCTTTTTTTTTCAGAATTTTCTAACAAGTGGAGTGATTAGATAAGATTTCGTCAAAAAAATTAAGTAAATATTCGTCAAATTACACTTCTACTATTTACTACGCTTCAGCCCACTTTCTCTCTGCGTGATCATTCTTCTCATTCTTCATTAACCTTAAATCTATGCTAACTTTTATTTCACATTTAGTTTGACTGTTTTTAAAAAAATATGCTGTTTCTAAAATGTTAAATAACTTTTAATCATTTTGTAATTAATTCTGATGATCATTTATGTTTTTGAAAGAAAGTAACATCATTTTCTCTTCAAAGGTGTACTTAAAAAAAATCATTTATATGTTTTTTCTCAAATTGCAAGCAACCGTAATTATGTACACAAAATTCTGAAATTGTGATAGTGTTACTGTATTTTGTCAAAATTTCAATCAAGTCAACTGTTGTTCCGGGTTTCTTGGTTGGATGGCGTTGGAAAGTCACTCCACATCTCCTACCAAAACTGAGAAGGGAGAAGGTCTTGTTACCGTTCGGGGGAGAAGTGGAGAAGTTGTCTTCAGTTGTCACATTTAGTTAGGTTTTTTTTTTCTCTCCAGTAGGAATAACATAAGTTGTCTCTTTCTCTCCAGTTTTTTCGAGGAAAACATATTTTTTCATATGCTTATGCATTTAGCGCCGGGGCCACCCATGAGCCTGTCTCTAGTTACGTCCCCGTGCACTAGCATGTGTACCTGCCTTAAAATTCAAAAATATGTTCTCGGTCAAAACTTCAAACTAATTTAACCTTTACTCTACCTGTGGAAGCTACTAGCTGAATTATCGTCTCAGTTTATCTAAGATCAGTGGAAAACGTGTCACTGAGAGAAATAATGATATCTTTCTAGTCATGTGTTGGGAATGTCAAAGAAATGATTTCTAAATACAATTTTGACTTACCTCTCTATTCCTGAAGACGTAACGTTTAAATTTTCTTCGGTATTGTTGAATGGTGTCGTTGCCAGAATCATAAGATGCCACAAGACTTGAAGCGCTTTCATGTTGAACTAAATAATATAATAATATATATA
Organism: Uloborus diversus; assembly: GCF_026930045.1. Classification (NCBI taxonomy): domain Eukaryota; kingdom Metazoa; phylum Arthropoda; class Arachnida; order Araneae; family Uloboridae; genus Uloborus; species Uloborus diversus. The sequence continues at coordinate 119,475,775 of NC_072736.1, forward strand.
TATATATATATATATATATATATATATATATATATATATATATATATGCAGCAAAAAAATAAGAAAAGAGAAGTCCCCCTCCCCCCTCCTTGAATACACAGCTTTGCTTATCAGCATGCGTGAGGAGGATAATTTACTTACAATAGTGCTCCTTTTGCGCACAATCGCACAGTGTAGCAAGACAGCATGAAAAGAAGTGGATAGGGCTATTTTTTGCCCTGGCTGACGAACTAAAATTTCATTGCAGGCAAATCTTCGAAAAACTTAAAATTTCGTCAAAAACCAAAAAAAAGTTGCTTTTATTTTCTGAATTGCTCAAATAATTGTGATTTTACGACAGAATCGGATCGGCATATGACAGATAATTAAAACTACTTCAAAAGCTGTGGTTTTATAAACAACTATGATAACGAAGCTAAAAAGACTGATGAATGGGGATCGTTTTGAAATCTTTGTTGACATGACTGGGCGGGAGTGAAATATTACTTGAATATTGAGGAAAATAACTACGTGTGAATACTGGTAACAATTTTCATAAACCATTGTTGTTCTTTGAAATTCAATTGCTATAACAATATTTCTTTCGCACTGTTACAAATGAAAATGCTCAAACGTGACAACGTATTTTTATTAGCCACAACAATTGGGGTTTCCCATTATTGATAAATTCGAAGAATTCATTTCATTTGTTTAAAAAGTGTAGATTAAATATGAAAAATCATGCTCTCTTTTGAATTGGGACTTGTACAGTGATTCATTTTTGAGCTGTTAAAGTCGAATTTTACCTCTAAAGTGACGAGGATGGAAACTGGATTTATTACTCTTGCTCTATATATCTATTTTGGAACTAAATTCTCAAACTGCGTTGGTTATCGCAATGTGTCAGGATTCTTGCAAATTGTCATGGCCTTACTATTATTTCATGCAGTAGATTCATGGGTGCAAGTTTGGTGATGTGTTCAAGACGAAAAATATTTTCAGCCCCCCCCCCCCCCCCCCCCCGCCCGCATGCGGGCTTAAGGAAAAATTTGTATGTATAAATGTTGCAGATCTTAACAATGCCAGTTTTGGAATCTGTTTGATTTAAATTTTAAGCCTTAAAATTGTAATATTTAAGCGCTTTGACATCATAATTCTAAAAAATCTAAAATCCGGCAATAAAGGGGGGGGGGGGGGGGTCTGGGGGCTCTCCCCCAGAAATTTTTTCAAATTGAAGTCCAAAAAACGCTGTGGTAGGCCATTTTGGTAAAGTTCAGGGAAAGGAGGGGTTCAGGGACTCTTATATCAATTATTTCAAACTGATAGTCCCAAAATCACAATATTGGGCAACCTTCAAAAAATATTAAAGAAAGAGGGGTGGGGGAGACGCTATGGGCTTTCCCGAAATCGAAGATTTAAAAACAAAATTGTAATTTAAATTTCATAACTTTTATACTCTTTTTGAATGCACTATTGAAGGGATGGAGTTCAGCAAACCTCCTTCGGCAATATTTCGAAATTGAAGTTTCAAAAACGCAATTTTAGACGATGTTGGATAATTGTAAGGGATAAAAGCGTTTGCAGCACCCCACCATTAGTTTTTGCCAATCCTAAACATTTTTGTTGTAACAATAAAATCGCTTAGGACATAAGATTTTCACTTTTGCATCATAAATCAGTTCTGATTCGAAAGTCTACCCAAGGTAGCGCCAACAAACTAGAAAAGAAGGAAAGGTGGGGGAAGGGTAAGACCGACTAATGATAATAAACTGTCATCATTCCCCCACAGTCTTCATTTGAAAAAGAATTCTTTTATAGGATAACAGGTGGTGAAATTAGCAATAAAAAATCGCTTCAGTGAAGTAGATGTATTTTTTAAACAAGGTACCCTTTCCAACATTCATTAATTAAAAAAAGAAATAGGGGAACTGAATCCTAACTCCAGGCAGGGTTCCCGAATCACATCCCTCTTAAGGCACTCAAATATAGCCTAAAGTGGCGCTTTAAATATTTCAGCATTAAAGAATTTTCGGAAGAGAACTCCCGAACCCCTTCCTCTGAGTTCACCGCAAATGTCCTAAATTTCAATTTTTAAGGCTTCAGTTTCTAAATTGTTTTGTAGGAATAGTACCCCTCTTACCTATAAACATGATTTATGACCGCCTAAAAATTTTAATACTTTAATTTTGGAAACTTTTTGAAAAAATCTTCCTACACCCTTCCCCCTTAAGTCATCCAAAGATAGCCCAAACCAAAGCTCTTAAAATTTCAAACTAAAATATTTCGGGCTGGGGGTGCGGAATAACCCCCCCCCCTCTCATTGTGTTTACTAAACGCAGTGTAAGTTTTTGTTTAAGATTTATTTTTCTATTGAGAGAGCAACTCCCTTCCACACATCGCCAAAGACAACCCAAAGTTTTAAGACTTCAATTTCGAAAATGTTTCGAGACAGACCCCTGAATTCTCTAACTCTTAACTCACTCAAAAATAGCCAAAATAGTATTTCAATACTTCGGGGAGAGAGACCCCCTCCCCCGAACTCTTTCCTCTAAGTTCACTAAATTTCACTTAAATTTGCGGTTTCCTCTTTTCATCACCGAAGATTTTAGAATTTAAATTCTAAAACGTATTGAGAGAAAGCCTTCGAATTCCCTCTTCTTAAGTCTACCAAAGATTACCTAAAGCCGAGTTCTGAATACTTCAGCTTTGAATATTTTTTGGGAAAGGAGAACCCCGAACCCCAAGACGGTCCAAAGTTGCGTTTTTACGACTCCAGTTTCGGAATTTCGCCTAAAGAGAGGCCTCCCTCTTGACATTGCCAAAGACAGCCTAAAAGATTTAAGACTTCAATTACAAACTTTTCGGGAGAGGGTCGCAAATGCCTTTTAACTTAAGTCATTTAAGTATAGCCTCAAATAGTTTTTAATACATCAGCTACCAAACATTTTCATGTTAAAACACCAAAACCATCTCTCATAAATTCACCAAAGATTGCCTAAATTAGTGTTTTTAAAACTCCAATCTTCGATTCTTTTTTAAAACCCACTTTTACATCATCAGAGACAGCCTAAAACTTTTTGACTTTTAAATTTTTAAGAGTTTGCAGTGGAGAAATATCGAACCACTCCTAGCTTCAAAAATATTTTCAATTCAGTTTTTCGATATTTTATACTGTAACCCCGTGAGTAACCCCCCCCCCCCCAGATTGTCCAAGATATCAACGTTTTAAGACCGCAGTATCGTGGGTTAATTTGCGGACAGATTACCCTCTTTGCAAGAGCAGCGTTTTTTCGCAAACTCGTGTTGCCGTTATTTTTCTCCTTTCCTTTCTCTCTCCCCCCCCCCCTTCCCCCACCCGTATTTCCATTCTAGCGAGTGTTCGATTCAATGACATTAGAATTTAGTGATTCCTCAAGTCTGTCAAAAATGCAGGAACGGTTTGCCCATCGGTGTTTCCAATCAGCTTGAAATCCCCCCCCCCCGATTATTTCCAAAACTCCCATTTTCATTAAAATCTTCAAAATCCTTGATAGTTTCTGTTTTACCTGGTATGTGGACGCCCTTTGCTGTGGCGAAAATATTTCATCTTGTCAGCAATCACTTTCAATCGGTGATGCAGATTCAACTTTTAAGACATTTTAAGAGCGTACATAATTTTTATTTATGCGTGTCAAGTTTGCAAAAAAAAAAAACCCACAAATGAAAAAAAAAAACGAAAGAATGATCGAAAATAGCATGAGAAAAGGCTAAATTTTCAATTAGAGCCGATTGCTTCGAAAAATCAGGGAGAATAGCGAGCAACTCCTCGGTTTGCAATGCAGTGAGTTGGAAATAATAAAGCTATACCTAAAAAACGTCAAACGGCGCGAGCCGAAAAGCCACTCCTCCAAAAGCACGTTGCAAACAAAACAAGTACATGGCGGAAAACCGAGAGAATGTCGATGTAAATTCGTGGTTATGGAACGGTCCAGTAATATTAAAGCATATTTTTCAAACACTCAATTTTTCTTTTTTCATTAAAAATTAAAAGAAAGTCATTGAATTTCTTTCCGTCCCGACCTCCGTCTCGGAAATTTTGTCAAGACGGAAATCCGTCCTGAGACGGAAGGTCTTGCACCCATGAGTAGATTGTTTGAGGAAACATCTCAAAGTGCTTTACATAAAGCCAATACAACAAATGTAGCTACTCAAATAAGTGCACAAAAATGCCACATTGTACTTATACGCAAGCCTATTTATGAAAAACATACTGTGGCTATACACAAATTCCACTACTAAAACCACGGAGAAAGCCTGCGGCTTCCAAAAAAAAAAATGTTTTTTTTTTTAAACTTACAATATGCTCTGGATATTGACTTACTATTATTGTATATTTATATTTTAATTAGTTGATGTCTTTTGCAAATTAATTTCATCAAAAGTGAATATTTGGAAAAATGTGCTTGATTATTATTGTTAATTTAGTAAAATATACAGTAATGAACAAAAAGTTCATCTATATTATACGGAGTCTACTTTCCCATTAGATCGGTAAAACTAGTCATTTTGTGACTCTGGTCAATATAATAACAAAAATAAATAAATTAGAAATGAATAAACAAATCAAAAATTATAAATGGTTAAAATTTGCTGAAACATAACGCAAAACAAGAAGTTCGAAATAATTATGTAATTTATTTTGATATTTAGTAGTTTCTTTTCATTTGGGGGGGAGGGGGGGGGGGGGACATATAAGAAACGACTTTTGCTCTTAGAAAACTTTTATAAAATAACAAGGATTCATCCAGAACTGAAGTTCGATCAGAGCTAAACAAGCCTGTTTTGATGCTTAACAAGATTGAATTTAATTCTATCTATCTATCTCTCGTGTGTTTAGATGAAATTTCAAAAATTTTCAAACATAACTTTTAAATAATGGCAACATTACTTGTCTAAAGTGTTAAAACAAAAAATAGAACTACTATCCCTTAACAATCGTAACTAATACATATTGCGTAAGTGATATTAACTTCATTTTTTCAAACTGAAAATGCAAAATTTAAGAATGAAGAACAATTTGTTTGTACTTAGAAAACGTAAAACTGAATATCAACAAAGAATTTACGCCCATGTAAAACTTCACAGCTGAATAGATGAAGCAGTTTTTTTTTCAATAATATAAAAATGTTTCTAATTTTAAGCATGATGCTTTAAAAACCGAAAAAATCCTAAACCGTTAAAAAAATGCAACGCTGTGAGGAAAATAAAACGCTTTTAATTGAATCAAGCAGTCCGATAAATCGATTTCTACGAACATTTTTCATTTTTATATTTTTATCAATCATAAAATCGATTTCAGTTATTCCTATACAAAAACACTTTTGATTCATTCCTCTTTTAATCAATCAATCAATCTTTCTTCAGTGTCAAGTCTACGTAGAACTGTATATTGGTTTCCATTCATGTGAAGGGTTTTTTTTTCTTTCTTTCATCTATTTTTTGAAATAAAAAAGCTAACATAGTTTTTTTTTTTTTTTTTTTTTTTTTTTGCCCTTAAGAATAATTTTTAGTGTTGCTGGTTTAGTAGCTAAAAAAGTTTGAAACTTTCTCGGAGGTTATTAAATTATTTGCCATTTAAAAAAGTAATTAAATTAAAAAGTACTGCACATGCTCTAAGTCAAGAGCTCTTTCAATTAAAACAAATAATGTTCGATTAAAATTATCAATTCAACATTTTTTGGAGAGCAGAAAGAGATTAGAGGGGCGCACATTTCCCCGAGCTCACAACACTAACTTATCAAATATTTTTTGAAAAACAATTTTTGAAATACTTTTATTTTCTGGCTTTTTTTTTTTTTAGTTTTAAAACATATTTTTACTTAAAGCCTTCTTTCGTGCTTTTTTTTTTATAAATCTTTTAACGTTTTTTGGAAAATGTTAAAACTATATATTTGAAATAATTTGCATCAGACACTGAGGTTTCCTAGAGGTTGGAAAATTCATGTTGGTATACGGGAAAGTAGGTTCGTTTAGCCCTGGACGAACTTCTCGTACATGTCTAGGGCAAACAACGTACTTTGACTTCACATCATTTTGATTCAATCAATCAAGCTGTCAATCATTGATCAATGTTAAGTCGACGAAAAATTTATTTCGGTTTCAATCACCTTTTTTCCTATCCCTTGAAAGAAAAAATTAAAATTTAATCAGAAATCAGGTTCAATATTAGATTTTTTTTTTTTCATTTTTCTATGTTAAAAAATAAATATTCGTAAAGTCAGATGATCCCCCAAAAAAATGTCAGCATTGCTTGATGGCAAGATTTTCTGCTAGTAGGGGGAGGAAGGACTAGCACTTGCTCGACATCTTGTTCATTACAGTTCAACAAAAAATGATCATAACAAAATTAATCATATTAGCCAAGACATTTTTAGAAAGGAAAAAAAAAAAAAAAAGACTTACTTTTATTGTCATGGAAGTTTTTCAAGTCCAAATAAATCCACCGCTCAAGACGGCATCAAATTAGCATCTTTTACTTTCTCCTACTAACCCTCCTCTTTTATTAATGATAGCCACAGGGACAAAAGAATAAGTCCCAACTATAAAACTCAGCGTCGTCATTCTTATTGGAACCGGTTCGGGCGTCCGACAGGTTGTGGTTCCCATTCAGTTTTATTTTTTTAAATTTCTTTGTTTTATTTGGCTAGTAGCCATGGGATCTGAGATGGGGGATTTAATCCAACGGCGAATTAGTGTGCATTGAGCGTGGCGATCAGCGGGGTGTGTCGGGTGTTGGCCCTTGTCTTGTTTCGAACTTGGACTTGCCTTTTTGGTATAGAACAGATATAAAAACAGCAAATTTATTGAGTTGTGATCAGGCCCGTGCTCAGGGTTTCATAAGGGAGGGGTTTTAATGTTTTGACGTTCATACTTGCATTGTCAGGAAAACATACCAGTGTGTTAAATACTGTCAAAGGGACCGTTCATTAATTACGTACGTAAGGGTCCCGAGAAAGAAGTCAGAAAAATATCTACATACCGTTACTTTGGAGGGGGGGGGGATCAAAACCATTCTTACGTAATATTTTCCAAGTCGAAATTTTATAATAGAAATTGCGCGGTCAAGTGGTTTGGCAGAGATCATATTTCATTTGCGTCTGGCAGGTAAAAAACGGATTACGATGAGCTGTTTTTTTACTTGTTTTACAAAGAAGAATGAAAGCGTAAAATATAATAAAAGAATCACCCTATGTATGGCATGTTTTGTTTTTAATTAGTATCGCATCACATAATATATTTCAAAAATAAAATATTTGGTTTACATCAAACTGGGAGTTTTAGTGTAAACTGATCCATTTCTAACAACATTTTATTATTTTGAAAAACGAAAAGGAATATTAAGTAAGAATAGGGGGAGGGGCATGAAAAATCTTGCATACCCTTACATGGGGGTAAGGGGGTGAAAAATTGCCAAAATCATCTTTATGTAATTAATGAAGCATTGATTTTCAGGAAACTTTAGTTTTCGCGAGCCCGTCGCAACGTGAAATCTTCTCCCCTTCCGCAGGCGTGCAACTGAACGTAATGATCATTAAATTTGCAGTTTTTAAATAATTATAAAAAAAATCGGTTTATTATGCGATACACTAAAAAACATCACGAATTGTGGAAATTCCTTTATGACATATCATGTTTATATTACTTAATCATGTTTTGTATGTTGAAATAATATTTATTGAACAAAACAAGAAAGAGTTTATTGCGGATGCTAATTGCATTACCAAACAATTACTATTCATCGTAATGGCGGCAACATTCTTTCGTTTTATGAAATGCCAGATTGATCATAACCTCCTTGTGAAAGTCAATATTAGTGTAGTCGATGCTATAAAAATTGCTGAATTCTGTAAAAGTTGTTTTTCTACTAGCGCAACCTCAAGGCAGGGAAAATAGCCGTAACGTAACACCATCTCACCCGTAAAGTCACCCAATAAGCTAAAATTAATTAATGCCCGTCGTGAATGTACCCCTTCATTGTGATGGCCGTTATTTTGAGATTTATGTATAACTTTTTGGCGATATATTCAGACATAATAAATATAGATTGCTACCAAATGGCAGGAATCAGTTTAATATATAATAAAAAAATCAGTTTTAAAATAAAGCGATAAGGACTACAGAAGTGATCCTTCAAGATTAACCAAAAAGTAAAAAAAAATATTATTCTAATATTCCTACAAAATCACCCGAATCTTATTTTAAGGTAGCAATTTTTGATCAAATTTTGGATGCTTTTAATGACCATCTTAAACGAAATATTTTCAATCAAGAAATTACAAATGCAATAAATTACAAAATGTACAGGGAAATGACCTGATATTTGCAGATGAAAATAAATTAGAAATACTGGAACTAATATAACGTTTAGATTTTTCAGATTACACTTTAATTTACCTTTTACTGATTCGTATTATGTTTGACTACAAAATGATAGCTATGAGAAGGAAAATAAAAATAATTAACTACTGGCACAATATCCCAGAAGAACTGCTACAGTGAGTTTTACTAAAAAGTGGTAGGTATTTTTCGGAATATCCATCAACTTTTAAATTTTAGTCCAGCTGCCTGTAATAACACACTGCTTTTTTATTTTTTTAAAGCAAGAAAACAACACTATATCTGAAATGTTTTTTCATGGACTATGTAATACACATATAAAAACACTTGTCTCCCGAGGTATCAAATATTCCCACTCTCTCCTACGTTTCTTAGCTAGGAATGTTGCAGAACATTCTCTATTCCTAGAAATCGTCGTAAGTCATGAGATCAATTCTTTCCCCAAGCATCATGTATGACAACTCAATAAAAATTGCTGAATTCTGTAAAAGTTGTTTTTCTGCCAGTGCAGTGCCAATGCAGGGAAAATAGCCCTATCACGTAACACCACTTTACACGTTGTCACCCCATAAGATAAAATTATTTAATGTCCGCCGTGAATGTACGGCACGGAATATAGATAAAATTATTAGCTAAACTCATTTCCTTAGAGCCTTGTTTTTTTTTTAGAAATGATTGTTTTAAAGGCGCCGTATATGCATTTTTAGGTCATTCATACTCTAACATTCAAAATGTAAAGGGGGCACAGTGAATATTCATTTCCTTTTCCAGGACGGTGCAAATTTACTGTGCCTACCCGTTCTAACACGAGCACCAATTCCGAAAGAATTGAATTTTTTAAAAAGAAATGGTGCATAAATAACATTTAATTAATATTAACTATTATTTAAGTACCATAATTAAAAATGCAATTGAAATAATTATTCCACATGCTTTAAGAACAAAAGTTGATTAACAATCTAAGGGAGTGCACGTTTCGCGAAGCTCCTACTATTTAAACTACATATTTTAATATACAGTGGTTCCCAAAAGTGTTCGTACACCTTGAAATTTTGTAGTAAAATCAAAATAACGCAAAACTGAATTCGAATATGAAATCCGATTTTTTTTTCACAGCATTCCTATGCCATTCTATGTAAAATCCAGTAGTTTTTTTTTTTTTTTTTCAAAATATTGCCAGATTTTATTTTTGAAATTTGTCAAAAAACGAAGAGACAGAGAAAAAATACGCCACAAAAGTCATCGTACACTGAAATATTTTCGAATAAATTCATGATTAAAGTTATCATGTGTCGTTTTTTATTATTTTTGCATTGTGATGACACTGTAAAGTCATTTGACTTTAGTTTTTTGTTTATTTATTCCCTAATATTCTGCTCATTATTTTTAAATGGCAGGTATACAAATACAAATACAAAAGTGACGACCAGCAACAGGCTCTGGGTCCAGCTACACTGGTCCTAGTCAATTTACAATCCCCAGTGAAGATCAATGGCCCTCTTAAAACTATCTACTTCCTTGCTCATTACCACCTCTTCCGGTAAGCTGTTCCAAGGTTCCACCACCCTGCTATAATAATTTTTCCTAATATCCATGTTAGCCTGAGATTTAAATAGCTTAAAACAATGACCCCTTGTCCTGTTTTCAGTGCTAAATTTCAGCCCGTAACATCTTTCATTTTAATAAATTTAAACAACTGAATCATGTCCCCTCGGACTCTTCTTTGCTCAAGACTGTACATTTTTAGCCTTCTAAGCCTGGAATCAGTCTAAATGATTAAATCCATTTATTAGCCTTGTAGCCCGCCTTTGAACCTTTTCCAATACATTAATATCTTTCTTAAGATAATTAGACCAAAACTGAACAGCATACTCCAAATGAGGTCTTACCAAACTTCTATATAAGGGCAGAAGAACTTCTTTAGATTTGTTTGAAATAGATCTATTGATAAACCCAAGCATCTTATTGACTTTGTTACTAGCTATGCTGCACTGTGTTGGCTGAACTTTAAATCCTGACTTACTAAGACGCCTAGATCAGTAACTTTTTCTGCCTGACTGACTAATGACTGAACCTTGCAAATAACAACTTGTACACTTATTTCCATGCCCTAAATGTAGCACTTGACATTTCCCAACATTAACAGCCATACCCCATTTATCAGCTCACTCCGTTATATGATCTAGATCCACTTGGAGCTGATTTGCTTGTTCTTCATTTTCGATACTCCCCATAACTTTAACATCATCAGCAAAACAATTCATGTTCCCAGAAATATTTTTATAAATATCGTTCATAAAAACAATGAACAAAACAGGCCCTAACACTGATCCTTAAGATCCCGCTTAAAACTTCACTCCAATTAGAATAATTTCCCCTTACAACTACCCTTTGTTTCCTTCCAGTCAGCCAGTTTTTTACTCAAATGAAAGTTTTCCCTCCTATTCCTATATCAGCTAATTTGCTAAGTAGAGCAACATGCGGTACCTTGTCGAAAGCTTTTTGGAAATCAATGTAAACAACATCTACAGGCTTCTTATTATCCAAAGCCATGGTAACTCTGTCATAGAAATGTAATAAATTAGTTGCACAAGATTTACCTTTCATGAAACCGTACTGAAAACTAGTCAATAGATTATTAGTCTCTAAACAATTTACTATCTTAATTTTTATCAATGTTTCAAAAATTTTGCAAACCACCGAAGTTAGACTCGCAGGTCTATAATTTCCCGCACTCCCTTTAGACCCTTTTTTGAAGAGCGGTGTAATGTTAGCTAGCTTCCAGTCCTCTGGCACTGTCCCCGAGTTATAAGACGCATTGAAAATATTTACAATTACATCTGCTGCACATTCAACTAAAATTTTTGGATAAATATTATCTGGTCCCGGAACCTTACTCTCTTTAATTTATTTCAAATGAAGTAAAACGTCATCCCTGGAAAATACAAAGTCCTCAAGCTGTACTATTGCTTGTGTCTTGTTGATGTCAACTGTTAAGATACAGTTATCGTTAAAAACACTCGAAAAAAAAGTTATTAAGATCGCGTAAAGTATGCGTAAAAAACAACAAACACGATTCAAAATTTGATTTTTTTCCCCTCACAGTAGCCGTAAATTGGCTTGAAATGTCTCTAAATTAGTTAACTTATACCAGTCTACAGTGAAGTGCTTGATTAAATGCTTTAAAGACAAGAATTTGATCGAAAACAAGGTAAGAAAAGGTCAACTGGCAAAGTTAACAAAGCATGATCGGAGATTTGCAGTTAAAAAAATTATGAAAAATACACATTTAAGTGCTGAAAAAGTTTCTGCAGAATTGAATAAAACATTTTACGTTTAATTTTCACCTAAAATTGTTCGCCAAGTTCTCTGATTAGCTGGATTGAATGGGATCACTTCCCGCAAAAATTTCTTGTTCGTGCGAAAAACAAAAAGCTTACGCTTTCCGTGTTAAATCAATGACAAATAAGCTCAAAACGTTTTGGAACAACGCCTTACATATAGATGAAAATAAATTCAACATATTGGGTTAAATTTTTGTATAATTGTAAATAAAAGAAAAATTGAGGAATTAAATCTGAAGAATTCAGTTGGATCAGTCAGTTAATCAGGACGGTGAAGATGTTCTTGTGTGAAGGTGCATATCAGCATCTGGAAGTTTGGAATTTTTTGAAGAAATAATGCATCATGCTGTTCATTTAAATATTTTAAAAAAGAATTTTAAACTATTAACCCAAAATTTGGTAATCGGAAACAACTTTTTTTTTTTTTTTTAATCAAGATAACGATAAGAAGCAAACGTTTGCGTTTGGTGCCTCAAAAATTGTCTTTAAACTTAGAAATATCTCCTCAATCGCCAGATTTAAAATTAATGGAACATATTTGGAGATATCTGGTGGCTAGATTACGGAAATACACCATTGAAACGAAAAACGAACTAGAAACAGTAAGACTCGAAGTGTGGCTGAACAATTGCACAAGAATTTGCACAAAAAAAGAAAGAAAAAAAAATTAATTTGAATTTTGATATCTTGAATTCAAATTATGTTTTTCGCAACAGGGGCGTAGCTAAGGGGGGGGGGACAACCCCCCCCCCCCCGCCCGAAACGTTATTCTCAAAAAAAAAAAAAAGAGAGAGAAAGAAGAGAGAAGAGAAAGAAAAAAAGAAGAAAAAAAATCAAAACGACTTTTTTTTTCTGAGTAACAAAGGTCAAAAATTCACTTCGCTCCCCCCCCCCCCCAATGCCATTGAAAATCTGCTCCATGAGTGACCCTCAAGTATAAACACGCCTCCCTCTGCTGCGACAATTTGATAACTGAGTGAAATTTGACACTTCGCTTTAGAAATGAGATTGATCTGTTAAATCCACGTATATGCAGCCTTTCTTTTCACAGATTCTGCAAATTGTTAAATATGTTTAATTTTATGAGCCACGCAGTGGAAATATTGCATACAGTCGAATCTGTATATTTCGAATTTCACATTAAAGAAAAAAATCGAGAAAAAGAGGTTTTGAGATACGGGGGCTTTAAAAAACTTTTTATAGAAATTTGAAATATGATGGTGAAAATTTGAAATCGATACTGAAGACAATATGGGCTCTTGATTAAAATTCCTCTTTATTAGTTTTGTTAGGTATTTATTCTATTACTACATCATTAAGTGCTTTATTGCGAGTTTAAGGAATTATTTTGACAGTAAAAGAAACTTTAAGCATATCTTTTTCAAGAAAAAGTCTTTTATTCCTTTTTGGTCCCTGATTTTTTTTTTTTTTTTTTTTTTTTTGGATTCATTATTTATCCTCTCGAGGTTAGCAATTGCTGCAAATCTAACTTGGCCAGTATTCTACGATTTTCTTTTTTTCATCACTTGAAAAAAACTTATACTTTCTTTTCACTCCAATCATTTCGGTTTTCTAAGGAAACATAATTTTAAGAAAGAGAGCAACCAAAGAACAGTACTAATCCAGATAACAGAGCGAAATGGCTTTTAACTTGAATGACCATGAACTTGGAAATGTTCATTTTACAAGGTCAAGCCTGTGAATTTCACCCCTTTACTCTTCTTCCAAGAAAGTGCGCGAAACGACTGTCCTTTGGTTGATCTTCCTGGAAAGCCTATTCGTAGAACGCATTTCTCCCTTTTTTCCACTGCCTCTTCGACTCTTGAAGACCATTCCTCTGTTTCTGAGTTGAAGAAAATGTTTTTGTTTGCTGCTTTAAAGATCATTGGGCTTCGAATCCAAAAATGATAGCATAACCGGAATTCGAGACGATAGAGGATTTTGTTGGTCTGGCCTTGTGTGTGTCATAGGTCATAGTCAAAACGACCTTTGCTAACCAGAGTATCCATTGCAATCACATTGATTTTTCAGCCAATATTTACTGCGTATTCTTTTGGAAAGGTACAGTCTGTTTAAAATAGTACATTCTATGTGAAAGTTGTTGCATAATGAAGCGAGCAAAACCGATAACAAGCTTTTTTAAACCCAAAGAAAACGAAAAGGATTGCTCTAAAAGTTAACGTCATCTGAAGAAAACGAAGTACAGTCTGCAAAGCAGCATTAGTCCCATTGGATCCTTCTGAAGGTAATTTTATTTTAATTCAAAAGAAAAACTGCATAGCATTACATGAATAAAATGTTTAAAAACGAAATGAATCTAGATTATTTCTATTAGCTTGGTTCGCATTGAAAAGTAGAAAATGAAAAAGATTTCTGTTTATAATACTCGAAAATTGCTGTTGCTCTCTCAAATAGATATTTATGTAAATTCTAAAGCAGCTAATAAAATTAAAAATAAAGACTTGAGAGGCGAACAGATGGTATGCATTTGAGCGAATAACTTTCTACCGCCTATATTTCTTCCCTAACTTTTTTTATTCAAGTTTTATTAATTACTTTAGAATTAGCATAAATGTAAATACATAAAAAGCAACATATAAATATAACGATATGAAAAGCAATTACATTTTTTGCGGGTCATATTTTAAGAAGTCTTTTTTTATTTTATTTCATACTTTTAGTGCAAACCAAGTTAGTAAAAAAAGTCTTTATATTCTGACCACCGATGAGATTGAAAGTCAAACATCCAGTTCACAGGCGGAAATGAAAGTATCTATTAGCTTTCAGGGATGGCAACTTTTGTAGAGGAGTGTTAGCCTCTAAATTAAGCAGTCACACTGAAATGAACGGAGCACGCTCATCAGATATTTGACTTCCCCCTGATTTGGATAGACTGATTTTGACAAGACCGTTGCTAGAAAATTTCACTTTAAATTAAATGGAGGGAAAAGAAAAAAAAAGTAGAATTTTCTATAACATTAAAAAAATAAAAAAAAGAATTTCTTTGCTTTTGTTTTGTTTGATACAAGTATCGGAATTGGGGCACCCCATTCCAAAGTATGCAAGATTCACCTCCCTCTTATTTTTTTTAATACTAAAAAAATTACACACACACACACACACACACATATATATATATATATACACACACACATACATACATACATGCATATAAATCATGGGCGTCGCGGCCGGGAGGGTGCAAGGGGTCCGGACCCCCCCCCCCTAATATTTGAGGACCGGACCCTCTCAATATTTGAAAATTTGACCCCCTCGATAATTGTCAAGATGAAATTCATTATTTTGGGGAAATTATTTTTGCTTTGAAGACTTTAAACAGTTGCGTAATATATAATTTACCATGTTTAATTCATATCAAATAAAACGAAATGAACATCGAAAAAAATGAACTAAAAAAAACAAAATATGTGATGTGTATAGTGAACGGAAAGTCGGAAAGTGAACTTCATTGACAAATTATTGCTCTGCTCTACGCACACTAGCTTTAGTGAAGGATGCTAGAAAGGGGATACCTTCTCCCGAGTGCAATGTCAACCATCCATAGTCGAGTCTCCAGCGTATATGCACCCCCCCCCACCCCCTTTTTTTTACGACTCTCGTGCTAATAAGTCAACAGACGTCAGACGGGGATCTGAGCTTCTGCCCCTTTCTTTCTTATCTCGTTTCTCGGCGCTTCCAGGTTTCTGTTTCAAGTTTTGCAGTGTTTGTTTCGTCGATTCGGTTCAATTTATAGCGACCCCGATGTTTCCCAAACAAAATGAGACACCAGACTTCTTTGGCGGTTTTTTGCAGCTGGCAACAACACCCTGGCCAAAGGATGCACAAAAATTTAGAAGACCACTTAGCTGGTCAAAGGTTAAGTTTGGGGTAGAAAGGGAAAGGAGACGTGTCATTGTTTGACATTATTCAACACGTGGCTTCAAAGTACCTTACCGAAGCGCGGTTTCTCAAATGTGTCTGCGGCATCTCAAATTTAACCAAAAAAGCGTTACGTTACAGAAAAAAAAGAGGAGGAGTCTAAAAATTAACGTGCAATTTCAAAAGCAAATCGTAAGCCAGCATAACGATGGATACTGTAATGTCACTCCCGATAGACCAACGAAAAAAGAAGCGCAAGATGAATAGAAAAAAAGACAGAAATAAAAGGACGTTCCGACAAAAATAAAGATAATTTCATGTGGTCTTTTGGTCTCCTTGAGAGTAGGTGACCTCAAGAGCGCTCCTATTTTGGTAAAAATGCTTTTTTTTTACATATTCGATTACGAATATGGAGAGGTGGCTTGAAATGGGAAAATGTAGCAAACCTTCTACATCAAATGAACCTTAGCAATTTTTAACAACTGAATCATCATCAACATCCACGGAACCATCTTCAAAAAATCAAAAGATCGTGATAGGTAAGTACCATTCTGTTGAGTGTAATACATGCAGGGGCTCCCCGATTTTATACTATTCAGGTGGGGTTACTTCTCGATTTTCCGAATGAAATTCCTAATTACCCACATCACTACATCAAATGAGAATATCTTTTCAATGCAATATTTCGCAAAAAACTACTCGAAATTTGAAGATTCGTCAGAAAAAAATTTCTAGGAAAGGAAAGTTTATGAAAGTTCACAGTAACCTCTTATCGAGTAGCCTAGCCCCTGAATGCCTGCTAATCAGGTATGCTTTACAGTCAATATTTTGACATTATGAGTCCTATGAGAGTTAATGCGTTCAACTTTCTCTTTTTTACTTTCTTCTATATCTAATATATAGAAGAAAGTATTGGATTCGTGCAAATTTTCGAATTTCGAATTTTGACGGATTCGAACGTTTTGAGGTGTGCTGAGTCCATTTCGACTATTTTTGGAAAATGTCTGTCTGTCTGTGTGTGTGTATGTATGTGTGTGTGTGTGTGTGTGTGTGTATGTATGTGTGTCACGTCTGTGTGTGACCAGTTTTTTGTGGCCGCTCTACAACAAAAACTACCGCATGAAATCGAACGAAATTTGGTACACATATGTGCCCCTATGTGAACTTGTGCCCATTAGTTTTTGGCGCGAATTCCTCCAAGGGGGGTGGAGCAATGGGACGTTTTTCGAGTTACGCGTGCTTGCTATTCCTCAGGAAGTTACTGGCGGAATCAAACAAAATTTGGTCCATATGTTGGTACTAACAGGAACAGGTGCTGATTCAATTTTGGTGTCAATAACTCAAACGGGGGTTGAGCTATAGAACGTTTTTTGTCGTCAATTGTGACTGCTGTATCTCAAGAAATAATAAACGGAATGAAAGAAAAATTTATCGGCAAGTAGCCCTTAGTGGGTATAAAAACTGATTTTATTTTTGTGTCAACAGCTAAAAAGGGGGTAGCGCAATCACCCGTTCTTTTTTTCCATTTTGAGTGCCCTATCTCAAGAAGTAATGCTACGTTCTGGTTGAAATTTGGAATATATGTGAATCCATATGTAAACAGGCTTTGGTTCTATTTTGACGCCAATCGCTCCAAGAGGTGTTGATTTTTTTTTTTTTTTTTTTGCGAATAAAAATATTTTTATTAATGCAACAATAAGAAAGATAAATCGTAATAGATTGTCGTCTGCGTATTTCTCGTGATTTTAATTGTATGGAAATGGTAGGAAATATTATCTCAATGATTTAAAATTTTTAACTGTTGCCATCTTATGTTTGTTAACAAATAAAATATTTGTAATTCATTCAAGCAAGGCTTTTAAAATAACTTTCAGTTTTCGCTCTTTTGCTTTGCTTTTAAAATAATTCAGACATTGGGATGGTAGTCAAGTTTTTGCATGTGTAATTTTGTTTTTGTTGGGAATATTGCTTCCTCGTCAAGCATGGGGAGGGATCAGAAAAAAAAAAAGAAAAATATAGAAGAAAGTTTCGTGATGGCCACAACATACTAGTTTTTTTTTGAAATGTTTCAACTTTTATAAATTTTAATGGAATAAATAATACTCCTTTTAGTTATTAAAGCTTAACAGAAAATTATCCATTAATAATCCTGCTTTACTGAACAAATTTTATTGAAATAACCATTTTAAAACTTATTGTCACGTGTCAGAAAAAAGCAGTTCCATTTCTCTATCTCTTCCTCATCGTCCGCTGATCAGAATTCAATTATACACCAAATGCTGTTTGGTCTCTGTGTAGGTCAGTACTTTTCAATCTGTGAGGTGTGCCTCTCAAGACAGGCCTGTCACTTAAAGAGGATCAGGAGGGGCACTTTCCCTGCTGACTTTGAGAAATTAGAAATTAATGAAATAACATGGGCATGGTTTTTGTTGTTTTTTGGTTTCATATGCATTGAGTGTATGGAGGATTCAACAAAAAAGCAAAATTCTGGTGCATTTGTTACAAAAATCCTGAAAAAATTAAGAAAATACTTTAAAAGGTAGCATTATTAAAATATGATATTATGAGAGCTTAATTATTTGTGTCTTATTTTATTTTTGTAGTTGTGTTTTTCGTAGGTTCGTGAATGTCATAACGGTGAATTATATACTTTAATTTTTTAATTAAAAAACATCAAATTAAACTCCTTCGAATCCAACTTGTGCCAAGAACTTAGAGCTGCAGGGTTTATCACTATGTAATATAAAAATTTAATTATACAGTTGTCGCGGCTTATATGAGTCACATTTTGTTCTGAACAGCTTTGATTCCATAAAGCGGCTGATTCAATAGAGCTGGATTTCGTTTTTGCTGATTTCATTCATTAAGAACGGTTGATTCAATTGTCTACTGTTTCAAAATGTTGAAAATTTGGTGCGGCTACTCTTGGTGTGCCGCCCTTCGTCGTGTAAAGTTGAAAGAAGCTTCAGTGCGCTGAGAAAGTTGAAATGGTATCTAAGGTCGACTATGACACAAAAGCGGTTGAATCATGTTGCTTTATGCTACATTCACAAAAACATCTTGGACGAAATTGATCACAAAAAAATAGCACGGATATTCGTATCCCATGTGCAGTCTAGAAAAAATGTATTTGTTGGTATTTAATTTTTTTTCTTATTGTGTAATTATGTGAATCAAGATGTACCCGTTTAAAATATTGTATTAAACGTAAACCCATTATATATATATATATATATATATATATATATATATATATATATATATATATATATATATATATATATATATATATATATATATATATATATATATATATATACATACACGAGTTTTTCTTAATGCAACTTGAAAATGATAGTCAGAATGGTCCCCCCCAATAAATTTCAGCTGACGACGCCAGTGATATAAATGAAGTACCCCCCCCCCCCGAAATTCGGGTCTAGCTACGCCTCTGTTTCGCAATCACGAGTGTGTGTATGTAGGCATGCATGTTTGTGTGCGGGGGGTATGTGTGTTTGTGTGTAGGGGGTATGTGTATGTGTGTGTAGGCATGTGTGTTTGTGTCTGTGTGCTGGCATAAGTGTGTGGGCAGTTGTGTGTATGAATGCGTATGTGGGGGGGGGGTATGTGTATGTGTCTGTAGGCATATGTGTTTGAGTCTGTGTGCAGGCATGAATGTGTGGGTAGTTGTGTGTATGTGTTTGTGTATGTGTGTAGGTGTATGTGTGTGTGTATGTGTGCGTGTGTGTGTGTGTATGTGTGCGTGTGTGTGTGTGTGTGCGCGAGCGTGTAGTTGTGTATGTATGCGCGTGTGTGTAGGACATGGATGCAACCCAGAGACGGCTTTCGCTATAGGAGCAGCATCGTGAGGACCCGGTCGACGGTGATGGTGCGGATGGTGGCCGTGAGAAAATAAAATGATAGGACATCAAAACAGTCAAGTGAGAACAATAAGCAATCGTGATTGCTCAAAAAAAGAAATCTATTCCTAGACGTTTAAAAGCTGTTGGTGATACTGCATGATATTCTACTGAATAATAACTTAGTAAAAAGTTAGATTATTTACTAATTTTTTGACATTTTCCCTAAGTGTTCGAAGACTTTTGTGAGATCAAGTTTCTGGCACTTTTTGATTATTGATTTCTTAAAAATCAAGTTTTATTATGTTATTAAAAATGTTCATGCAGTTTTGTTGAAAATAGATCATAGATCTTATGATTAAATACCCTTTCCAAAATATTAATTTTAACTAATGAATAGTGGCGTATTTCATTGAAAATCGTAGGTGTACGAACACTTTTGGGAGACACTGTATGTGTGAGACATTTCAATGAAAGTTACTGAAAAGCATTTGCCAGCAAACAGTTTTGTAAACACATTATACAATGCACTGAAGGACTAAAACGGTAGATTTATACCCTACTTTCCAGTAAAAGTAAAACAAAGAAGGAAAAAAAAAGCATGAAACAATTAATGTACAGATATCCCTCGTATAACACGGTTAATTCGTTCCGTGTAGTATCGAAACCGTGTTATAAGAGAATTGTTTACAAATGGTTTTTTACTCATTTTTTAACCTAATTAATCATGTACATATCATAAATCATGTTAATGTGTACCGTGTTATATCAAACTGTGTTATACGAGACCTTGAAATAATGTAAATCAAGGAATGTGTACCGTGTTATATTGAAACGAAGTCATAAAGTGCAAATTTTATAATAGGCTGAAATTTCGGCTCAATATAGAACACACAAACGAAGCTTGGCAACCAGAACATATAAGACCCACTGATTTAAAAGTAAGAGAGTTGTTATAAACGATAAAACTTAATTATTTTACAGACCTCAAATTAAAACTGTTATGTACAACAAGAAAAAACTTAATCCGCTTTTCTTTCTGCAGTAAGAACAAAACGCATTCCATAAAAAAAAAAAAAAAAAAAAAAAAAAAAAAAAAAACTAAGCTTTTCTGTAGCAATCAAGTTTGTCTGAGCAACAACAAAACAAAATTTAAAATTCGCAACTCCAGAGCTCGAATACGCTACCTTGCGGTGATTAATAATACTAAAGAAAAAAGAAAAGGGTAAAACATTTCACTCCACGTGTTTTCTTTGGGGTAAATTACAGGTTTCAGACAGTTTCTGGTGCAATGTAATTTCCGAAGAATAGAAAAGAAAGCTTCCCACAAACACGATGAAAAATTACTGTCATTCACTAAGCGTCAAAGCAAATTATAAGTTATGCCATTTGTTTGTTTTACCTTTTTCATCAGCCATTAGACAGGGGCTGCAGCGCCCTCTTTTTATTTCATATTTAATTTCGACTACATTTTTTATTTATCGTTTTCCAAATTTAGCTTATGTTTAACACTAATGTTATTTTCTTACAATGCATTGAAAACAAAATAATATTCACCTTTTTGCTTTTAGAACTCTGATGAGAAAACCGAAGTATGTATTTAAAATTAAAAAGTTAGAGTTATTCGCAATTCCAGAGCTCGAATACGCTACCTTGCGCTGATTTATAATATTGCCAAGAAAGGTAACACATTGCGTTCCACGTGTTCCATTTTGGGCAAAACAAGCAGTTTGCTAGGTTTTTTTTTTTTTTTTTTGCGTAAATTCATCATTTGGAATCGTCATCCGCAACAGCGTAACATCAAAAATATCTGCTAAAACACTGTGAATATACATTTTATTCATCTTGTTCTGAGTGAATTTGAATAATTATTAGTTTTTCATTTCGATGAAGAAAAAAACGACTTAATTACATTGGCTGGACACTAGGGCCACGCTGAAAAATTACTGCTTTTCCTTAACCTAATTCCACATAATTGATTTAAATAACCTTGTTTCTACAGCATCTAATAACTGAAATGGACAGCATGCAAATAAATATTCTTGAAAATATTTATCGCAGAACGGATTGAAAAATCCAGAAAGAACGCTAAGAATTTGCACAATCTTTATCTTTCCTAATAATAAAGCTGAAAGTCTGTCAGGATCTCTGTCTGTCAGGATCTCTGTGACGCGCATAGCGCCTAGACCGTTCGGCCGATTTTCATGAAATTTGGCACAAAATTATTTTGCAGAATGGGGGTGTGCACCTCGAAGCGATTTTTCGAAAATTCGATGTGGTTCTTTTTCTATTCCAATTTTAAGAACAAAATTATCATAAGATGGACGAGTAAATTACGAAATTATCATAACGTGGAACCGTAACATGGACACAAGCCAATAGGCAAGATACGAAATTATCATAACGTGGAACCGTAATATGGGAACAAGCCAATTGGCGAGAAAATTCACCATACATTTTTTGTAAATATACAGGCGAACCAAAAGACCTTTTAATTTTTCTATTGCGGGCGAAGCCGTGCGGGTACCACTAGTAAAAAATAAAAGCTTGGAATTTTTGTCGCTAAAATAGTGCGCCAACTTTACTTTATTGATCTGCAAAAGCTGTCATTACCAGTGGAAGAGTTTCGCTAAAAAATCTGTTTCAGGTTATGGTTTTAGTATTGTGTGAAAGAATAATGTATCTTGACAAGAATTCGCCATCAGTGAAATCATTTACATGACAAATGAATTAAATGCATGATGATTTCAAACAGAACTGCCGCTACATATCTGTAAGCATTTTATAGATGATTCACACAGCATATAGCATGACAGAATTCGCAATTCCAATAAACTGTAGAGGGCGCTGCAACCACAGTCTAATGGAGGATGAAAAAGGTAAAATAAACGCACGCCCTAACCGTATAAATTGTTTCTAAACTTAGTGAATGACAGTAATTTTACATCGTGTTTGTGGAAAGCTCTCTTTTTTACTCCTCTGAAATTGCACTACACTACAAACTGTATGAAGCCTGTAATTTACCAGAAAGAAAACATGTGGAACGGATTGTTTTACCTTTATCGGTAATATTGTTAATTTGCAACTCCAATAAACTATAGGGGGCGCTGCAGCCAGTCTAATGGCGGATGAAAAAGGTAAAACAAACAACACGCCGCAACTTATAACTTGCTTTGACCCTTAGTGAATGACAGTATTTTTTCATCGTGTTTGTAGGAAGCTTTCTTTTCTATTTTTCTGAAATTACATTACATCTTAAACTGCCTGAAGCCAAGCCTGTAATTTACCCCAAAGAAAACACGTGGAATGGAATGTTTTGCCTTTTTCTTCAGTATTGTTAATCACCATAAGGTGATTCGAGCTCTAGAGTTGCGACTCACCGCAAGGCAGCGTATTTGAGCTCTGGAGTTGCGAATTTTATCATTTAGTTGAGAAATAGAAACATGTGAAACAGCGAGAATTAAAAAAAAAAAAACTAATTCGAAGAAATAACTCAATTATATAAATAAAACAATTTGCGCCAACTAAATAAAAGTTTGAAATATCATCTTCCTCTTTTGAAATTCAATCATATAGTCATAGAAATAAATTATCTGGTATTGAATGTTACTCTTGACAGTCTTACGGTCACGTAATGTTCTTTACGTGACAGAAATGTCAACAAATGCCGGAAATGTCACGAAACTGGATATAATAAGTAGTAATGTATAGAAAAAAACAGTACAAAATGAAAATGTTGTTTGAAGTGAACCAAAATTTTATGGATATCAAATTCAACATCGTGAAAACGGCTGCTTCAGAACAACAAACGGAGTGTTTTGCATTGATTTTTACTTTCTTCTATATCTAATATATAGAAGAAAGTATTGGATTCGTGCAAATTTTCGAATTTCGAATTTTGACGGATTCGAACGTTTTGAGGTGTGCTGAGTCCATTTCGACCATTTTTGGAAAATGTCTGTCTGTGTGTGTGTGTGTGTATGTGTGTCACGTCTGTGTGTGACCAGTTTTTTGTGGCTGCTCTACAACAAAAACTACCGCATGAAATCGAACGAAATTTAGTACACATATGTGCCCCTATGTGAACTTGTGCCCATTAGTTTTTGGCGCGAATTCCTCCAAGGGGGGTGAAGCAATGGGACGTTTTTCGAGTTACGCGTGCTTGCTATTCCTCAGGAAGTAACTGGCGGAATCAAACAAAATTTGGTCCATATGTTGGTATTAACAGGAACAGGTGCTGATTCAACTTTGGTGTCAATAACTCAAACGGGGATTGAGCTATAGAACGTTTTTTGTCGTCAATTGTGACTGCTGTATCTCAAGAAATAATGAACGGAATGAAAGAAAAATTTATCGGCAAGTAGCCCTTAGTGGGTATAAGAACTGATTTTATTTTTGTGTCAACAGCTAAAAAGGGGGTAGCGCAATCATCCGTTCTTTTTTTCCATTTTGAGTGCCCTATCTCAAGAAGTAATGCTACGTTCTGGTTGAAATTTGGAATATATGTGAATCCATATGTAAACAGGCTTTGGTTCAATTTTGACGCCGATCGCTCCAAGAGGTGTTGATTTTTTTTTTTTTTTTTTTTTTTTGCGAATAAAAATAGCTTTATTAATGCAACAATAAGAAAGATAAATCGTAATAGATTGTCGTCTGCGTATTTCTCATGATTTTAATTGTATGGAAATGATCGGAAATATTATCTCAATGATTTAAAATTTTTAACTGTTGCCATCTTATGTTTGTTAACAAATAAAATATTTGTAATTAATTCAAGTAAGGCTTTTAAAGTAACTTTCAATTTTCGCTCTTTGTTTTGTTTTTACAATAATTCAGACATTGGGATGGTCGTCAAGTTTTTGCATGTGTAATTTTGTTTTTGTTAGGAATATTGCTTCCTTGTCAAGCATGGGGAGGGATCAGAAAAACGAAAAATATAGAAGAAAGTTTCGTGATGGCCACAACATACTAGTTTTACTGTCGCAATAGGGTCATTTCATGGTAATTTGGACATTTATGTAGAGTCCGTAATGTGACCTTTTTTGCATAACTTTTTAATTAACTGTTTGATTAGCATATTATTTTATTTTGAACTTTTCCTACCAACACACCAACTCAAATTAAATTAATTTGAAAATCAAAAAGTTATGGCAAAAAAAAGGTCTCTACATAAATGTCAAAAATACTGTGAAATGCCCCAATTCTTTTTAATTTCTCACCTTTTTCTAGATGGGTCAGAATAATCAAAAGACTTTGAAAAACCTTTCCAAAAGAATGAAGAACAAAAAAAATCATACATACAAACCAAAATTTCTGTCATTTACTAAGCTTAGAAGCAATTTATACGTTACGACGTGCGTTTGTTTTACCTTTTTCATCCAGTGGCGGATCCAGCCGATTGTCTTGGGAGGGCTCATCCGAAATTTTTGAACAAACTCCCCAGGGCTGAATTTAGTTCCATGCCGCCCCTAGGCAAATTTAAAAATCTGCCGCCCCCCTCCCTAAAAGAAGCAAAATATCCTTGACTCAAAAAAAGAAACGTAAAAAAGTGTTCCCCAGATTCAAACTGTCAAACTCATGAAGAAATGATGGCGTTTCACATTCTGAGGCGCCCCGACGAAATGATCACAGTGATCTCCCACAAAATTTTTTATTCGGCAAATTTTGCTGACGATTCGGCAAACACCATGATTGAAAAACATTTGACTTTCATTAGATGTGTGAAAGTAATCATTATTAAATTACAAAAAAAAAAAAAAAATGGTCTGTGTAAAAAATGAAATAATGCTAATATTTTACGTTCAAGAATAACAATTGAATTCAAAAAATGTATATTATAATAGCAAATTTGCCGCCCTAGGCAGCTGCCTACTCTGCCTATTGGGAAATTGGGCCCTATAACTCCCCAGAAATTTTATTAAAATGGAAGTTTTAAAAACTCAATTTTCGGAGTAACGAGACATTAGGTGAGGGGGTGGGTTTAGGAATCTTTCTCGAAAATGTTTCAAAATTTAAATTTCCGAGTCATTTTTGAAAATTATGAAACTAAAAACGCATTTTGTCTATTTTTGATGAAGTTCGAAGAAAGGTCAGGTTTCGGGCTCTGGCCCCAAAATACTTTTTGAAAATAAAGCTTAAAAACCAAAATATTCTGTCATTATACATTGAGAAGTTAGAAGAGGAGGGCTGCTCTTCTAACTCTTCAGCTGTCCAGCCTAAAAATGCACCTTTAGGTAATGCTTGCTTCATAGGCGGCTGGTGCCTCAAAAAAGTGGGGGGGGGGGGGCAAAAGCAATGTGAGTGCGTGCGCGGAGCACAACACCCTTCAAGCTTCTTTTCTTTTTTGCATAATTGAGCAGTAACATTAGATTTCAACAACATAACAGATAAAATCAACAAGTATTGCATAACAACCCGACCGATTTGCTTCGCTAGCTATGGATTCACAGACCTGCTTGCCCATGAGCTCTAAAATTTCATTTTGAATTTCCTTACTACTGTAAGAAAAATATTTTTCTTTTCCTTTAAAGAATTTTTTAATTAGAGTATTGTCCTTTGAACGGAGATTCAACAGTTCTAAAAAAGTTCCTCTGTTGCTTGCTTCTTCCTTTTCGTCATGTCCTCTTAACACAATGCCTTGTCTGGCACAAAACAAAAGTTTCACCAACGGACTCGAGATACTTTTTGTTTTCCTCAATTTCGGTTGCTCTTTGGGAGTTGAACACACACGCTCCCTTGTCTCGATGAAGTTTTATATGCTCTGAGTCTCTCAGCAGACGACTTATGAGCTTCACTGTTTCCGTGGGCTTTGAATTTCTCAACACCTTTTTTCCAGTTTTGAAATCCTATTTCTGTGAATGTTTTTTCTGCACAACCTTGAAGTTCATTTTGGTACATTCGACATGGAAAACAAAATGCCTTGTTCAGTTCTCCATAATATTCCAACCATGGAAATTGGCCGAATCAGTTTTTCTGGAATTTCCTCCCATTATTAACTGGATATTGAATGTCCAAAGGCTGATGCGGGCCTTTATTAACTTCATTTTTACTTTCTTCTATATCTAATATATAGAAGAAAGTATTGGATTCGTGCAAATTTTCGAATTTCGAATTTTGACGGATTCGAACGTTTTGAGGTGTGCTAAGTCCATTTCGATCATTTTTGGAAAATGTCTGTCTGTCTGTATGTGTGTGTGTATGTGTGTGTGTATGTGTGTGTGTATGTGTGTGTGTATGTGTGTCACGTCTGTGTGTGACCAGTTTTTTGTGGCCGCTCTACAACAAAAACTACCGCATGAAATCGAACAAAATTTGGTACACATATGTGCCCCTATGTGAACGTGTGCCCATTAGTTTTTGGCGCGAATTCCTCCAAGGGGGGTGGAGCAATGGGACGTTTTTCGAGTTACGCGTGCTTGCTATTCCTCAGGAAGTAACTGGCGGAATCAAACAAAATTTGATCCATATGTTGGTATTAACAGGAACAGGTGCTGATTCAACTTTGGTGTCAATAACTCAAACGGGGGTTGAGCTATAGAACGTTTTTTGTCGTCAATTGTGACTGCTGTATCTCAAGAAATAATGAACGGAATGAAAGAAAAATTTATCGGCAAGTAGCCCTTAGTGGGTATAAGAACTGATTTTATTTTTGTGTCAACAGCTAAAAAGGGGGTAGCGCAATCACCCGTTCTTTTTTTCCATTTTGAGTGCCCTATCTCAAGAAGTAATGCTACGTTCTGGTTGAAATTTGGAATATATGTGAATCCATATGTAAACAGGCTTTGGTTCTATTTTGACGCCGATCGCTCCAAGAGGTGTTGATTTTTTTTTTTTTTCGAATAAAAATATTTTTATTAATGCAACAATAAGAAAGATAAATCGTAATAGATTGTCGTCTGCGTATTTCTCGTGATTTTAATTGTATGGAAATGATAGGAAATATTATCGCAATGATTTAAAATTTTTAACTGTTGCCATCTTATGTTTGTTAACAAATAAAATATTTGTAATTCATTCAAGCAAGGCTTTTAAAATAACTTTCAATTTTCGCTCTTTGCTTTGCTTTCGCAATAATTCAGACATTGGGATAGTCGTCAAGTTTTTGCATGTGTCATTTTGTTTTTGTTGGGAATATTGCTTCCTCGTCAAGCATGGGGAGGGATCAGAAAAAAAAAAGAAAAATATAGAAGAAAGTTTCGTGATGGCCACAACATACTAGTTTCTGATATCATGGTTGTCGCAAGATGTCGTCTCTTCATTAACTATCGAGTCTTCTGTATTTGTATTGATTGACGTCGTTGGCATGGAATCAGACAGTGTTGCATTGAAATTTAAAAAATCCGCGTCTTTCGACTGACTTTCACCTGCATTTTCCACAGTAGGAATCTTGCGGAAACAAGCACTAATAGTAGGTTGGTTTTTAAGTCACTTTGCTTTTCGAAACATTTTGCAAAAACAGAGACGAAACAAATGAAGTTTCTAAATGGAAAAAAAAGGCAGCACCTGCTTCGAATTCGCATTCGAAAATGAAACGTTCAAGTGCTCCTTACAGATGATCGCCCTTTGAATGTTTCGGGATTTCTCATCTCGACCCAGGTTAACGGACAGGAGCTGGACACCTTTGTGTGGCACGCGTCAAGCGAACACTTTAAATGATAGACTAGACATGGAGGCACCTGCAGTGACACCGCAGAAAATTGAAAGATAAACATGGTGACCATGCATGATGTCTCCTCCGGACACTCCAAATATCTCAGGCAACGCTACACACAATGAGAACTGTCCATCGCATAGGGCTTAGTTCCTCTAGGGACTACGCGGCGCATTCGAAAAGGGTCTCCCATTTATACTGACTCCTAATGCACAGGGCCTCGTAAAAGCTAGCACCGCTATTGCCGTATGAGAAAGGAGTGAATGTGTGGCGCCATTGGCACATCAAACTCCAGACTAAAAAAAAATTTCCGAACGCTTCACCTGTTTTTATGAAGATAGGGACTTCAGACCAAATAAGAATTTCAAAGATGCTTGGTGGACCTGCCCGTTTTTTTCCAATGGACTATCTTGACACAAAACACAATAAGTATGAAATAAAGGTGTAATATTAATGTCAAAAATCAATTAAAATTTTAGATTATAGGTAATATGGAAATAGGAACTAATTTATTAAAAAATGTATTATTTGTCATATTTTAGACAAAGTTCCTTAGTGGGGAGGCACCGATATATGCAAACTGACCTTTTGTGGATTTATCGGTAATAGACAACAGTTGATTTATTAAAATGTACAGTAACTCAATCACCACATATTCATTTATTTATTTTTGAAATTTCAACTTTTCAAAATTGGTTATTATTAGTTCATTCATGTGAGTGATAGTTTGTTTTTTATTATTTTCATATTTTTTTGCAAATAATATTTCGAAATTTTACTCAAACTGTGCACAATGTTTCTTATCATTGTTCATAAAATTTCATTCTGTTAATTGGACAAGAAAATTCAAATATTTGTTTAGTAGTCCATGATTGGCAGGTATTTTAAATTTAGAATTGATTTCTTTTATTATTAGTAGCCATTTAACAACGAACGTTTAATTATTGTAAAAATTATAAAGCAATCTTAAAAAGATCTACACCGTAGGTTAGATAGGACGAAAAGTACTAACACAAGAGACATGTGCAACCTTCCATGCACATATGTACAGATCAATATAATAAATTAAAATGTCTTTACCGTTAATTTTTGTGAAAAAACTTAAAGCATATTTACTAAATTTTATGAAGTCAAAAATTTTTTAATAATACAAAGTTTTGGTTGAATAAAAAGGTACTAAATTGGAAAATTGTTAAATGTACGTTGTAATTGTATGTATAAACTTTGAATGTAATAACTGAAAAAAAAAGGAGAGAGATTGTATTGTAGTTTTCCATCAATCGCTTGGGGGACGGGGAGGGGGAGAACTAATCACAGTCACATTTTCTTTCATGCAAAATATTTCAGTAAACTATTTTTTTAAAAATAAACTAAGAAACTTGTTTTAAATTCTGTATATTTTTATTTTTATGAATTTATTTATTGCTACAAATCATCTTATTTAAGGAAAAATACATGTATTAATTGTTTTTTAAACTCATTCAGCATAATTTCTTGCTTAATTAATTTAAAATAAAAAATGATATTTCAACCAATTAATGGGTAAAATCTGCCGATTACAAATAATCAGAAAAATGTCGCTGGTTTCCGATTAATCCGTGTATCTGTGCAGTTTGATAAATTTTCTAACCTGAATTGCATTAGCTAAAAGGGCTGGAGAAATTGTCAAATACTTTGTACTAAAAATGAAAAACTTCG
The DNA here is from genome assembly GCF_026930045.1 of Uloborus diversus. Lineage (NCBI taxonomy): Eukaryota > Metazoa > Arthropoda > Arachnida > Araneae > Uloboridae > Uloborus > Uloborus diversus. The sequence goes on from NC_072736.1 coordinate 119,505,561, forward strand.
TTTTACTACGTTATCTTATTTTGCTCTGTTCATTTGGAATCTCTCTCTGTCGTACGCATCATTTTCTACACAGAAAAGTCATACAAAAAAAAAACTTTGTAATCCGAACACATTTGACGCTTTTCAACAAGTGGCACAATAACGTCCCTTCCCCCTCCCCTCGAGGAAAGCATTGCACGAGTTGAGAACCGCCGAGTTAAAGTTAATTCACGTGATTGTTTTTGGAATTATAGAAGTATTTTGAAACTGTGAATGCAAAAGTAGAGGATAGGAAGCTAAGAAGGATGGTATATCGGTCGTTTAGCTGGTTTATCTGAAATTATTCAAATGTAGTTTTTCGCTTTCCTAAAGTAAAAAAATGAAAAAAGTCACTTTTCGTCGATCGTTAATTTTGATCTTTGAAAAGTGAGGGGGCAAGGTCCCTCCACTTTTAAAAGTGGAGGGGCGGTCGCCCCCCCTGCCCCCCCCCCCCCCCGCACGAGCCGCCTATGGCTTGCTTACATTAAAGGAAGTGTGAAGGTGCTTAGAATCCTTCCTTCCTGAAAATATTTTGCCTTTGAGGTTCTAAAAATTTGATTTTTAACTATATTTATACATATTTTAGAAAGGAATGGAAGATTCGTGAGCTCCTCCAAAAAACCTCCTTTTAACAGTGGCGGATCACCGCATAGGCGCATGAGGCGATAGCTGGGGCCTCCAGAAAAGCAGGGGGCCTCGAAACTGCGAAGTGGCCTATCCTCAAAACCAAAATTTTTTGTTTTGAGGATTTGCCGCTGACAGCCATAATTTTGAGTGGAAAATGCTCAAAACTCATGAAAATTGATATTTAATCATGAATTTTAGGGGTGGCCTGATTGCTTCCAATAGGGCCCCCTGAGGCTTAGGGGGCCCCTGGCTTCAGGCGCCTTTGTTTGGATTTTCCCTGGAGTTTGGATTTTCCTCTTTCTTCCCACAATTTCAGCATAAAATTGTGTTTGTAAATGTTCGACAAAATTATTCTGATAAAATGCACAGTTAGTCTTGCTAGCAGGCCCGGATCTGCGTACCCGCAAACCCCGCAGTGCAAGAAGGGGGAGACACAACCTGAAAGAGCCCAACGTCCCAAGAAATTAAAAAAATTAAAAAATAAATAAACTAGTATTAAGTTCTTATTAAAGGTACGAATGTACACTGCTGGCCTCTGGGGAGTGGCCCTACAGAGTTTTTGCAGGGCCCCCCAAAATTTATAGATCCAGGCCTGCTTCCTAGAAGAACTTTTCCCGTTCCAAGTAGTTCTTTGACCACTTACTAGTCGGTTTCGTCTGAGTAAGGAGTATGCATCTTGTTTTAAAAAAGCACTATTGATATACACATAAAGATATTTGCTTTAATTGGAATAGTCATATAGCTAGGAAGTGTCGAGAAAGGGGTAGAGAGGGGTGAGGCACCCCCCGTCCCAAACAAATGATAACCAGTCGTCATTTTTGTGTCAGTATTATATCAGTCCTCAAAATATGCCAGTCGTCATTTGTGCGATTATGCCCAGGGCCGTATGCAAGGAGGTGGTTCATAGGGTTCAAACCCCATCCGAAATTTTTATCCAAAGAAATGCTTTCCATTATTTATTTTATTTATTTATTTATTTATATTTTGGTGACAAAAATATTAGTGTTGTTATTATTATTATTTCAATTTTATTTGTGAAGTGAAATTAGTATGACTGAAAAATTGTACAAACTAATTGTGTGGTTACGGTAGTTATTGAGAAATTCATTTATTATGTAACAATATGGCGTTTTGTAAGAACACCCCCTCCCTCCATTTAGAGAATCATTGTAACAAAAATCAGTAGAATATACATGAAACCAAATTTGATAGATTTCATATAAATGTTTCAAAAAACGTGTATGGTAAAACCCCCTCCGAAATAAAAGTCTGGTTACGGCCCTGATTATGCCCAAGTCGGTGTTTATCTTAATAAGGGGAGCAGGCAGCAGGATTTACAATATGGGGTGTAAAACTCGACCTCTTGGAATGGTCACTTTTCTTGACGAACAATTACTTATATTGCCTTTCCTTATCTCTAGAATGCTGAAGGGAGAAGAGACAGATCTGTGGGGGGGTCCAGATCGAAGTCGTTTTCACACGCCGAGCACAGCTATTTTCTTTCTTTACTTTTTGCTAAGTTTCCCATTTTCCCACCCATGACCAACCCGTAACAAGCTAGTTTTATGACGTATTTAACTAAATAAGTAATTTGAAAAAGACAGGAATTTTTTCTTATTTTTGGACGAAGAAGGAAGAACCTGTTAATTCGCTGTTTTGATTCACTCGTGCTCGTAAACGTGCTTTTGTTGTGTGTCTTCAATCAACGACAAGATTCCTTTTGAGATAAGTTTAATATGTTTTCGTAATTATTTAATTTTTTAAATTCTGCTGCAATCTTGGTGTTAAATGATAAATTTTGAAGTATAATAGCCTACAATTAAAGGTGTACAAAGGTATTGCTTTTGAAAAAAGAATATACTGTTAATTCTTCTTTAAATTATATTTCCATTACAGAGTAAAGAATCATTTGTCACTTCATTACAAATACGCTTTATAAAATTACTAAAAAATTTTTAAATGCCTCTGCAGCGAAAGTAGTTGATTTTTAGTGTTCTCCTTCTTTCACTGGTGCCATTTTTTGTAATGTATTTTACAATTTCAACTTCATTAAGATTGATTTACTTATTAAAGACAAACGTTTTACATAAAAACTGTAGGTGGGGCAAACCTAACCTGATAGCGTCGTAATGGAATAACTAAGATCTGCGTAGCTTTCTTAATGCTGCCAGGTTAGGTTCTCCCCAACTATTGAAGTGTTTCAGTTTTATTTTCAGGAGTGTACATTTACATTTGCCATTTACTAAAGAGCATGTTTCACTGCTTCAAAAAAGAAAAAGAAAAAATTGATGGTAATGATTATAGAAAAAAAAAAAAACATAGGCTTTAAGATTTGCTTGAAAACTTCTGAAGAATCAGGATTTTCAAACAGTAAAGGAAATTAAATTACGAATTTTGAATTTCAGAAATATATAAATACTTCAGGAAAGTAAAAATATGAGAGTAAGAATTTCACTTGGATTCATCATAGTTGCGAACTCATTATTATTTTCCACCTTATCACCCCATTTCTTAGCGTACGCCTTTGGATTACCATCCGGGGGGCCGATGAACTCTTTGAATTTCAGAAAATACTCGAGCAAGGGTCCCCGAACATACTTTTTCTTTAATATCATAAAAAAATTAAGTTTTGTAAACTACACCTAGAAAATATTTAAATGGTATAGCCCCTGAATATAAAATATTAAAGTTCTTAGGACCATAATTTTGAAAAAAAAAAAAAAATCACAGAAGAGCCCAGCACCTCTTTCCCATAAAATTTTTTATCATGTAATTTTTGTCTGAAAATTGCTTTTTTGAAACTTCAATTCCGAAATTGGGAAGAAGGGATGGGCAGAGAATTGATTTCGATCTATTTTTTAAAAAAATGATTAAGGGCACTCCCTGGGCTCATCCCTTACCCCTAACGTTAAATGGCCTATAATCGCGTTTTTAAGGCTTCAATTTCTACTACTTTCCGCTGAGACAACTGGATCTTTTTGTCCCCAAACGTCATTCTTCCCCGGACCCCCCTTTTCTTATTAGATCGGAAGTTTTCTCTCTCTCTCTTTTTTTTGTTAAGTGCCTCACCCCAGGGTCTTTAGAAGAGGAGACTAGGGTTGGACCATCTCCCGAAACAGGTTGTGGGGGGATGAAATTGGTGACGTAGCTCCGGAAGCACTCGCGGAGCACTTTAAGACGATTTCAATAGGAAATGGCATTGCTTCGCTTTTATTTTTGGACATAAAAGCATAATTTGAAAAAAAAAAAAAAAAAAAAATTAAGTCTTCGTGTCTTAATTTACCTTCTTTGATACTAGTTTCTCACCCATATTTTACGAGAATTGTTTTGAATTCGAATAAAATGGAAGAACAAAACTTGATCATGAGTGATTTCAAACGATAATTATTATGAAACTAAACCAAGTTTGACTACAACTTAAAATAATTTTATTAGAAGAAAATGGTAATCTATTTGAGTCATTAAATTCGTAAACTGCTACAAAAAACCTTTTCCTGATTTGGAAGAGAAAGTACTGTTATTCATTAACTTTAAAGTTTATCTTCAAAAAATTGTAGAAGAGAGAAAGAATCATTATTAATATTAATAATATAATAAATTAATATTAATTCTAAGAAGTAAAAAACGAATTTTTCAATGAATAATGATTGAATTTAATAATATATAGCAACTATATTAGTTCAAAATAGTTATATATTTACATTTATAAAATATATACAACAGCATAGAGGGAAAAATACAAATACTCAGAAACTGATTACCACATGGTAATACTTCATTTATACGTCTTTTATGAAAGTAATTAAATACCTCATGAAGCATTTTTAAAGCAATTACTGTTATTACAAGCAGATATTTCCCAAGTACTGTTACTCGTGTATAATGGAAAGATTTTGTAACTACTATGTTGATTCAAAATGCAAATAGCTGTGTGCATAAATGACTACAATAAATACATATATTAAAATATTATTTTTGCAGAATATTAAAATAACTATAGAGGTATAAGTACGGAATATCGGAAGCTGGTTGGTACATAACGTTTCTTTAATAAACCCTCAAAAAAATTATCCTATGAAATATTTTTAAGATCAAACCTTTACTTTAAACTGATATTTCCAAGAACTATTGGCTATGACTTTTCAAATGGATACCACTGATGAACATTCAAAGTATGATCAACTATGTAATTCCTGATGCTTATGATTCAAATAAATGAAATAAGCTATAATAAATACATATACTGAAATAATTGCATTTGTAGAATATATGCGCAACTCTAGATGGAAAAATATGCGTTATACGAAATTGAACATCAAAGAGATGCACCGCCAACCCTTTCATGTTTTCGACTTGATGCTCAATTGAAGAAATTTCGAACCTATGTTAAGCAATTTTTGTTAAGTATTTTGCTTCTTGTGTACAGGTAAGTATGTTTCATAAGAAGATTTTAAACTCAAAAAAAAAAAAAAGAATAACCATTCAGGTACACAACAATAAAACGGAAATAATTATGAAGCGATACGAATTAATACGAATTGAAATGAAAAGATGCACGAGTCATCAAATATATGCATATTTTTTTTATTAATCTCCAATTATTTTACATTCTTAAATAATTTCTGTCAATAAACATCATTGATTATGAAATAACAAAAAAGTGTATAACATTTCAAATTCATAGGTATTTTTTAAAAAACCACTCTGAAATCCATAACTATTCAGAGGCGGACAGGATTCCCCAAGATAGAACCAACCTTGACTCCCAAAGGTTTCAAAAAAAAAAAAAAAAAAAAGAAAGAAAAAAAACCTCGAAAGTCCACAGGTTTAAGGGGGGGGGGGAACACCCCTAAAGCGCACAGGTTTTAGTCCGTAAAAAATTAAGTAAAATAAAATAAATAAACCGAAGGTACACAGGTTCAAGGGATGAAAGAAAAACTGAGCTTAGGTTTGAGGAAGAAAGGAAAAAAAAAAAGAGGCTCAGGATTGAAGGGGTGCAAAAAATAAAAAAAAAAGAATGAATGAAAAAAAAAAACGAAGTCACACAAATTTGAGATTGCAAAAAAGAAAATAATAATAACCAAGGTACACTGAGGGCGCATCGGCCGGCGGGCCCGTCCGCCCCTATCACTGTCTGACCCCTTTTTTTTCCAATATACCAAAACCTATGTGGCAGCTGCTCTTAATTTTCGTCATTAGTTATTTTATTTTTGCTTCTGTGTTTTAAATTCATTATAAACTACACCCCCCCCCTCACCGAACGAAAAAGGGAAAAAAATATAGGAAGGAATACTAAGAATTAAAGAATTTATTTCAAAGCACTGGGATAGTTTTTGAAAAATAATTTAAATAAAGTATAAAAAATTCTCCTGTTTCTTGGAAATGTCATGCCCAGGGCACGGGCAAGGGGAGCCCGTGCGATAAACAGTGCGAGCAGAAAAATTAAAATTGAAGATGCAAACCAGTATTGAGCTATGGAAATACGCAAGTCAGTGCTTCCAGGATGACGTCAGACACGGCCGTTTCTCCCCTCCTTTAGCCACGAGCGGCGAAACTGAAAGATCAAAGACACGGTCCCACCCTCCTTTTCCTTCACCCTGGCCTCACCCTCCTTGGACTTTTTTCTGATGGCACCACTAATTATACTTGCATTGGAAAAACTGGGGAAAGTTGAGATTTCGCTTAATGACCAGGGGTAGGAATTGTCCTAAGGTTCCTAAAATTTCGAGTTTCGTCCTAATATGTCTATAATGTTCACACTATATTCCCAACTTGCGCAGTAAAATGAAACTTTTCCTGATGATATGCCTGTATTTAAGGACAAAATTAACTTCGTAGACCTTAAGAAATTTTTTTTTTAAAGAAAGAGAGTAAAACTGCTGCTGCTATTTTTTTTCTAGAGAAAGGCGCGGGGGGGGGGATGCAGTTAACAAAAACAAGTGCTCAATATAAAACTGTTTTATCTATACTTTCTAAATCTTAGTCATTCTTCTTTATAAAATAAAATAAGAACTCAAATGTAAGCACTTGGTTCAAAAAGTATATTTAAAACAAAAGTTAAATGGTTTGTCCCCAGGTGTACTGAGAAGGAATATTTATTTTTAAAGTGCTTACCTTGCGTTGTAGTCTGAGCATTAGCTTGTTCTTCCAATACAAAGAGTCAGTTTGCTTTGTTTTTCGGTTCAGTGTAGTTGGATTATTTCTTGCACATATAATTTTTAAGTTTAGTCACTAACTTTTTGTTTTAAAATGTGAATAGTAATTTGTTTTATTAAAATGCCATGGGAAACGAAATTCTCTTCCTTGTGGTTGAAAAAGCAGGCAGAAATAGGTGCAAAATTAGCACGTGGTGCCATGCATAAAGGGATGAATTTAGAGCATTTAATTTTCACAGATATTGTCTCATGCTGATGCAGCGAGACATAAGAGGTTGACAAGTAGCTTGAAAAAAATCAAGCTGTATTTTAAATTCCATATTCTTCGTCTTCTATTGAAAAAAAAAATGGTTACGATGAAACAATCCAAAGTTTTTATTTCGAATTCACTCCAAGATAAAATTTCATAAGCGGAGGTTTTCATATAGTTTTAGTTGTCATAAAAAACAATTATTCATTTGCATCTTAAAATGATTTTTCTGGAATTTACAGGGATATTTTTGATGATTCTGAGATACTAAAAAGTATCAGATTATCTGTTAAAAAGAAAAGTATGCAATAAATTTTGGACTTGCTCCTTGCATTCTACCTTTAATCCCTCCTTATTAAGGACATTTTTTCAACAACAGCAAAGCAACTAAAGAAGCAATTGGACATATGTACATTTATTTTTACTTCATACTGGTCACTGTGTTAAAGAATAAAAGATTGAATGCATTGTATTGTAATTTTCAAGATGGAATTTGAAACGTTTTATCATCCAATGTGAAAATGAAGCTTATAAATTACGTTTAAGTTAAAAAAATTGATATTTGTTGTCCTAAAAATTACTAAAATTTTATCAAAATTGTGTCCTAAAAATTTTGAAATCTCCACTCCGACCCCTGTAAAAGCCAGAAAACGGGGCTCGGAGGATCTCTCCCCCTGAACTGACTAAATTACGAACAAATATAGGCGGCAAAATTTTTCACTGTAATGTGTTTTTTTTTTTTTTTTTGTCAGGAATGTTGTTTTTTTCCCCTTTTAAATAAGAATTTAACTGTTCCCCCCCCCCCGAAAGCTTGTTCGTTTATCCAAAAAATAAAAAAGGTTATGATTTCCCGCATTGTTAATATTAGTAAGACTCTATTGTTTTTGTTGTGAGGGCCTCGGGATCTGGCTGCGCCTGAGGCCTCACAATCCCATGATCCGCCACTGCCTTTTAAAGCTATCATCACGACATAAACTAGGGAGGGAGAGGGTCCTATCAAAACTCGTTTGTAATTGAAGTCCCCCCCAAAAAAAAAAACATTTAAGTTGCTTTTGAGCAAGTTAAATGATAAGGGCTGGATAAGCTAGTTTCCGTTTACATTTTTTCCAAATAAAAGACTTAAAATGCAATTTTTTGCTACATATCAAGGCATTTGTGAAAGGGCATGGGAAAAGGAGGTTCTCTTCCTAGTTTGGAAATTAAAGCCATAAAAACGAAAATTTAGGCTATCTTTGGTCTTGTGAACAATAGGTATACTCAGAGCCTGATTACCCAAAAGGCTTGGGAAGATTGAGCTTCCTCTCAGAATTTATAGGGGGCCTAAATTTCACTGTAAAAAAAGTGTTTAACAATTCCATTTTTTGCTTTAGACTGTGTTTCTTTAAGAGATAGCAAACATATGAACTTGCTAAACAAATATGTTTGAAAGAATTAAATTATTGAAAGTGAAAAGACATTTGATAAAATGTAGCTAGAAGATAGATTTTCAAATATGGGATTTAATTCAACTCTGTTACAATGTACTTTTATGACATTCAATTTCAGCCTTTGTAAAGTGTCAAATATGATTCAAAATGTTACAACTCACATTTGCTGAGAATTCAAGTGTAACATATGTAATAAACAAAATTTCCATCAGTCAGTAAAGTGGAATAAAATTTAACTCTGAATGGGTTTGTTTCCAAAATTTTAAAAGTGTTTTTTTCTGAAAGAGCATGCTTAAAAACATAGGATCTGACCATTTTTAAAGTAATTTGTTTAAGTTTAAATATTTTTAAAAAATTACTTAAATCGGTGTGTTTTCATTCTTTACGCTTCTGCCGAAGACATCACAAATGATGAAATGCCATTCAGTGTTGCCATTCACAGAGCCAAATATTTAATTCGCATCTTTACTCACGTGTATTGGCAACGATATGGTGGATAGCAAGTGTAGAGCTCAATTTTATTTAGCTTCTTGATTATCATAACGTGGAAACACGGAAGAAAGATGCGCCAAATAGCATCATTTGTGACGTCATCAGGAACACGCCTTGTTTGAAAAAATGGACATTTTAAAAAATTAGTTAAAAAATAACTGTTTGGAAAATGAAAGTATTTTCTGGGTCTATGTTTTTCTTTTTTTTGCTCATTCTACAAATTTCTGTGACTAAAAGTACTGCTTTTGACTGAAGGAAACAACCCCATTCTGCTGGGCCACCTGCCATTAGTCAGTGTTGTATCAATGTGCATAGAATGTTAGAGAAATTTCCCCAAACAAAATGTAGGGGGCCCCAAAATGAGGCCGAGCTTCCCCTAATTTCAGAGGTTTATCGGGCCCTGGGTATACTCTGAGAACCGCAGCATTTAGAGATCGTCTAAGTGTCTGTGGTTGGAATCAAGAAATGATGTAAAAGATGGAGAAAAATTTTGGAAATAAAAGTTTTGTTTTGAGGATAGGGATATAATTTATCGCCCTAGTTAAGGCCTATACTTCTTTTTCTGTAAAATACATGTGTTAAATTTTGTTATCTTCTCATAATATTTTTTTCTTTTTTTTTCCTTAAAACAATTCCTAGAATCACAAGGCTTTGGGAGAGGCCATGGCACCCATGTCCCCCTCTAGATCCGCCCCTGTTTTCATCCGCCATTCGACAGTGACTGCAGCGTCCCCTATAGTTTGTTGGAGTTGCGAATATGGGGAAACCAAACTTTTGAGCTCAAGACAGACAATTTTTCGTAAAATGTTCATAAAAACAAAGTAAAAACTTATTACAGTTGTTATCATACATTTTTTAACAGTGTATTGAACAAAAATTAAATTCCTTCTTTTAAAATTCGTGTTATATCAAAACAGTGTAGTTATGAATTAAAGTTTTGGACCGTGTAATATCGAAACAGTGTTATAATAATCAAATTTGGTACTGTATAATAACAAAACCTTGTTGTAAAAGTACCGTGTTATACGAGGGACTCCTGCATCTTAAAAAATCACTAAAAACAAAAAAGTCAAAAACAAAATAATAATCTTATATTAGCCAAAATCTGACCAGGTTACTCTCTGACGTCACCAAAAATGAAACAAACACCATAGCAGGCGAGATTGCATCATTTTATCATTGGAGCACTTAAAGTTCAGTTGTTTTATTTATAACAAGTTGAAGAACTTGCCCACATTTGAACAAAATGGCAACGATGCAAATGAAGAAAAAAAAATTGATTTTCCCTTACTTAAAATGCTTGTAACCTTTTTTCCTCGTTAATTAATCGCCTTTGATCCTTTTTACCTTGTTAGAAAATGTTTTAAAAATTTTTTCACTCTTTCGAATGAAACTAAAATCGAAATAATACGACAATTATTTCGAGCAGAAAGGTCCATGTTTTGTGTTTAAAAACTTAAATTTTGAATATAAGTAGAACTAATTATCTTTTTTTTTTCAATCAAATCAATCCTTCCCACCACTGACCTAAAACAAATTGTGTTTCAATGAAATTGGTTTGGTAGTTTCAGAGTTCACCCCGGACATATAGAATTGGCATTAGTGTTTTATTTACATAAAGATCTGCAAAAATGAAGAAGTCGTCTTAAATGTACTGTAAAAATTAAAAAATAACTTTGTAAAATTTACTTTTTTTTTCAATACATATTTTTATTTCACCACCTTTCTAATATTTTTTAAAATTGCAACTAGTTTTTTAAATCATTAAATGATTTTTATTATTCTCTGAAGTGAATTATTTCATTTGTGGCAAAATAATTCATTCAAAAGGAATATACAATAATGATACAGCTTGCTTTATTGAAACTGCATTTATTAATAGAGTAACACAACTTCAAATAAGTAATGAGAATTAAAAAAAAAAAAAATGCTCAAGTTTTTCTCAGCATTAAAAATCAACAATATCACATTACAGAATTTGTACATATAATAATTTGTGTTGCATAATTTATGCATATTTTATAGTTTTCATACAGCATTTTTTCCATTCATTTTGAACATTGTTACAACTTGCAACAGCTTTCAATTACAAAATGATTTTTAGCAAGTTATTACATAGTTTACAAGTTAAATATATAACTTTATACGAGTATATCATATTATTAAGTGGAGATTAATACCCAAATGTGTGGTTAAACTTAAATAAACTGAAAGATGAAATAAAAAATACTGAACAAGAAAAACAGAATTTTAAATTATTGGACAATCTAAACCTTTGAATGTTACAAAACACAATAACTTATGAAAATGATATTGTAAAGAATAATTTAGAACATTACTGCAAAAAGCCAATTGAAACATAACAGTCATTCGAATTTAAAATAAAATTGCTTTTCGACAGTGAAAAATTAATACAAATATATATGTATGATTACGCGTTAAAGTAGGGGTCTCAACCTTTTAGGCTCTGTGTCTCCTATGCACACATGTGAGGAGCACCTCCCCCCCCCCCCTCCCTCAACGCCAACACTACTATATATGGCAAATGCAAGTATAGTATAATTGGAAAATCAGAATTTGAAACTGAAGCTGGTTATTAAATAAAAACACTGATTTCATATACAAAATGTAATATGTACTACTACACAATGTAGTAACTTATTTTGAACATATTCATAGAACAAATGAGGCAGTGAGAAGCAAAGTGATGCAAGTGAACTATTTTAAGTTCGAGTAAAATGCATTTGAAGATCAGATCCTAGGTAGGCTTTTATTGAATTTCTTTTTTAAAACATGCTATACAGCAGCACCTACCAGGGCTAATAGTACAATTTCTTGCCCCAAGACAGAGGAGAGGTTCACTTACCATTTGTACTGGTTATCTCCACTTTTTAATTTTGCCACTTGCATCCCTTTGCTTCTCACTGCCTCAAATGAAATCTAAGAATCAAAGAAGTAAATACAAATTAATTTGAGTCTAATCAAGGATTTAGGAGAGTTTGGTTTGTAATGCCAATCATATTTGTTTGGAACATAAGGTAATTGTGAAAAGGTGCTCCTCACGTAACTTTCAATGCCTTGCTCGATATTTTGACTTCATGTAAGCTAAGGCTGAAAAGCCAGATTAACAGATACATTGGTTGGAAACTGCCCTAAAAACCACAAAAAAGGCGATAATGCTAAAGGCGAATATATTTACATGTGACCACAAAATTAGCAAGTTACAGTTAGTATTTTCTTTAAACATTTACGCCTTCCTTGAAATCTTTTTAAGTCTCCTAGGTTGAGAACCACTATTTTAAAGCATCAACAATTTTAACTGCTGTTTTTACTGGGTAAGTTACAAAGATTTTTCTTTAAAAAAAATGAAATCGTAAAATAGAAAAACAAATTAACTAATTATTTCATCCAACATTTCTTCATTATTTTTTAATGCTTTTGAAAAAAAAAACTCAGGAAGACAGCATGGAAACTAATATTAGGCACGGAAGAAAACTAATATTAGTTTTGCTTGAACGACAGGGTGCTTCATAATGAATGGGACAAAAGAATAGCATAGTATAAACCTTGCATTGGATTTTTCAGCTGTAACAAATTGATTCTAAAGCGACAGTCACGAAAATTTTACACACCAACAGTGAAAAATCCCCCTGGTTACAAAATTGTCACAAGGTGCACTGTTATACCAAATGACACCATTTGCACAAGAGAAAGCACATCGTGTTTTACAATACGGCCAAAACTATCTTTTATCGTCAATCTCAGATACTTTTGCACAAAATCCTGCAAAGAACCTTCGCATTGTCATAGCACAGCACAGTGGCTGAAGCTGAAGCAATTTCAGGGTACTTAGTCTACCTCATATCTAGATTGATCGTGTTGGGTTCAAATATGTCAGTGCAGTGTAGACCACCGAGGTCCTCAACAGACCTAGAAAAAGATTAAAAGTCTCTGCAAACTCAAAACAATTTCTTAAAAATTATCTGCAAAAAATGCTGTGATCTTCCTCAGTCGTATTTTGCAGCAAACAGCAAAAATGGGAAGTTGAAAGCGAGTCGTATACCACTTAGCCAACAGCATGGCTTTTCAACTAACTAATTTTTCAGTATCATTAATTGAGGCAAGTCAAAATTGACAACCGTTTTGTCTCTCGTGAAAAATAATTGTTTAAAAAAATTGAAATTGTGTCTGCAAACTTTGGAACAGCGAACGGCGTTTGCGTGATCGTCTATGTAATTTAGGTCTGATTCCCAGATCTAAACCTTTGTCATTTGATTCTATGGGATTTTTTAAAAGACAAAGCATTTATGACTGTACTTTTTTCCTGTAAGTCATTGAGAAATGAAGGAAACAGTCAAAAACAGCGGATAGCTGAACAGATCGAATTAATAAAGCAGGATCTATTGAAAGTGTGGTGCAGGACTAGAATACCCCACAGATATTTTTCATGTCAGCAGAGTGTCATATATAGAACAGCTATAGGAAACGCGATAACTAGAGTTTCACTATAAGTTTGATTTATTTAAAAAAAGTAACTACAATGTTCACAGGATTGTTTTCTTTTCGTACCATTTAGAGTGAAACGCCCTGTAATGAAACTTTGAGTTTTCAGGAATAAAATCTGTCAATTTTTATCAATTAGATAAAAAATTATAAAAAAATATTATTTATTTAAAATATATATACATTCTTCAAAAATGCGTTGAGTTTCCACTATCTTATACTGATTTCAATGTTAAATATCTCTCCTAGGGTTATCAAAGATATATACTTACTATACACAAAACCAACTTTTGTTATTTGTTTTTAAATAAAAATAAATAAAATATCAATCCATTAAGTAGTACAAAACTGATGACATCATGCATGCAGACTAAGATATTAAAATTAGACTAGGAACACACACAACAACAATTTAAAAAAACTAACTTTAACTAATATTCAGATAAAACTGTAGCTTGCATGTTATTATTTAGTTCACATAGCATTACGATATTAAAATTGGTCGATGTAAAAATAAAACACATTTAATAGATTTTTTCTTTATCAGTTAAGGAAAAGCATCATAAAATGACGAAAATAAAACATTCTTAAAGAGGAATTGATTTTCAATAACAAAAGAGGTTTTAAAACAAACCTGTTCCTAAAAACTTCAAAAAATTTCTATTCAGAACAATCAATAAATATCTTCAAAAAACATAGCATAACTAAATGTATTCCTTAGCATAGAATCATGACAAATTGCACATTTAAATCAGTGTATGAAGTAAAACACACCTTTTCTAATAAAATGTTTTCATCTTAATTTTATGGGAACATAAAACAAACTTTAAGCTAACGCTATAACTAAATAAAGCACTGAATAGGTTATATTTTTTGATTTAATCCAATAAAATTTTCAAAATAGCCTCGCTATATGTTGAGCAATTAAATACTTTAATATTATGAAAGATAACACACGGTTGGGTCATTTAAATTTCACATTAACATGTCATTTTATAGTCATCTATTTCTACATTTAATCTACAGAGTTTGTACTCTTTGAAAGACTAATATTGCAAAAAAAAAAAAAAGACATTTACACGATGCTGAATATGTGCAGGCAAATTTTATTAAAAATTGCCAATATTTCTCACATGTATCCTACTTAAGAAAATATCTTACATTTCGGTCCTTACCTAAAAGTCAAAACTTTGTATGCTCTTGATGTCATCATATATTACAAAGGCACATATTGTCATACTCCAAATGCATCATATGTCTGTACAATTAAGCTATAACTGTAACAAGGCAACTGCTCTGTGCAACCAACATGGGCTTTTATTGTTGAAACAGCAAGATTTTAAACTTTCATATAGTGCCATACTAGGCTTGAAATCTTGACTTGGAGACAAAAAGTCCCATTAAAAAATGGAGTTCGACAGATCCAATTTCCTCAAGGCTTTAAAAAACAAGTATTAAGAAATAAAAAGGGACTAGTTTCACCAATCTTGGAAGTCTTCAGGAAAACAAAAGAGTGGGAAAATACCATTTTTTCTAAGAAAAGAAAGTAAGAAATACAGCACGGAATAAAAAGTCAAGAATTAGACAGATTTATTGGATACAAGTCATTGTCATTTATGTGTATATATTTTTTGTTTATAAATGTATTAACAGCCATATGGTGGAATTTCAGTCAATAATTTTCAGATCCATTCCTTAAAAAGTTGTGTGGAACTCTCTTCCACAGAAGATTCCCCAAAGTTCTCAAGTTAAAAAAAAAAACAACATTCTATGTCTTTTGATTCCCAAAACATCACTTAGAAAATTTTTACTTGTGGATGGCAAAGAACCAGGACTGTTTAGGATGGGTGATGCCTGAATGCCCCACATTTTTTAATGTCTTTTAATTACATTAAAACTTGCTTTTTGCAAGATGCAAAACCTGAAATAGATAGATTTCAAAAATATTTAACATGGGGGAAATTTTCTGAATGCTGAAAAATTTGTCCTTGATGCCTTTATGAAGCAAGCAATGAGTAAGCAAATTTAAAGAGTATTTTAAAACTTCTTTTATGAAGAGTAAAATAAAAATATTTTTAATTTGTAAAAAGTGCTTGAAGTAAAGAAAGCGGGAGAAATGCTCTATTATTCATTGACCTACTTGCTGTGCTAAGAATCCTCATATACATAATAGTGAATGATCGAGTAATGCTTCTGATGTCATCAACAATGAAACTCACTCCACAGCATGATAATTTGACAATGTGTTTCGGTAATGTTAAATGTGCTGAGAAAGGCTTAATTGTGACAAGGCTGAACTGGATCCGTTAACTGTTTTACTGGTAAGACAGTCATTTAAGGGGAATGAAGAAACGAAAAAGTGGTTAACAATGAACGTTATCTACTGAAGTTTAGGGTTAATCCACTGAGGTTAAGGTTAAAATTTCAACTATCAAAATATCACCAAACAGGCAATTGCTTTGTTCAAATGCAGAAGCAATTTTCATTTGTCCTATCTTGACTGGCGATTTTCTAGTTTCGTCATATAAGAACGCAGATATGCATAAAATATTAAAGACGGCACTTCATGGAGATCAAGTTAAACTATAAAGATCAAATCATAAGTGACTGAAAATAATTCTGATAACTCAATAACAAATCAAACCCGGATATTACAGAACCTTCTACCTGGGGTTAAGAAAACCAGGAACTTTATTCTCAATTTTCCCGCCATTTTGGGGGGGAAAAAAGGATTTTTAGCAATTTTTGAAAAATTGAGCATTTTTATGCAATACAGTCAAACTCGCTTAGTGGAGAATAGCCAGTTATCCACTAAAAATTATTCTTATAGGCGGGATATTCCATTAAACAGGATTAAAATAACATACATCAATGGTTTGGTACATTGAAAACATATTACATTAAGTGCAATATTCTTTTAACCGATATTCTAAAAAGCAGGCTTGACTGTAACTAAAAGAATATGAAAAATTTCTTTAAAAACACTGTATTACTAGCATATGATTTGGGAAATTTAGAATAAAAATGAACTTCAAAGTTGAAGGGTCATCTCATCTTACAATTTATGAAATATTTTTCCAAGCAAAACTTTACACTCTAAAATCTGACATTTTCCGTATTTTTATTCCAACGGAAAACTAAAGAAAAAAATACTGATGTATTCAAATGCAACTTTTTATTTAATAGTAGTTAATTAAAGTCGTTGAAGGCATAAGTAACAACACAAAAAGTGCAAGAACGTTGAATAAAGATTCGCGAATTTTGGGCATAGTTGATTTCATGGAATCTAGAGATCGTAAATGACAGACTGTAATAAGGCTTCAAGAACGTAAAAACAAATTTACATCGATACTAATTCAACACAAGAGCAACAATTTTCTACTATTTTAATTGCATAATTAAAACTTAAAAACTTTTTTTTAAAAAATGCATTCACCAAAACGAATTTTTTATTAAAAAAACAATTACATTAACGTTCATTAAAATGTTTTTACCCTTCCTTTTCTTTCTTTTTTGAACATTATCGAAAAAAGTGCTGTGATTTTTTATTTTTTATTTAAGGTCTTGAGTGTTTTAAATTTTTAGGCTTTTAAAATGATTCTTTCATTCAATATTTAAAAAATATTTTATTATTTATAAGCATTTCAACTGTTTTCTTCATATTATGAGTAGCTACTTATTATTAGTAATTTGGGTTTGATAAACAATTGGCAAACAGCGCTTTTTAGCGATCCAGAAAAGATGAAATTTACATATCAGGGAGTGATCGCCTCCAATACTCCAGATAATTGGAACTTTACTATACACAAAAATTGAATTTTTTAGCATCTTATTAAGAATATGAAAGCATTCAATTATAACATTCATATGAAGAAAAAAAGAAAGAAAATGCATAAAAATTATAATAACTTATGCTTTATTTCTTAACTTTTGTTTTGTTTGGACAAAAAACTTATGTACTTATATTAAACTTTACACAGCATAAATTCAGAAATATCTGGAATTATTTACAATTTATACTCGAATGAAGAACTAAAGCATTATACATGCTTTATTTTTTCTCAATTTATGTACAAACAAGCTTAACTTCCCTTGCATTATTCATTCTTGTACAAAGAAATAACACTCCAATACATCAAAAAAGGCATAACTTTATCTGCAAACTTGGCTGTTATGCATTATCTCATAAAGATCTTGGAAAAAAAATTAAAACAAATTCAATACATATGAAAAATATATTCTCGTTTCAACATTTAAATAAAATAAATAATTTTCTTTTATGTATTTAGATATAAAATTGGCAACAGAACAGTGTCCAATTGTTCCAAGGTAGAGTAATATATAATTTAATGTGCACTTATTGATGCACATTATAAAAAATATTGCATGCTTTATACTCGATGCAGCAACATAGAAACAGTAAGCACTGTACATGCAGGCATCAGATATAATTATTGCTAAAATGAAAACACAGGTAAATAACTCTCTTATTTTTTTATTGAATGAAAACATTATGGTAAATTTTTTTTGAGAAATGGGTTAAGCAATTGGAAATGAGAGAGTAAATGAGCAAAATATTGTTACATTTTATCAAAATATACTTTCATAACTGAATGGGCAGGACTCACCGGTACTACTACTACTACAAAAAAAAAATTTAACTTTCGAAATTTTTCACAGGTTTTTTAGATATTATGAGCGCTGTGTGTGTCAGCTTAAAGAATGGCAGTCTTGTTAATTGCAGTTTCCATATAAATACAGGATCTTTACGGTGAGCATGGGCGAACTCAATATTTCATTTTGCAATAGCTGTAAAAAGGAATGCAAAGTATGAGTTATACTTGCTCAAAACAAAGAGTTAAGCTTCCCTAACAACTGTTATCAAGAAGATAGAGAGCAACACAAGGGATGGAGTCTTTCTTTAAAGAGTGTAGTACTAATTGCAGACAATAAATTGATTTCCTTGAAGTCAAACTCTTTAAGGGCTATATGTGTATGCCACTTAAGTCCAAGTTTATTTTAATAAGTGGAATTATTATTTTGAAAGGAATTGTAATTAATTTGATTATTAGAGGTCTCTCATAAAGAAAGCAGATACCTCAAACTAATGGAGGAATATGAATACTTCCATAATCCTTATGTGTTTATAGGTGTCAAAGCGTTAATTTAAACTGGAGATTGATGACTATTAACAAGTTTCTGAGACACTGCAATACACACAATCAGGCTATGCCAATACTGCAGAATTACTTTCTGAATCGAAATGGATAAAATAATGATGTACATAACCACAAGATTTCTACAACTAAATGTTCAGCTATTGAGTGATTTCCCCCCCCCCCCACACACACATATTTTAATCATATAATCAACATGAATACAACTATTCCAACTGATTTAACAATTGAATGATGGTTATACTGGATGTAGACAGAGTTGTACTATCATTCAATTTAGAATGATCATTTGTCATTCAACTGTTCAACAATGTCAGTTGGAGAATTCTTTCTCTTCCTTTCATTTTTATTTTCAAAATTCATCTAATTTAGAAAATCACATGAAAACAAATCATTCAGAAGAACTGATAACAGAACATTAGGAATAAAAAACCACTCCTAAACTGATCATTTCAAAGAATCACTTGATAATAACTAATCACTCAGAAACAAAAGATTATAACTGCATTTTAGAATATTTTTTTATAATTCTCATTAATTCTCATCACTAGAACATATCAAGTAAAATCGGTCATTTAATATTTTATCATCTGATGTAAATTTTCATCATATGCAAAATCAGTTTTAAAACTTCACTTTGAAGATTAAAAAACAACTTCTTGGTTGTTAATCATGCAAGAACAACTTCAACATTTTAAATGTAGAAAATTGTTTTAAAAAATCTTGTGGTATCCATCAGTCAGTAAATCTCCATCCAGAAGTCCAACTCCCAACTGTCACAAAAAAATTTAATTGTGGATATAGAGTAAAAATAGTTACATAAACAATGGATTAGTGAAGAAACAAACATTAGTTTTTGTTATCAATGTTAAATGGCAAATACGACTTGGTAAAGAAACATTCAAAAGGAATACGCAGAAAAATGTCAGCTGCAATCAGCATACTAATCCGTTTCAATATTGTTGCTTCAGAGCAATAGTAGGATATCTTAGGGTTATTTCTGAGATTAGATGTCTCAGTGTTGCTCTGAGACGACGATATCTCCAATGCTTGGAATATATAACATTTTCAGAAACTGGCACCGATTAATGTTGAAAAATCAGTAACGCTATAACAACAATAAAATGATACTTCTGTCAGTGAAAAAGCATGTCTGAAATTAATTCTTTCTGTAGACTTATAATAAACAAGTAATAACAAAGGAACAGTATAAAAATATCAATGTTTTGTTTCTTTTAAGTTTTTTTCTTAAAATATCTGAAATTTAAAGACACAAATAAGTTTAAAGTTCAGTTAATGTATAAATAGCATTATCACAAAATATTGAAATTTAACACAGAAAATCCTGCTCAAAATACAAACAGTTCAATGATAAATAATCAAAGCATTTATGTTTACGAGTTGATATTAGTAAGATATTATACCAAAAACAATAACCGGAATTTAATGCACATGAGTTATTTTGTTAGAAACAAATTTATCAGTGCATTCAAAATTATATACCAAAAAAGTACAGAAGTAATTTACAAAACTAGAAACTTATTGAGAGGCATTTTTTGTGGAAATTCACAAAGGTTTTACAATAATTCAGATTAAAATTTAGCATTTTTTCTCCATCAAGAGTTTCAAATTTTTTCTTCAAATAAAAAAAAGGCAAAACAATTAATTGGTGAAAATATGAAATACAGCATTTTTTCAACCAAAAAAGAAACAAAGAGAATGTACAAACAAATTTTGGTAGTATTTCGAAGAAACATTTGGAGACTTAATAAACAGCACTGCTATTTAGTAAAAACTGAACCTGGATTTCTAACTTAAGGAAAAAAAAAACATTTTGGAGAACATATACAATATATTTTAATTTCATGCAGAACCCTTATTTACAAGTACTTAATGCTACACACACATGTAAGATTTTTTACAGAAAAATAATTGCAAACATAACCAAAAAATGATCAAATCCCAAAATTATATAAAACAAGCAATAAAAACACAATAAAGCATCACTTTGGAAGAAAAATACCTTAAGAGCCCCCCCCCCCCAGGATAAATGTTTACCATTACTTTAAAAATTGCAATACAAAGAAATACTGCAATAAACATATCAAGTATTGCTTTATACATTTTACAAAAGATGTGCGTTTATTACCAACCAACATGAAATAAAACATGAAAAAACAAAAATCACTAACTAGGAAATCTAAAAATTTCAACTGAAAATTATGAACAAATACTATATAAATAAACCAACAGGATTACTTGATTTAGGGAAAAGAAGTAGATTAATATAAGACCTTACATTTTCACATAAAGCTCAGCACAATTTTTAAAGCAACATGAATTTGAATGAAATTTACAATACTAATCATACGGTGGGAAAGAAAATGTTTCTCAAATGGGGAGGGGGGAGGGAGAGAACTATTTTAAGAGATATTCAGGCATAAAAGTACCAGCTTTAAAAAGAAAAAAAACTGAAATTCATTGATTGAAAAAATTACTTAGCAAGAACAAACAGTTACAGCAAAATACATAAACCAGGACATTATAAAATGCATTAAAAATTTCTTTAAAATAAACAATAAAATGAATTAACAAGACAAATTAAAAACTATCAACTATTTAAAAGTAGCAAAAAAATAAAGGAAAAAAATAAGTTATTAAAATAAATAATAAATTGAGAATATTAGAATAAACGTATGATAAAACAGTTTGTAACTTTAAAAAAAAAATGAATATTTGCAGGCGGCAAAAAAAGGATTGAACTCTCAAACATGGCAGACCATTTTCGACGATGCAAGTGTTCGATGTTGGTTTGTTGCGAAAGCAAATTTAATTTTCATTTTTGTGTTTGAAACAAGGATTCCTTTTAACTACTACAAGGAGTGTTTTCAAGTCACCTTCATCCACATTTTCCCTCATGATTCCGCAAGATTTATATTGATCTCGAAAACAGCTAAAAGAAACCCTTTAAAAGCGGATCAGCCGAAAACTTTCATGCCTGAAATATAACTCTTAAATACAAATAATTTACAATGGAGCTCATGCTTTGAAAAAAATCAGCCTAAGTAAATCAGAGGGATGATAATATGGAAAAGCATAACTTCTAAACAAGTATGGATTAACAAACCTAATGTGCAAAGGGTAAAAATTACAAATACATTTTCTAACTACAAACAAATGTTGTGCATTTTTTCTCCCACAATGCACATGCCTGCATCACAATAACTATATGTATCAAGTTACCCTTTATTTGAATATCTGAGAGCAATATTAGCATTCTGAAATATTACAAAATCAGTTTTTACAAGACAAACCATGTCATGGCAACTCTCAGGAGTCTCCTGATTTATAACACATATACAAATTTTATCATACACAAAACAGCTCCCCTCTAGTGGAATCAAAGACTTCATTCACTCTTTGGCTGAAACACTGTTTCATTATTTACAATGTTGGATTTAATCCATTTTCCTGTGAAAGATATTGCGGCCTCTCTAAAGAGGGTGGCCTTCTGTGAAGCATT
This sequence comes from Uloborus diversus, assembly GCF_026930045.1. Lineage (NCBI taxonomy): Eukaryota > Metazoa > Arthropoda > Arachnida > Araneae > Uloboridae > Uloborus > Uloborus diversus. The sequence goes on from NC_072736.1 coordinate 119,527,733, forward strand.
GCATAACGCAGTGTCCAAAACCTAGCTATTCTGTCAAAAGTAGCTTTGTTTTCTTGATATAAGTGTCCTATTTCAGGCTCCATACATACATGACAATATGGATCAGTCAACAGAGACTGAATACTAATTAAAATCTGAAAGGAAAAAAAAAACTGTTAGGTTAATTTTATTGCAGCTCAATTTACTTTAATGCAATGGGTACATTTTACATCCAAAACAGAAACAACTATTAACAATGGATAGTTGTCTTAATTCATTCTGATTGATTCATATGATAATCATTATGGTACAAGCAACAGTTTGCTATGCCAAAAATTGAGTGTTGGAAACTTGCTTCTGTTCTTCTGGACAAACAGAACATCAACCCCAATAGAATGAAAAGTGTAAACTAACTCAGATTTCTTACAATCTTACTTTAGAAAATGAATCAAACTGTTAAGTGATATAAAAATGCAAATAGAAATGAGTACTTTTGAGCCTGCTTTGAAAAAATGAACAAATCTGTAATAATGTTTAGCACAATGCGATATTGCACTTTACAACATCGGATTTGAGGATGTACTCTTTAGAGTTAGTGTTAAGGGATAAAACTTTTGATAAATTCAATTTAAAAATACAGTCAAACTTCTGTGAGCTACCACCTCCATTAACGACCAATTTTCTAAGGCACTAATTTTCTTCCCTATCGACTGCATGTAAAAATTCCTCTAGAAGAGGACCGTCAAAACCTCTCACAATGATTGGCAACTTGCAAAATGCAGAACCAACAAATAAAGGAATTTTCGCAACCAAACTCCTTCAATTTGGAAAGCAAACCAAATGAGAGATAATGAAAGAAAAGCAATAGAACATTACTTTGTACACACATTTTCTAACTTATTTTTTCTTATTTATGAAAGTGGAAAGAAATTAGAATAAGGGGGTAAAAATGTATCTATTCCTCTGGAACAGCATTTTTTAATTTATTTGAAAAGTGGAACTCTTTTAAATGTTTTTTTTTTTTTTTTTCAAGGAATCCCTGGTTTTACATTAGCAGTAAAGTTTGAACACAGTATTCTAAAAGTGATTTGCTTGCAATAAAAATGAAAACTATTGCAAAAAATATTTTTTGCCTTTAAAAAGTAACTCCAAAAATGTACAAACTTTTTTTTTAAATTAAAATTAGACAACTCGTTCACACAGAATTTTAAATTTTAAAGAGATGAGTTGTACTTCATTTTAGTACAGCAGATACACTTAACATTGGACATCAGGTCAGTTGTAGCATCTATTTATTATTTTGTTAGCAAATTAGTTGAGAACCATTTCATGCATGTAAATGCCAATGGTTATGGTATAAGTACCAACATTGCCATTCTGTCAGCTGAGAATAAATCATTATTAAAACTGCTCAAAAATTCCAGAAATGGCATTATCATATATAATTGAAAACTGAGCATAGGCACCTACGTATCTATATATGTCCGAGTTACTTCTCCCGAATGCCAGTGAACTGACCATCGAATCAGGTATTGATGGATTCGTAATCGTCCCGTCTTTATGTATTATGTCTATTAAACATAATCCTCCAATAATAATTAGCAGAGATATTGATTAAAAACTATTAATTATGACACTTAAATTTCAACATAAAATCCTTATTTTTTGAAGACTTTACTCCATTTAAATTATTATTCAGTGCTTCATCTCAACTTTCCATAACAATGCTTTTATTAAAATTTGTAGCGTGAAGAAAATCATTGAGAAGAAAGATGTGTTACCACTTTTTTTCTCAAATATGAAGAAATAACATTCTGCTGTTTTAAAGGCTTTTCCTGTAATCAGGAAATTTAAAATGTTTCCTTTTTGGTTATTTTCCTGCAATCTGCCGCAAAATTCTACTGCTTTTTTTTGTTCAAGCCTGATTGTTGAACATACATTACTTGACATAACTTTTATTTTCGAGGTGGACCATGCAAAATCAGGCGACGCAGCTAGTTTTAGATAATTGTTGCAAGGTTAAATCGGATGTTGTTTTAAAAAAAAGTTTCCTTTTCCTGTACTGACATAGTCAATGGTTGCACATTGACAATAAATGGGCAATTAATCCACAATTCATTGTGACATTTTCTCTGCAATATAATAAGAAAATAATGATTAAATACTTCACTCAAAACCTGAGATGTCGATTTTGAAGTGACTAATTTTAATGAAGTTTTATGGAAAATACATGTTGTTTGTGAAGTCTGGGGTTCTGTGGAACACAATTTAAATACTGCTTTAGAGGGGTTTCAAAGGGTAAACTGGTCACAAAAAGGGGAATATAGTTTTTCGTACCCTTGGAGAGCTATGGTGACACGTTATCTCGAAGTAGGTCAGGCATGAATCCGTCATTGTGGGATAGGGACTAAAAGTTTTTCAAAAGAGTGTTTCTCAAAATTTATTGGTTGCTAGTGAATGTAATGGGGACATGCCTAGGTCATTTAAGTAGTCGGAGCCTATTTTTAGTGCATTTGAACATTTTAAAAATAGTCTCAAAATTGCATGCAGATTGTGTTAATGTTTAGCACATTAATTATTTATTTTTGTAGCTGAAAGCTAAATTAAAAATAAAAGTTCCTGGGAAAAGACTAAGAATCCGAGGCTGGCAAATTGTTTCTTATATTTTAAAGCAAACTAGTTTCTAAATGAAAAAATATGTTGCATTAAAATTAAAAAGAAAAATTTTACTTCCTATATTTAAATATGCTCTTACAACAATGTTCTTAATTAATATACTGTAAACAGAATGTAATTGATTTTTATTGTTGCTACTGAAAAAAATTGCCTCTTGCAAATTCGAAAACAATGTTTGAGAGCAAACAACCTCCAATAACAACCACTTCTCTTTTCCAGAAAGTACAGTGGTCACTTCAGAGAAGTTTTACTGTACTTAATTGAAATCAATCTACATAGAAAATTTTCGAAGTTATACACACCGTTCAATGAAAGTGTATATAAATGTAAATGATTCATTTTATGAAATAAAATAATAGTTTGTAGTTTAAAGAAGAAACCTTTAAATTAATGGCTGCAATATTGAAAAAAGAACACAAAACTGGAACTTAAAGACAACTGGAAAATAATGCACTAAATTTTTTAGAATATTAAAATACATTTCTTAATAAACTAAGTTAATTGAAACTTGCAATTACTTCTAAAATATTTAAATTAATGTTTGAAATTCACTTTTAACCAGCTTAATTAATAACAGATTTTTAAAAAAATACTAAGCACTTTTCATAATGCAGCATTCAAAAGGACAAAATAACTTTTTTGAGTCCAAGAAAATGACACCATAAACGAAGAAAAGTGCGGCTCAAGTCATGAAGAGAATTTCTCTCCCTTTTATCACTATCTAGCTTTCAATCACAACTTTGAATGTTGAAACATGAATATTTTTCTTAACGGAAAAGTTTGGTTTGAAATGACTAGAACTGCAGTTTTCTTTCTTGTGGTGTCATTTTCTTGGAATTTTTGAAAACTACGGGCTGAATACTTAAACTGTCTTTTCTGAGCTAGAAACGCTATTTTGTCTTTTTGAGTGCATTATGAAAAGTGCTTAGTATTTCTTAAAAATTCTGCTATTTTATCCTTTTCAGTGTAAATGTATTTCAGAAATAGAATAATGTTCCCATCACGAAACTTCACCTTATTTTTTCATATAAATGCTCTGTACTAAAAGGAAAAAAACCTTTAAGTAGTATAAAAGTCAAAAACTTTTAAGCAGTTGGCACTAAAAATTAATCCTTGTCCCTCTCTAGGATTTGTTTGCTAATTTAATTAAAATCATTTAAATAATAAAGGTTTCCCAAACTGATTTATGTTTCAAAACATACAATTTAAATGTGTTAAAGATCCTAATTTGTCTCTTTACTTAGCCCTGTTATCAATAATTGGCATAGATGAGAGCAATGATAGGGAGAGCATTTCATGCTTCCTCAAGAGAAGCCATCATTCAAAATTTTCATTGTAATTACTATTAATATTACTGTCGCAAGGCAACGAACATTTGTAACAATGATTTTTATATTTAATCATTTAATGGGAAAATTACATGAAATTTGCTGTTTTCCATCCTAACCGAAATAATTTTATTTTAGAATTTTAATTTTTTAGCATCAAGTTGTACCTTAAGATTAAGCAAATTATTTAGTGAAATCTTGAAGTGTCTAAGTGGTCTTGTTGATGATATATAAGCAAAAGAAGGCCTTGGATTTTTCCGTGACAAACATATAATAAAAGTGCTTAAATATTATCAAAGAAAAAAAAAAGAACTATGTAACTAAAGAAGTACTTTAGAAAAATCAGATCACATTACTTTTCTATTTTTCTTCAATTATGAAGAACTTTATTAACTCAATTTAATATTGCATTTGAAAATGCTTTTGATGAATGTCACCTATTTAAGTATTTTTCCATTTATAGAGAGCAATAATAAACATATTCAAGAAAATATTTTTACAATATATATATATATATACATTACTTTAGAAATTGTTAATATCAAGCTCCAGTTGTCGTGTATGGAATCTATCCCAATATCTCCATGACGACTTATATTTGGATGAAATATCTTCGTAATAAAGCGAACAATGGGAGGCTTCATTGGATAACTGAAAAAAAAAAAGAGCACATGATTTTTTTTTGGAATTTTAATATGAGAAAATGAGGAGCATGCAAACATAAGAAATATAGGAAGGGCAAAATTTAATAGTCAACAGATAATTATTAACGCCCAAGTGGTAGATTCACATAATAAATCAAAAAAAGAGCAAATTTTATAGATGCAGAAGCAATCAAATTTCAAAATACATCAAAAATTGGGGCTGAAACATAAAAAAACAGCTAAATAGCTTAAATTGTATGCCTAATTTGCAGTGATATGTGCTGAAACTCAAAACCCATGACTAATTTTTGAGCATTTTTTGCTGAAAATCACGACTTTCCATGACTAATTTTGATCATTTTAGAAATCCACGATTTTACGAGTGTACAGCTAGCCTATATCTACAAATGAACTGAGGAAGTAGCATTAAAGAGATGACTCACTTACAATTTCGAGTTGTTCGACAGTAAATTAGCCAAAATTTAAAAGTCTTAGCCAAAGACTAACTTCACAAGAGATTTTAATGTATTTTTTCTGTAGAAATATTTTATCTGGGAACATAGTGTTATTTTATAAAATATTAAATGGAAGCACTTATCCGACAGATTTCATTTCATGTGCTATCTTTCAGATGTTACACTATTGCTAACTTTGATATTGATGAGATTTCATTAATGCAAGTGCTATTTTCTATGAATGCCTTCGAGTTGCCACTCATTTCATACGTCATTACTGATTCTTTGGTGACTAAGATGCCATTCATATCATATTCCAAGGAGTTTATTAGCATCAAACATATTGTCAGGGTTCGTACTCTATTTGGATGAAAAAATTCCATGACTTTTCCAGGACTTTTTCGTGACTTCATGAAAATTTTCATGACCTTGTTACATGAAGAGAATTGTACTATTTAATATTAAACTTGCATTTTTTTTTGGGGGGGGGGGAAATGAGCATTAGCAAAACTTCTATGTGAATCATACTACCTGATTGAAAAAATATCGGTGTACACCTAAAAAACTGAATAATTCTTACCTAAAGTCAGAACAAACAATGTAAGTAGAAGCACAAATTTGTAAATTACAGCAGACACGTGTTTCGGCGTTACAGGGAACGCCTTTTCAATGCAAAAAATAATGAGCTTATGGATGAAAAGACATCCGACAATTTGGCTTTTGTCGGATGTCTTTTCATCCATAAGCTCATTATTTTTTGCATTGAAAAAGGCGTTCCCTGTAACGCCGAAACACGTGTCTGCTGTAATTTACAAATTTGTGCTTCTACTTACGTTGTTTGTTTTGACTTTACTATTCAGCACAAAGGTATTTATTTATCTTAAAATTCTTACCTGTTTTCATCATATAAATTTAAGTTAAGTAAAACTACAGTGAATGATGTTTAAATGACGACTATTTTTTTTATAAACAGGCAGAATGATAATGATTGGGGAAAAGGTTGAATGAATCATTACTAAGTTTCAATAAATTTGCTTCAAAAGTTGTCTTTTAGTGTCAACTTGACAATTTTTAGGTTCTTTAAAATAAATCCACATTCTTTAGTAAATTCATGTTTCTAAACCAGATATTTATTTTTAAAAAAATAAAAAAAAACATTTTATAGTTAATAAATCTTTTGATTTAAATGTACTTGTTTACTTATTTGTACATTTTCAAATGCATATAAATTAATAGGTTCAGAAATTCCAGAACATGTTTGAATAATGACACTGAACGTACCAGTGGGTCGCATGGATTAATTTTGCGGGCCGTATATTGGAAACTACTGTTTTTGAGCATTAGAATTCCCCTTCTTCTGTGTTTTATCGCAAGACTGAAGATCGTCCAAAACCTTCAACAAATTGAGATAAACTCTGATAAATTTTAAAATAAAGATTTAGGAGTGATAGAAACGAACTTGGATGCAATGTGTTTTTTGAGATCGTTCAATTTTCCAGTTTAAATAAGCTTTCATGGTGCAATACTAAATCACTCAAGATTTCTAATGCTCTTTTTAGCTACTGTTACTTTTTCCCAGAACATTTTTCCATGACTGAAAATAAATTTCCATGACTTAGACTGAAAATTTCAATTTTCCATGACTTTTCCAGGTCTGAAATTTGCTTATTTTCTTTCCATGACTTTCCAGGATTTCCATGACCCGTACGAACCCTGTACTGTACAAATTTATCCTTCAGAGTGAATTCCGACTTCTGGTTCAAAATGTTTTTGTTTAAGAAAAAGTCAAGCACCAGAAACATAACAAAATACTACCTTGGTGGAATCTGTAAATAAAGGAAAAATGTGCCTCCTTCATAAGGGCTATCAGCAGGACCTGTTATGGATGCTTGCCAATGGTAACACATTTCATCTAGAGGCACTGCTTCAATTCCTTCAGGAGGATCAGAGTGAAGCGATTTCATTTCATTCCGCAGCCTAATAGTCCTCCAAGAACTACAAACAACAGATGGTTCTTCCTACAAAAGATAGAATATAGTCTGGACCCGATATAATGGCTTTTGATACAAAAATCATAATCATGAGATTCCAAATGCACCATCAAGTGTTAAAAGTTAATGATAAAGGTAGTTTTACTGTATTTGGGCTCCAATGAATACAGCTGAGCTCTTCTTAACAATCACCTCTCAAAATATCTAATTTTTGAAGAACTGGTAGTTTCTCCAGAGAAAAAATATTTTAAAATAATATATTTTTTTTTAAATCAAAATTCAATTCCGTTAATTTGAGTCCAATTCTTCTTTAGGTTCAATGACTTAAATCACATTTACCAAGCAATAAACTGTATTTTCTTGCCTTTATTGTACACCACCTTAAGATGGATAACATGTACACAAACTCCAGTTACTTACTTAGAGAGTTGCCAACCTGGCAAGTTTTAACATTTGTGTGATTTACTTCTAAAAGTAGTGCAATCAGGTCCACCTGGAGGGGGGGGGGGCAATAGGCATAGTTCAATGCAAATTATATGAAAAAAAAATAATAATAAAAAGAATAAATAAAAAATTGATTTTTGACATCTTGAATTCAAATTACGTTTTTCACAATCACGAGTGTGTGAGTGTTTGCGCCTGTGTGCAGGCATGAGTGTGTGTATGCGTGTGTGTAGGATATGGACGCAACTTGGAGACTATTTTCGCTAGAGGAGCAGCATTGTGAGGCTGGTCGGGGGGGGGGGGGGAGGGAATAAAATTATAGGACATCAAAACAGTCAAATGAGAACAATAAGCAATGTGATTACTCAAAAACAAGCCTATTCATATATAAAGACATTTTCTCAAAACCAGGGGATAGGCTATTTCCATCTCCTGACCTCCCTCCCAAATGACGGGTCTGAGTGCAAGAAGTGCTAGGTGCAATTTAGAGTCTTCAAAATAGTGAAATGCTATTTTTTGCTGGCTCAACATATGTCCTGCCTTGATAAGGATAGTCCTTTTTTCAGCTTTCCTGTCCGGTTGTCGTAGCACAAATTAGAATGTCCCGTTTTCTGAAGAGACAGAACGGAACACTGAATGCTTCAACCAAAAGTCACTGGGTGGAATTATTTCCTCATTTTCATACAAATAAATTAATCTTGCATATTTATTTAACATATTTTGAGCTTGCCCGGACCTAACACACTCATAGAAAGGGTACTTTAACTTGTGACTCATTTGTGAACTAGCAAAAAGCACGGTTGCAAATTAAAGTTCTTCCAGCAATGATGATTTTTCTGCAAATGGGCACGTTTCCAAAATTTTAAAAGTTCTTTCTTCTGAAAGAGCATGCTTAAAAAATAAGATCTGACCATTCTTTAAATAATTTGTTTTTAATATTTTTAAAAAATTACTTTAATCGGTACGTTTTCATTGTTTATGCTTCTGCTGATGACATTACAAATGATAAAATGCCATTCAGTGTTGCCATGCAGAGCAAAATATTTAATTTGCATCTTTACTCACGTCTATTGGCAGCAATATGGTTGATAGCAAGCATAGACAGGGTTCATACCCTTTAGGCAGAAAAAAATTCAAGCACTTTTCAAGTACTTTTCAAGGTAAAAAATTTTGTTTTCAAGGCAACATCATAAATTTGTACTAAAAATGTTGTATGCAGATTTCATTTACTACAAACACATGGAAATAAGGCAATAATACAAAAAAGTATAGGAAAACGGAATTGCTTTTTCTACAACGAGAGACACTTTGATGAAAGATCTACTGCGTTGAAAGTTTTTCTGAAAATGTTTGAAAAGTTTGGTCATAAAGAGAAGCAGATACCAAGAGGTTTAATTTTGAGGTTTTTCAAAGGTTGCAGCAGTCAGAGGTTTGTATATTTTCTATAATCAGCAAATTAAAAAAACCTTTCATAACTGCTTTTAACTTTTATGGGAAGAAACTAAAATACCCAAGTTCAATGGCATTGCCAGAAAGGAGTTTTTGAAGTCACTCCCCCTCCCACCCCCGGTTTCAACATTTATTTCCAATATCTATACAGTGGTTTATTACAATATAAGGGCGTTTAGGACAAAAACACTACCCAGAAAGTTATTTCAGTTTGCACTATTAAGTTCTAAAAATATTAGGTTTGCAAATCATTTATAAGTATGCAAATCAATTATTCGTATGTATTTATTAGCTGTTCAGCCAATAAGGCATTTCAACTGTCCTCGAGTAAATTTAAAAATTAGGAAGTAAGAAAAGTTTATGAAGTCCACAGTCCAGTCTCTACACCTCAAAATATACAAAAGCAGCTTAAGTAGTGATAAATACTTTGAATGCAAACTTGAGCCTATTCAGCTTTCACTGATTAACTTGCAATAGAGAATAAATATGCAAGTTCAGATTTATAGAGCCATATTTCGAAATTGAAACGATTCACAAGAAGTTGACATATATTATGACAAAAGTAGCCTTATTTTGGGAAAAAATGGGTTATTATTGAAATTAGAATTTAAATTTAGAAAGGCGATAATATTCAGGTTCATTACCTGAAAGTTTCAAAGAGCAAAATGGGGCGAGGGGGGGGGGGGGAATAATTTTTAAAACTAAGACCCCTATTACTTGAATATACATATGTACAACAATAACTTTTGCTATGCATACAATTCATAAAACAGTTTATTAAGTCAAAATATTCTGCATAGAAATACCATGCCCAGTGCCTGTTGATAACCAGCAACAGGCACTGGGCCTAGCTAGGCTGGTACTGGTCAATTTATTATATCCAAATGAAGATGAATGACCCTCCTTAAGCTATCTACCCCTTTGCTGATTAAAGCCTCTTTCAGTAAGCTCCAAGTACCCACAACCTTAATAAAGTAGTAATTTTGAACATTTGAGGAAAAGGGGAAAATTGGAGATATAGGGAGGTAAAAGCATAAAAACGAACACTACTGGATTTCAAGTGAATAATCATAACACAACCACCCCTGTTATACACCTTATTTATTTTAGCAGACATAAAAAAATGATGTACTTATAAATAAAATTATATAAATCAACTTTATATTTAAAATACAAACTTTAAGTTAATTTGTTAGGTGCTCAACTGCTGAAATTTAAATTTTTTTAAAAAAAATCTGTTATGACCAAAATTTAGGTAAAGATAATCATTCAAAATTGCAAAAATAAATAAGCAAATAATTAAACAAGACCAAGGTAATAAATTCTTTAACTCTTTAGTTATTAAAATAAAAAATAAAACAAGCTAATCTGATGTAGCAGTGTCAAAATAACTACTAATTGCCAAAAATATAAAAATATTTACAAAATGCAAAAGGATTGAAATCTCAAACAAGGGAAGCAAATTTTCGCGAATTAAGTTTAATGTTGTCATGTTTCCCATAAAATAAACTTATATTTTACCGAAATTAAACATAAAATATGCTAATCTATGGTAGCAAATATGAAAATAACATCCGATTAGTGAATATATTTAAATATTTGCAAGATGCAAAAAGATTGAAATTTCAAACATGAGAAGCAATTTTTCGCAAAGTCTGAGTTCGTTCGACGTGGCATGTTTCCCATGAAATAAATTTATTTGTTTTTTATTAAAATTAAACAAAAAATATACTAATCTAAGGTAGTATATGCGAAACTAACATTTGATTAGCCAAAATATTTAAATATTTGCAGGATGCAAAAAGATTGAAATTTCAAACACAAGAGCAATTTTCCGCGAAACCCGAGTAAGTTCAATGTTGTCATGGTTTCCAAATTAATTTCTTTGTTGATTAATGAAATCAAACAAAAATAAACTAATCTAAGGTACAATATGTCAAAATATCTTTCGGTTGTAAAAAACATCAAAATGTTTACAAGATGCAAAAGGATTGAAATCCCAAACACGGAAGCAATTTTTCGCGATGTTGCATACTGAACACATGTTCAGAAAATTGCATTGGTGAAATACTTTTTTAAAACTTCTAAGCACAATTCGTTGATTTTTGAGAGAATTTAAGCACTAAGAAACTTTTTCAAGGTTTTCAAGCACTTGAAAATGAACTTTTTTTTTTCAAGCACCTTTCAAGGTTTTTCAAGGGCGTACGAACCCTGATAGAGAGCAATATTTAATTTGCTTCTTATCATGACGTGGAAACGCGGTAGAAAGATGCGCAAAAGTGCATCATTTGTGACATCATCAAAACCATGCCTTGATTTAAAAGTCGGACATTATGAAAGTATTTTCTGGGTTGATGTAATTTTTTTTTGCTTATTCTATCAATTTCAGTGACTAAAAGCAGTGCTTTTGACTGAAGGAAACAACCCAATTGTATGAAATTCTGCCAAGGAATCAAGCAAAATTTGTATTTTAAAAGATTACATTGATTTTTCTCTTTTAACTGTTCAATATTGCTTTTGTCTGTCATAAACTTAAAAAAAAGCCACTTAAAAATTTAAATTTACATGTGCAGGTGCCTAAATTTAGTAAACGTCCCATTCTGCGAAAAAATATAAATGGTCACTTTATGCTACTGAATATCTTTGTGACTAGAACCTTTTAATCAGGAACAGAATGAAGTGCAATGCCTTGTTATGCCATATCAATGACAGGAGAGAGATTTTGATAGAATTTGTGTTTTGGAAAGAAGAACCCAGTTGTTAGCAATAGCAACTTAATCTTCTCCATTGGTATTTATGCTGCCTGCAATAAAGCCAGGGGTCTAGTATACTCTGAAATCTGTGTGTAACAAGACTGTCTATAATAATTAACCTGTGTATAGCAATATTTTCCTTAGTTCCAGCAAAATGTCAGCATAAATAATCAATCTGTCTATAATGATAACCTCTGTCTATAACAATATTTTTTTTTAGGTCCCAACAGTATCATTGCAGATAGGTTTTACTGTATACTGAATTTCAAATTTTCTTCACATTTTTTTGATTTTCACAATATTACAAGAGTTTTGAACTTGTATTTTTGTAAATTTAGCTTGATGTAAATATCACAACATTTCACCTAATTATTTTCTAAATGTAGTAAAACAGTTTCATAATAAAACAAAAGTGGAAGAAAATTTAACCAAAATGAAAAAAAGATAGCATGATAAAAGATTTTTTCATTTAGTTAATTACCTGTTCTGTCATTTGATGTAGGCATAGCATACAAGGTGAACTTTGAGCTCTGTAATTGAATAAAACTATAGGTTCAAATTCAAAAATATTAATGCATTTTGAAATTTAAATATATATTTAATAACAGATTACATAACCTTACAAGAGTACATTTGTGATAGTGAGAAGAAAAAGGATATAAGTACAAAGTTTAAAAATTTGGGAGATAAGAAGCGCTTACATTAGGAGTACCTCTCCTTTTTTTGGGACACATGTTAGTAGTAGTAGTCTTTGTACGTCCTGCTATACAGAATGATTCAGAAAAAAATTTCAATGAAGACCTACCTGGGATCTAAACTTTAAACGCGTCTCACTCAAAACTTTAAAATGCCCAATGACATCTCTTTGTTTCTCACTGCCTCATTTCATTCAAGATTATAGATTTCTCCTCAAGTGTGTTTCACGATATGCTTCATTAGCGCCATTAGTAGGACTGTTTTAAAAATACCTAGACAGAGGCGTTGCTGACAACTCATTACACCTGGTCCTAGGGACTCATAGTTTTCAAAAGAGTCAATCCATTTAAAATCATAGGTCCCCATTCATTTTCCTCTTTTTTTTTTTTTTTTTTTTTGCATTTCAAATTAACCATATGTATATGGTATATGAAATTCAGTAAAAAAAAAAAGAACACTCTGACTAGAATGACAACAATATTTGGACACAATGCTAAAGCAATAATTTTACAGATTTAAAATTCTCAATTATGATTTAATTTAGAAATATTAATCTTAGAACAAGCATATCAATCTGGGTTTGAAAAAACTCAAGGTTTGTTAGAAAAAGCCCAGCACACCTGGGCTTTTGATCAAATACATGGGTTTTTGATGAAAAATCCGAGTGCTTTCACGAATCATTTTTTACATAGTACCAAACTACTGCTTTGCTACATGAAATACACCGCCAGCTCAGTCAGTTCCAGCTGAGGACTGCAGTTTCGTGCTCGGCGGTAGCTTACTGAATACTGCTTTGCTACTTTACTTTTCTAAGAATTGCACATAAATTTCAATCTTGCATCTATACTTACTCAAATACATTGTAAAAATGATAAAATTAAAGAATACAATATAGGAATTTGAAAGCAATTTAGTATTTATATGAAATATCAAAATTATTTTTTCCACAACATGACCATTTAGAAGGAAACATCTTCCTGTTCTAAGAAACAAATTGCGTGAGTAACAATTTGAGAAACATGCTCCTTGTAATCTCAAAAAATATTATGTAGTATATATTTATATATATATATATATATATATATATATATATATATATTTAGTTCTTGCAGTCACAACCTATGACTAAGTTTTAAGAAAAAGGGCAGCTTAAACCAAAAATGAATAAAACCGGGTAATTGAAAATGAAATTGGTCAAGTTAGAAACAAAAACTTGAGCAGCAATGAAATTAGTAATTAATAAACTACATAATAAACCTTGCATATAGTCATTCGGGAATACATTTTTAAAACTCAGTTATGTTTTTAGCTAAACGAATAAGGAGCGGTCATCACGCAGGTTGGTTGCTTTAGGCTATTCTTGCAATTATTGTGATGTAACTTTTACAACTTTTACGTTCACTTAACAATTTTGCAGTAAGTTGCTGTTAAGAAGAATGTTCCCTGTTACAGTTGATCGAAGCATTTTTCGCAACAAAACAAAAGAAAACTGAAATTTATTAAAATAATCATTGCTTACTCCAGAAAAGTACAATCAATATAGTTATAATGTTTAGCTTTTTTTTAAAGTAAATGTTTCCAATGTTTAGAAAATATTGAAAAAACCACCTTTACTGAGATAGCGAATTTTTTTAAGTTTGCACACCTGGAAAAATTTTTTGGGCTGGGTATGCTTTGGCGAACTATAATCTTAATACAGTTGAACCTCGTTACCACAACATCCAGATTCCATGACACTCTGGATGTCGCATCACTTATTCAAAGTCCGAAATTTCTTGTATGTAATTTCAATATTAAATGGCTTTAATACTGAAAATTACAAAACTTTATTGTGAAACTGTAGCTACCACTACACTTTGGGCTGCATGGAATCTCTTTACAATTGAAATATTTTCACTAAAATAATAAAAACATCTGGAAAAGTTTATTGTAGGACTTTCTGATAAGCGATATAAGAAACCTGCGCTATTGTAGTCCACGCATGCCATCTGAAGAATAGTGAGGCATCTATGCAAGGGATATTTTAGCCTTTGACACAAATGACAATAGATAGGAATGTAAGGTTAAGTAGGTGAATCTTAGTCAATACTGGACTAAGACAATAGCAAAAGAAGAGAAAACACACAGCTGTAGCATTCAGTTGTAGTTGATGACTGCAAGCTTCCCCTCATAGGAGAAAAAGAATATTGAAGAAATACACCAAACCTTTAAAGTACAGAAAAAATAAACAACGTCCTTCCATGTTTGAAAGGCAGAGATTAGCTGTCAGAATCTCATTTCACTTAAAATTTACTTCATGGAAAGAATGATTGTTTAAATTGTGATTCAAAAAGTAAACAAACCCCTTTTGAAAAGTTTTAGACTGAAACAAAAAAAAAAATAAATGAAGTTTTTTTTTTTTTTTTTTGCTTATGATTTTAGTCTTGTCCTTCAATAATTAAAAAATATGTTTGTTGAACCTAATTAATAATACTAATCCATTAATTTATTAAATGGATGTTTTATTAAAATATTGTTTAACTAGATACTTTTAAAATATTCTAGTTAAGACGTTGCTCTGGCTATGACAACACTTTACGGACCAGCGTTTCTCATCCTTTTTTGATCCCCGGACCGGCAAAATCTTTTGAAAAATACTGTGATTGGTTGGTGGAATTTTTTCTTTCTTTTGTTAAACAAGAATCTTTTATACAAAGTAATACTAATAATAAATAAACCATTTAATAAATAAAACTTGACTTGTTATTAGAGAGCTATTAAATATATTTAAATGCAAAAGCCAACCATTTGACTTACAATTTTGAATACATTTTTCTCCAACAAGGAACAATAAATGTTGGATTAAATAGTTGCCAGCGTCGCCTTGTGTATTGCCTCCATTTTTCTTCTGAATTATTTGCTTCAACTACACTGCACCACCGTTTGCATACTTGAGAACAGTTCCACAAGGAGAAATCATCCAAGAAAGAGAATATTACAACAAGAACTGTAGGAAATAAAAAAAAATGGATTCAATGAAATGACACTTCATGAAAACAACAAATTCAACAATAGTTCAAATAAAAGTTTCGTAATAACTTTTTTTTTAAAGACAAATAGGAAAAAAAGTAATAAATTTACTGAACTGGTCCAGCATATATCAAAAAAATTAAAAGCACTGAAACTTTTAAACATAAAAAATACTTCCTTCACTACTGTATTCTCATTTTCATGATAAAATGCAATTTTAGAATCTTAATTAGATCTAATTTCAAATCAATTTTTAAGCAACAAGAAACACATGTGTCAAAAATTTCAGTTTAGGGATTATTTTAGTACACATTTGAAAATACGGATGAAGATTTTTGCAAAAATTGCAACTGGTAAAATTTTATCTGAATGGGCCAATTTCTTACATCCTTTTTGAGAAAGTACAAATTTTACTAATCTGATTTTTGTGAAGGTACCAATAAACAATATTAAAATCCTATGAATTAAACTTACTGAATGCTAAAAATTCCATAAAAAGTCATCTTGAGAGCAAAAGTGAAAATACTATTAGTATAATTTTCAGACGCAATGAGAAAAGTTAGCAAGCGATGGTTGTTACGAAGAGAACATTCATTGCTGTTTTTGGAGTATTTTTTATTTCCATACATTTAATTTTTAAACTTTAACATTAAAACTGAAAAGTAAATTTTGGTTTCAAAACCCAAAATGCTGATACGAAAAATCAGAATTCCACAACACACCAGGAAAATACAAACACAAGAAAGAAAAAAAAAAATGGATAAAAGACAAATATTTGATGTGGTTTTATATGGTGGCTAAATATTTGATAAATGCTAATTTTTGATAACATTTATTAAAAACATAGTTAATTTCTGATGTTTTAGCAAAATAAGATAATTGAAAAACAACCTTCACTTGGTAGATTTTCCATTAAGCCTTCTTGGAAAACTTCTTTTCTCTTGGGTGAAATTAAGGCAGTTATAC
The DNA here is from genome assembly GCF_026930045.1 of Uloborus diversus. NCBI lineage: Eukaryota > Metazoa > Arthropoda > Arachnida > Araneae > Uloboridae > Uloborus > Uloborus diversus. The sequence goes on from NC_072736.1 coordinate 119,544,123, forward strand.
ATTCTGATAATTTATCTAACTTAGGCTGCCTTAGAATAGCAGGCGGTCTTTCTTGCCTTTGCTGTAGAGTCTCGTAAAAATCGGAAGGTTCTTCATTTCCTGAGTCGTCAGAATCACTCTTCTGCTCAATAAATAAATAAATACAAATTATAATAAAGTAATATTCAATCAAATAAATATTTTTATCAGACAATCAAGAAAATCAATTTAACAGCATGATTGACTCTAGGGACAGATTAATTGGGAATGATCCATAATCCTTTTCTGATTAATTCATAATCTGCTAGTTTTTTCCGACTAAATGATAAAAAATTATTTTTTGTTGAAATTATTTAAGTATGCAATATGCATAGAATATGAAGAACAGTAGACTCTCGTTTTACGTGGATTTATTTTATGCGGTTTTGATTGGTTCAAGATTTGACACTATTATTTCACTTTATGCGGATGAGTTTTGGATTGACGCGGATACGGCAATGCAAAAAGATAAAATTTCCCCCCTTTGAAAATCCAAACTCCTGAGATTGCAGATTACACATAATTAACTGCATTTTACCGTGCTAATAATCGAGCTTGGGCCACTGGAAACATTTTATGCAATTGGTTCAAGAGCTAAAGTTCTCCAGAAGTAAAGTTATTAAACTCACACAGTTCAGAACTGACTGGAAGAAGAGGTTATAGGAGTGGCAAAGGAGGACAAAAGAAACGAGGATACAGACATCAATGACACAGCACCAAAAACGTTAATATTGAAAATTTTGAGCCATTCCTTGAACAATCAATGGAGAAATGATCTTTCTGATTTGTTAGTGAAGAAAGATTCTGTGATGGAAAGAATCATGCATGCCTTAATGCTCTGCAAAGAACTACAAAGAAAAATTCTCGACTGCCAACAGACTATCATAGCCAGCCCCTTTTCATAAACGCTAAATTAAGAGTTTTCTTTTAGCATATTGTGCATAGAAATCAATATAAGTACACATTAAACTTATTACACAATTATTCATCACTGGAATGAAGTATTTTTTCTTTCAGAACCTAAACCCTTTCTTAACACTAATATTAACTTTTAATTTGCCTGGTTTTGATTTATGGGGCATTTCCGAGGAACGTAGCCTCCGCATAAAATGAGGATCTACCATAATGTAAAAAATATTTTTAAGAGCCCTGAAAGAGCTATTTTTTTTTTCAGAAAACTCAAAACATAGCACAAAATACGAAAGAAAAATCGCAAACAGTTCTGTATTTTGAAATATTTTAAGCAGGGCAAGTTGCACAACAGTATTTTGCTTGAGCATATTTGCATACAATTTTATTCCGAATTAAAGTTTTGGGCAGTTCTCAAAAGGTGGGAACAAACACAGACCTCAACTTTGAAGCTTCAACACCAAATAACTTTCATTTTAATTAACTCAAAAATTTTTGAGTTATATTATAACACTGTATAGAGACAAGAATTGCCATAAATTTTTGAAAAATGCTCTTCAAATGCCCTTAAAAAAATATTTTCTTTGCTAAAAGGCACAATTTTGGACATACCAAAACGTTAACTGAGCATATGTACCATTAAAAAAAATTTTTTTTTAATTATTTCCATACGTTTCAAAAAAAAATTAAAGGCATGAATCTTACACTGAATAATTTTTTGTTAATATTTTAGACAAATAACAAAAGTAAAGACAGATTATTTACTTTGTAAACGATTTTAGAAAAAAGTAAGTTTGAAATTTGATGCATGTCCAAAAGTTACGATCTTTACAATGCTATTTTTTGAGAACTAAGTATATGATGTTTTCGTTTTAGAAGTATTTATCGATCCTCAGAATCAATTTTTAATTGTTTAAAAGTGTTTTCATAAGCTTTTATGCAGTATCTTAGAAGAAAAGTAATTTTTCTTAAACATACATGCGAGATGTCCAAATAGTGTTACGACCTTGACGCCGATAATTCTGTCCGTTTATTCATAATTTTTAGATGATCCACTGTCCTCTAACCTCAATAAAAAAGGTTATTATAATGTTATCTTCTTTAATCCATCGGTATTTTGCATAATTAATACGTTACACATTGAACAATACATAAATTACAGTGGAAACATGGATGGTTAGATCGCAACGAAAGCCATTTTGTGCTAAAATCGCCAAGCAAACCACCGTTGGCGACAGCACAGTATACGATAAGCTAAAGGTTACCAGAGGGGAATTCCAGTTTGACAAATGTAGTTTATCGTCAGCTGCACCAGTTTTGGCGACGTTATCACCTGCACTAGCATTTTTTTCCCCCCGCTTTTATTATTTTAGAATTTTTTTTTTCTCTTCTTTTGGAAACATAATTTAACGATCTCCTAATAGAAATACGAAATTCTTTTTCCAATAATTTTTTTTAGACATCATTTTAATTCTTATGACATTAGAAAAAATATTTATTATTAAAACTGATGATGTCACTTTTTATACTTGTATTAATTTTAATTTGAAGCATTTTTTTACCTTTCATCAACTTCTTCAAAATCATTCCAAAACTTTATTATATGTAAAGAGCAGTATGTATAGCCATTCAAGTACTTCATTAATATCCTCTTTATTATTAAATTGCAAAATTCAAAAAGTAGTAAATAAAATTTTCATTGGAAATATTAAAAATCGGATTAACAATTGTCAAAAATGGTGAAACTTACATTATGATAATGTCCAAAATCCGTTACCTACAGGACAACAATGTCCAAAATCTGTTACCTACAAACTGCTGATTTAATTTGCTAATTAACAATTTTTACAAATACCTGCTGTCTTTTCATGTTCATATATTGTGTTCTAGGAATAGCATACTATAGAATAAAAGCAAAATTGATGTCAAATTTGAAAAATTTTGAAATTGCTCAAAGTTAACTTTTTTGTTCCCACCTTTTGAGAACTGCCCTTTTATAAACAAAAAAATATAAAAAAAAACTTACTTTTGTTATTGTTTTTCTATTATTCAATACATTCAATGTGTACCAGATATGCCAAAAAAGTCATCCTCAATTACTACATGCATTTGCTTTATATACAGACCTAGGTAAAATTTTAAACTGTCTGCAAACTCAACTGAGTTCTTAAAAATTTTCTGCAAAAAAAAAGTGGTACTCCTCCCGAGTCTTAGATTGCGGCCAACAGAAAAAAAAATTGTTGAAAGTAAGAAGAGTACTACTATGCAACCAGAATATTTTTTCAGTTACATTTACTCCTATTTATATTATTAATTGGGGTACCTCAAAAGTGGAGATCAACACATTTGTTGCTAATCAAAAAAAAAAAAAACAGTAATATTACAGACAATTGTTTAAACATTTGAAAATCTTCTGCAAAGTTTCAAAATTTTCTGAGAACCACGTTTGAGTGTTTGTTTATATTATCTTGGTCTGCTTATATATAAAAGTTTTCGGGGTAACTTTTTACGAATAGAAAAAATTCAACCAATACTATGATTTCTATTTAAAATTTAAAAAAGAAAAAAAAACACTGATGCAGCTTAATAATTATTCATAGCAAGCATAAACAATAAAATTTAAGTGTGCAAAGAATTGTCCTAGTATGGAATTGCTCCAATACAATTGAGAATGTAAAATGGTTGAAATAAAAGGTTTGATAGTAGAATGAGAGATTACACAAAACTGAGACTTACCTCTTGATACACTACACCACAATCAGCAATATTTACATCGTCAGGATACAAAAACGAGTGACAAGTTACACAAAGAGGTTGCCCGAAATTTGGTCCATAAAATCCACAACAAGCTGAACAAAGTTTATGCTGAAAATTAAATATTTTCAATGCTTGTGTTAAGATAGATAAATAAAAAATCAAATGACAGGTCACCACAACATAAGCCTTCACCAAGGCCATTTAATTCTCGAATTACGCGAAAGAAAGTTCATACGCCACAAGGGAAAAAAGAATATTATTTTGCTAAAAAATTAAATACTTTAAACACAGAATTAAAATTTTAAACTCTGAAAACAGAACACATTGATGGGGAGAATGTTATCGAACGCTCAGAGAAATTTGCATATGTTTAATTTTGAAAAAAAACTTATTGAGGATAGAAGTATTTCCTTACTACAATTTTATTAATTAATACATTTTTTTTTCTTACAATAATAAACATCTTTTGAGTCAGCATATTTAAAGGAATCATTAATATTTAAGGAAGCTTCGTCGCGGCGTACTTCGAGGGTGTGGTTTACATCAGTATATATCAGGTCAAAATGAGACCATTTCAATCCAATATTACCTGAAATAAGTATCTTCGAAGCATGGCTCTCGAATGATCTTCATTTGCATCTCCATACCACAATCGGGCTTTAGGCAAAACACCTTTTCTTATCCGAACAACAGCCATTATAAAATTTCTCGCGACATGTTTTCTAAAAGCAAAAAAATAACATCAATAGTCGTTGCCAACTTCACTACCGAAAAGTTGAATTTAAAACGTATCTAAGGCTTAACCAAACCCATTGAAAATTTTTGAAAGCAAGGCCAAAATTATTGGCCAAAAGTACTGCATCATTGCGTTACCGGCATCGATCATTGTCCATTAATTGCCAGTTGAAATTGAGTAGTTTTGTGCAATCGAAAACTAGGGTAGACAAGGCATCAGGTAGAACAGGTAAATCAGGGGCATAGCCAGGCGATACAAAGATTTGGGGTTAATAAAAACCCCTCCGATATTCCAAAAATTTCCTTTTCTTTTAATATAGACTGAAATTAACTATATCTCCCTCCGATACTTTTTTCCATTACCCATCGGGCCAATGCGCCCTATCGCCCTCATCTATGTAGGAGGTAGTGCCTCTGCGTGCCTTCGTTTTTTCTTCCTTTTTGCGCCCTTAAACTTGAGAGTCTAGTTTCGTTTTTGCGCCCTTGATCCTGAGCGCCTTCGTTTTTCATTTACTCATTCAAGTCTATGCGACTTTGTTTTTTACTTAATCTCTCAAATGTGAGATCTTTCGTTTTTTTTTTCCTTTGTGCTCTCGAACTTGTTCAATTTTTTTTCTTTGCCTCTTCAAATCTGTGTATGAGATCGTACTTTTGTACCCTGCACACCTGTGCGAGTTTTTTTCTCTTTTGCACCTTTAAACCTGAGCTCCTTCGGTTTTTCTTTTGTGCCCTCGAGCGTGTGCTCCCTCAATTTTTTTTTTTTTTTTTTTTTTTTTGCCCTCTTAAACCTGGGCACCTTTGTGTCGTCGGCTTTTTTTTTTTTTTTAATTTTGCGCTTTCGGTTTTTTATTTATTTTGCGCCATCGTTTTTTTTTTTTTTTTTTTTTTTTTGCATAATGAAATTAATTTGTAACGTTTATGCCCTGTTAAGCGCACTATTCATGGTAGATTTGGTGCTTTTTATTCGCAATCAAGCTATTTCAGAAATCCTTTGAACCCAAAACGAAAACTGTAGGTCTGTTTGCAGAAGGGTTGTGCCATTCTTCAGTTTTTTTTTTTTTTTTTTTTTCTGACCAACATGAAGTTTTCTGTTCAGGCTGTGGGTTTCATGTGCAACTGAATAAAGCAATACATGAAACTAAAATATTTATTGTTAGTAATTTCAGTGCATTATTTGTACAAGGGTGTAGGAAAAAGGGGAGGGGGGACTTGCGATCCCTAGCTTTGAAAAACAAAATTTAAGTTGTGAAAAAGAATTAATATATGTTAATTTTTTTATTTAATATTTTATTAACCTTTTTCAAAAAAAAAAAAAATCACATTGAATAAACAACACTAATTCATTTGAATCAAAGAACAAACTATGAAATACATGGAAAACTCAAAACACATCATGGAAAAAATCTACTATGTTTATGTGTATGAATGCCAGCAGGGGAGTGCACTGTCACACCCTAGCTTTTAAAAATAAAATTTAAGAAATTAAAAGAGGACCAATAACAAGATAATTCAAAAACCTACAAAATATGTTATGAAAAGTATTAATCTCATATTCCTGGACACTGGCAAGGGGGAGGGGACTAGGGGCACCCTCTGGCTTAAGGATGCGTGTGTACAGTATCAGATCTAAGGGAAGCAAGTTGAGATCTTACCCCTGGAGGAAAATTAACCCTTTTTTTTTTTTCCTTTCTTTGCAGCTCGATAACTTGAAGGAAACTTGGAAGGGGCGACAGCTTCAAGATTTGAACCTGCTGGAAAAATCGAAGAACCGGCACTAAGTGTACATGCATATTTAATCTTAAACAAGCAACTGTTAAAGGAATCACAAAATAAGTCTTTTAAAATCTAACACATCTTGTCAATTAAAAAAATCTATGTAAGTCATTAGATTTTTTGAAGAAATATTCTTTGTGATACAGTCTTATACTTTTGATAAACTATATACTAACCAATTAAACTATATTAAAACACTGATACTACCACTCAACTTTTCTCCTTCACTACATAACATGTCCACTTTTGTCAACAATGTTTTCTGCTGAAAGATTGTGTTGTAAATTTCGGATTGTGACATATGCAGATGCAATATTGTCATAGATTTCCATTCATGAATTGCATTCAGCTGTTATGATAATTGCTGATGCAGGGCTCCCAACACATTTTAGCTTCAGAAAAGGGTAAAAGAGAGCCATTTTCAATCAAAAAGGGGACTAAAGAGGACCAGTTAGGATCAAAAAGAGGACCTTGGGAGACCACTCATATTTAAACCCAGGGATGCATCAAAAGGCAAATTAGTTGCCAGCTGCTAAATTCGTGAAGATAATTCGTTAATTAATTATAATAATGATATAATTCCTTTATCACCTGTGAAATTGATCTTTTTTATCCATTGAATAATATTATTTACACAAATATTTGGATGGGGAGGGGGCACTTAGTTCAGCACTTAAGGCAGCCTCTTTAGAACTAAATAGGCATAATGATACATTTTGACTTGAATCAGGGATGCTGATAGTCTCACTGAAGGATAGATAAAGCTGCGCTCCATCTTTATTTAGTTTAAAATTATTTTTATGTTTTTCTGTCTTGTAATGCTTCTTAATAGCGTTATATCCCTTCTCAACCAATATTAATCTACCATACACCAAACAAAAAAAGTTATTCTTTTGTTGTTTTCCCTAGTCTCTAATTTTATTCCCATCTTCATGTAACCATTTGCTGAGAAATTTGCACTTCCCCATGACTCACACTGAAACCTAAAAAATATTGTTGTGTAGCTACAACTCAGTTCATAGTAAAATTATTTTGTATTTGAGTTTTACATTTAATCTCTTATCACAGGTTTCATTCCCTTTAAGGAGAAAAAAATTTAAGCAGTTTTCAAGAGTAAAAAAATATTTTTCAAGGTACTACCCTGAATTCGCACTATAAATATTGCATGCAGATTTAATTTAATGCTAACATATAAATAACAGGAAGTAATATAAAAAGTATAGGAAAACAAACTGCTTTTTCTACAAGAGACACTTTGATAAAAGATCTACTGTATTGAAAGTTTTCCTAAAAATGTCTGAAATGCTTAATCACAAAGAGAAGCAGATCACATGAGGTTTAGTTTTGCAATTTTCATATTCAAAGTATATTTTCAAGAATCATAAAGCTCAAATTTAAAAAAAAAAAAAAAAAAACTCCATGATTGCAATGCCATGAGTGCTTTGAACTTTTATGGGGGGGGGGGGGGGGGCTAATTCCCTCTAAGCATGACAATGAAATGTTGCACATAAATTCAGCTTTATAAAATTTTATAATTCAACTTTGTTTCAAATACAAACACTAAGTTAAAATGTTATGCACTCAATTTGTTTGCATTTAATATCCCCCCACCCCAATAAAAAAAACCAGTAATAACCGAAAATAAGCTAAAAATAATTAAAACTAAATTTGCAAAACTAGAAATGTGAATTAAAAACAAAACAATATTAATTTTTTAGTTATTTAAATACAAACTGAAACGAGTTAATCTAATGTAGCATGTCAAAACAACTTCAAACTGCCAAAAATATAAAAATATTTATTAGATGCAAAACGATTGAAAGCTCAGATAAGCAAATTTTCACGAACCAAGTTCAATTTTGGCATGTTTCCCATAAAATAAATTTATTTATTTTCTACTGAATTAAACATAAAACATGCTAATCTAAGGTAGCATTTGGGGAAAAAAACATTCGATTGGGCAAAATATTTTAATATTTTCATGATGCAAAAAGATTGAAATTTCAAACACTAAAAGTCATTTTCCGCGAAGTCCGAGTAAGCTCAATGTTGCCATGGTTTCCAAAATAATTACTTCGTTAATTATTGAAATTAAACGAAAAATAAGCTAATCTAAAGTAGTATGTGTCAAAATAACTTCCTTCAAAATATTTGCAAGATGCAAAAGGATTGAAATTTCCATTGCGAGAACCAGTTTTCCGCGAAGTCCGAGTAAGTTCAATGTTGTCATGGTTTCCAAACTAAATCCTTTGTTAATTATAGAAATTAAACAAAAAATAAGCTAATCTAAAGTAGTATGTGTCAAAATAACTTCCTACTGTCAAAAACATCAAAATATTTACAAGATGCAAAAGGATTGAAATTTCAAACGTGAGAAGCAGCTTTCCGTGAAGTCCGAGTAAGTTTAATGTTGTCATGGCTTCCGAACTAATTCCTTCGTTAATTATTGAAATCAAACGAAAATTAAGCTAATCTAAAGTAGTATGTGTCAAAATAACTTCCTACTTTCAAAAACATCAAAATATTTACAAGATGCAAAAGGATTGAAGTTTCAAACGCGAGGGGAAGTTTTCTGCGAAGTCCGAGTAAGTTCAAAGTTATCATGGTTTCCAAACTAATTCAATCCTTAATTATTGAAATTAAACGAAAAATAAGCTAATCTAAGGTAGCACATGTCAAAATAACTTCTGATTGTAAAAAACGTGAAAATATTTACAAGATGCAAAAGGATTGAAACTTCAAACACAAAAGCAATTTTTTGCGATACTGCATATCGAACATATGTTCAGAAAATTGCACTGATGAAATATTTTTAAAAGAATTACAAGCAGTCTAAAGTATGCTTTAAATTGCTTGTAATGATTTTTGAAAGAATTCAACCAATAAAGAAACTTTTCATACTTTTTCAAAGTTTTCAAGCACATGAAAAATAAACTCTCCCCCCCCCCCCCCTCCAAAAAAAAAACTTTTCAAGGTTTTTCAAGGGCGTAAAATTTACGAACATATGCGCCTGTAAAAAAAATGGCGCATGCGCCACGAGATTACTTTCGAATTCATTTGCAAGAAAAGAGGTGGTTCATAGCAGCGTTACTATTACAGTCAACTCGCGACATCTCTAAGTCCCAAGGTACCGGCTAAAACGTCCTGAGTTATGGGAAGTTTCCACAACAGTATCAAAGCTTAGGATTCAATAAAAACTTTGAGATAAAGGAATATTTGAGTTATCGAGATCCCAGATTGGAAAGTTCATTCGTTATTGCAAACGTGAGGCTGAAATTCCGAGAAATATCGGTAGCACCCTGCTCCGATTCGACGTCATAACTCCTTCCCCAAACCTCTCTTTTTTATGGATTTCCATGCTGCAGCTGTGAAGGAGAAGTAATGACGTTAATCTGAAGCGAAAAAACACGGGAAAGTCAGGTTAAGGCGCCGCGGCCGCGTGTTTGGGTGAAAAGTATCTTTTAACGAAATGGAAATTTTTTAAAATCTGATTCTTAAGTAAAAACAATATAAAAGCGGACTAATCGGACTAAAAAGTTAAAAAGCGGTCTAAAGCGGACTTAAACCTAAAAAACGGACTTTGGCGGGAAAAGCGGACCATTTGGGAGCCCTGCTGATGCATACATTATTTTATTTTTTGAAATCTATTTATGATTAGTTGTACCCGCACGGCGATGCCCCTACTAATAAATTAAAGAATTTCCCTTGAAAATATAAAAATCCCCCTTCCTGTATGCACCATTAAAATAAAAAAAGAAATAAAAAGCATTAAATTATATTAACAGTTGCTTTAAAATGTCAAATAATCCACCAACACCATTGTTTATTGCCTATCTCACCAAGCGAACAAGCTACCGAAACTCAGCCGGTTAGTGAGTAAAGTGAACTCCAACCAATTAGTGATCCGATCTTTTTAACTAACCCCTTTCTTTTGAAGAAAATTAATGTAATTAAAAAAGATTATATTTAGAACAAATGAAAAATCCTGTACCCTGTAGAAAACAGAATTTAACCCAAATATGTACTGCAATTCACATAAAAGGATCACTCCACTCCACCTAGGAAAAAAAATGTTTTCAATTAAAATCTGCATTGCAAATACAAAAGGAAAATCCTGCTACCCGTAGAAAAAATAATTTAACTTTATTACTCATTGTAATTTATATAACACCAGAAGCGATAAAAGTATTTATTTTGATATGAGGATCGCACACACTAGAATAGCTTGCAGATGGTAGAATTTTTCCTATTTACTTGACATTAATCGTTATATATTTTGGACAATCCACACAATATCTTTATAAATTATAGCTTATGTGTTATTCTGATGTATAAACTATATTATAGTAAAGTTTCATTAAAATTCATTCAGTAGTTTTTGCATGAAAGAGTAACAAACATCCATACATACAAACTTTTGCATTTATAATAGTAGTAAGTGCAACATACATAAAGTAATGGAAGCTTTTAGACTGCCCCCTCCCCCCCCCCCCCAAAAAAAATCAACTAAAAAAAAAGTTTATTTAGAAAATGATAATACTAATCAAATCAGCAACTACAAAAATAAATAATTTCAATATGAAAATAAATCGAAGTCTCGATGGTTTTGATGTCATTAAGTGATAGATGACATTTTAAACTCTACTCTTTTCACTTTTTCTGTGTTGCCGCATAAAGCAGGAGAATTAGTCAGTATATTTTTCTTATTCCAAAATCTGAGAACGAATCACCTGGGTGAAACATAGTGGTCCTAATCTAGACTATAAGAGAGTCATTAAAATAAGTAAAAGTTGCTGAAGTACTTTTCAACAGTATGAAGAATTTAGGTATTCCTATAAGTTATTTTTTTCTCCAAGAAAAACAGAAAACTATACAGATTATGTGCTTTAATTACTCTATTGGTTATTTCCCATATTGCCACCAAATTTCTAATTAAGAAAATAAATTAATCTAGATTTAAAAACGATTTGCTTTGTTATTTACAATCTATACATACAATCTTTGTGTAAATTCATGGACTGATGCAGTATTTTGAAGAAAAAGATAATGTCCCACAGTTTTCACTGAAACATATAAGAAAAATGCTGCCTAAAACCAGAAAATGCATTTTAGTAACAAATACAGTTGAGTCCCGACTTACGCGAGGGTCGTGTTCCAAGACATCTCGCGTAAATCGAAATTTCGCATTGTGGAAAAAGGTATGAGTAAAAACTTTTATAAACATACCCAATTATTTTAGACACTTGCAAACACCACCTTAAACTCTAAAAAACCATTTCTTAACTATACATAACTTTCTTGCATTAAAAAACTGAAGTTTTATTTGTATTAAAATAAGAAAAATATTCAACATTAAATACTGCTATGATGCACAAAATTAATGACCAATGGTATATGGTAATAAAAACAAATGCACTATAGTTGTACTGTACAGTAGATATAGTAATGATATTTGTAACTTTTAAAAGTGAAGATGATGATTTATGCTGTTTGACCAAACCGTTATTTTTATATATTGTTAAATACACACTACAGTTGCTTCAACAGTTCTTTTATAATGTTTCCATGTATGGCACACCCCTCCTCCTGGTTTCTTAATTCACAATACCAGAGCAGCTTCGATTTTCATAATTTTTTCATTGTGATACTACTCCGCGAACTTTTACGGATTTCCTTTTCTTGACTTTTGTCATATGGAAGATTCACTCATACCCAATTGTCGTGCTACCTTCCACATTCTATAGTTGTTCAATGGTAGAATCTTTAGCTTTTCTTTAATTGTCAAAAACTTTCTCTTTTTATTTCTATCTTCACAAACTTTAAATGAAACAGTGCTCTTAAGTGTCATTATATTACGTCAACTTTTACATTTAGAATGAAATAAATAAATGGAAAATGAGGAGTAGTTATTTATATAAGCGATGTTCAGACTAGTACGGTGTGGGAACTTCCGCTCTTAGTGATGCTAAAGGGATGAAGGTCCATTCACGCAAAAAATGTAGCCAATAACAAAGCCGATACTTACACACCGCGATTCCCTTCCGAAATTTTTTTTGTGTTGCGGCCAAGGAACTCGCGCTAGGTCCCAAATTCTTTACTGGTGAAAAAATTGCATTATAGCCATTTCGCGTAAGTCAGATCACGTTGTAGCGGGAGTCGACTGCACAATGAAAATAAATCACCAATTTTTGAAGTAAAAATCACCAATTTAAAGTCTTATTTTTGTTTCATTTTTTGCAAATATAGTGCAGTACTCACAGGGATGAATTTGCTTACGTTGGCTTTATCCTAAGTACACATTTTCTCTATTGCTTTTACTTTCCTTTCAGTTCATAAAATATTTTTTTTTCCTTCTTCTACACATATTTGCACTGCCTGCATCATATTTTATGAACAATTTAACCAAGCTTTTATACAATAGCAATTTTTAGTTCATTCGCTCCTCACTTTTAGCTTTTTTGAGGGTTATCCATGATTTTCACTCCACAGTAACCGTGCCGCCCCAATTCAGCGGATAATCGAAAGTTTACTGTATTAAAACTTGTACTATCTTTATGAGTAAATGTATAAACTTTTTCCATTAGGAAAAAGAAGTCTCAAATCGTGATTTTATTTACATGTTTCATTGCATATGTACTCGATTTGTACAGGGTTCATACCCTTTAGGCAGAAAAAAAATTCAAGCACTTTTCAAGTACTTTTCAAGGTAAAAAATTTTGTTTTCAAGGCAATATCATAAATTTGTACTAAAAATATTGTATGCAGATTTCATTTACTACAAACACATAGAAATAAGGCAATAATATAAAAAAGTATAGGAAAACAAAATTGCTTTTTCTACAACGAGAGACGTTTTGATGAAAGATCTACTGCGTTGAAAGTTTTTCTGAAAATGTTTGAAAAGTTTGGTCATAAAGAGAAGCAGATACCAAGAGGTTTAATTTTGAGGTTTTTCAAAGGTTGCAGCAGTCAGAGGTTTGTATATTTTCAAGAATCAGCAAATTAATACTTTATAAAAAAAAACTTTCATAAGTGCTTTTAACTTTTATGGGAAGAAACTAAAATACCCAAGTTCAATGGCATTGCCAGAAAGGAGTTTTTGAAGTCACCCCCCCCCCCCGGTTTCAACATTTATTTCCAATATCTATACAGTGGTTTATTACACTATAAGGGCGGTTAGGACAAAAACACTATCCAGAAAGTTATTTCAGTTTGCACTATTAAGTTCTAAAAATATCAGGTTTGCAAATCATTTATAAGTATGCAAATCAATTATTCGTATGTATTTATTAGCTGTTCAGCCAATAAGGCATTTCAACTGTCCTCGAGTAAATTTAAAAATTAGGAAGTAAGAAAAGTTTATGAAGTCCACAGTCCAGTCTCTACACCTCAAAATATACAAAAGCAGCTTAAGTAGTGATAAATACTTTGAATGCAAACTTGAGCCTATTCAGCTTTCACTGATTAACTTGCAATTGAGAATAAATATGCAAGTTCAGATTTATAGAGCCATATTTCGAAATTGAAACGATTCACAAGAAGTTGACATATATTATGACAAAAGTAGCCTTATTTTGGGAAAAAATGGGTTATTATTGAAATTAGAATTTAAATTTAGAAAGGCAATAATATTCAGGTTCATTACCTGAAAGTTTCAAAGAGCAAAATGGGGCGAGGGGGGGGGGGGAATAATTTTTAAAACTAAGACCCCTATTACTTGAATATACATATGTACAACAATAACTTTTGCTATGCATACAATTCATAAAACAGTTTATTAAGTCAAAATATTCTGCATAGAAATACCATGCCCAGTGCCTGTTGATAACCAGCAACAGGCACTGGGCCTAGCTGGTCAATTTATTATATCCAAATGAAGATGAATGACCCTCCTTAAGCTATCTACCCCTTTGCTGATTAAAGCCTCTTTCAGTAAGCTCCAAGTACCCACAACCTTAATAAAGTAGTAATTTTGAACATTTGAGGAAAAGGGGAAAATTGGAGATATAGGGAGGTAAAAGTATAAAAACGAACACTACACGATTTCAAGTGAATAATCATAACACAACCACCCCTGTTATACACCTTATTTATTTTAGAAGACATAAAAAAATGATGTACTTATAAATAAAATTATATAAATCAACTTTATATTTAAAATACAAACTTTAAGTTAATTTGTTAGGTGCTCAACTGCTGAAATTTAAATTTTTTTTTTAAAAATCTGTTATGACCAAAAATTAGGTAAAGATAATCATTCAAAATTGCAAAAATAAATAAGCAAATAATTAAACAAGACCAAGGTAATAAATTCTTTAACTCTTTAGTTATTAAAATAAAATAAGCTAATCTGATGTAGCAGTGTCAAAATAACTACTAATTGCCAAAAATATAAAAATATTTACAAATACAAAAGGATTGAAATCTCAAACAAGGGAAGCAAATTTTCGCGAATTAAGTTTAATGTTGTCATATTTCCCATAAAATAAACTTATATTTTACTGAAATTAATCATAAAATATGCCAATCTACGGTAGCAAATATGAAAATAACATTCGATTAGAGAATATATTTAAATATTTGCAAGATGCAAAAAGATTGAAATTTCAAACACGAGAAGCAATTTTTCGCAAAGTCTGACTTTGTTTGACGTGGCATGTTTCCCATGAAATAAATTTTTGTTTTTTATTAAAATTAAACAAAAAATATAGTAATCTAAGGTAGCATATGCGAAACTAACATTTGATTAGCCAAAATATTTAAATATTTGCAGGATGCAAAAAGATTGAAATTTCAAACACAAGAGCAATTTTCCGCGAAACCCGAGTAAGTTCAATGTTGTCATGGTTTCCAAATTAATATCTTTGTTAATTAATGAAATTAAACAAACAAAAAAAAAACTAATCTAAGGTACCATATGTCAAAATATCTTTCGGTTGTAAAAAACATCAAAATATTTACAAGATGCAAAAGGATTGAAATCCCAAACACGGAAGCAATTTTTCGCGATGTTGCATACTGAACACATGTTCAGAAAATTGCATTGGTGAAATACTTTTTTAAAACTTCTAAGCACAATTCGTTGATTTTTGAGAGAATTTAAGCACTAAGAAACTTTTTCAAGGTTTTAAAACTTTTTCAAGGTTTTCAAGCACTTGAAAATGAACTTTTTTTTTCAAGCACTTTTCAAGGTTTTTCAAGGGCGTACGAACCTGTTGTACAGCATTGTCAACCGAAGCTTCAGTCATTTGCTTAGTATTTTTATGAATATGATTTGTCTGTTTAATTTTAGGTTGGCAATCTTTCAGAATAAATTAGTATATAATTCTGAACAACTTTTTATCTATTAGTAATACACAAAAAATTTTCTGGCAATTTTATACAGTCAAACCTTGATATCTCGAAAAAACATTTTTCCCCTGCATTTTCTATAAAAACCCTTATGTATTTTCCATAGTTATCTCGAAGTTTATTTTTCAAAACCCTAGATATGTCGAAATTTTTGCACAGCAGCAAGTTTCAGTTGTCGTTTTTCTTTGGCAATTTTTGTAGTAAAACCAGTTCGAAGGACCAGTTTTCATATCTCTTCTTGGAAACTTTGTGATTAGGGGATTGAAGCAAGATAATAGGGGAGTGTTGGTGTGGAAGAGGTGCAGTGTTTTCCTCAGAGTTTAGAATCTTTGTGCATTTCTCTCGAACATGCTATCCACTTGGAGGAAAGGGGGTTTATTTTTTGCCAGTCAGTTTTCGATTGAAAACGGAAAATGCATTCCTCATTTTCATCATTCTGCTTTTTTAACTCCTACAAAATGGCTGCTGAAAACTTTTTGAATGTGGTTTGTTACTAGTTGAAGATAAGAATATTTAAATTTTTAGGTGAAAAACCACGTAGAAATTGTTGTTCATTTCAAAATCTCTTCCTGTTCACTTTCGACAATTATAAAATTTCAAATCTAGTAAAATGTTGAAGACTACTTTTTTGATCGTAATTCAAAGTGATCTCATAGTACATATATAAATGCATATAGCGTACGTGTGTGTAATTATGAGAGTTTCTAGTGTAATTTTTTTAAAAACCTTGATAACTCAAAAACTCGATATCTCAAATTTTTTCCCCGTCCCGAGAGATTTGAGATATTGAGGTTGTACTGTATACAAATCAATTGCCTACGCAGAGCACTTTTTACAGTGGCACTTCCACTGCAAAGCATCCATTTTTCACTATGTGTTCTTGGATATTCTTTTATATTGTTTATAAAAAAGGGAAAGAATACATCATTCCATTCTTTTTTTACATACAAACATTTCACGGGATTTGTCATGAGAAAAATACATATGAGCAAAAAATGTTGAGTAGAATAACATATTAAGATATAAGCAGAAGCAAACACTATAAGCTTTTCTCCAACTGAATGAGAAAATCGCTAAAATATGAGAATGAAAAACAATAAGGTTACAACACAAAAGTTTATTTTGAAGAGTTTAACCAAATGTACAAAAATATCATGTATGTTTCACAGACACGAAGCACTATGTTTTTTAATGAAATATGTGAATAATTAAAATAATTTGATAAAATGAGATCATTTTCCCCGTTTATATTGGCCCTTTCCACCAGCTTTCTTCTTCTTGGCATTGCCAGCTTCTTCAGCCTGAAATGACCATAAAGTAATAAATCACTTAACATTTACGATCAATACTCAAAAACTACATCTTAATATATAGAGCACTAGGTGTACTTTGAGAAGTTAAAGTAATCTGAAACGTATAAATATGAAAAATATAACAAAATTTTCAAGATTAAAACATTATAAAACAAAGTAATATTTTAAAATTAATGTTGTCTCATTATTATTTTTTTTCTTCACATTAGGACAAACAAGTTTCTATATGTGCTTCATTACACTAGATTTTAATACTAAATGGAAACTATTGCCTAATTGATTATTTCACTAAAGAAAAAAAATGCAGTTGATTACAAAAAGTTTAACTGTTGATAAAATATAGCACAGACAAGATGACAGTTACATATTCGTATGAATTTACACCAACTAAATAAGCTTTAATTGATTATAATTTATTGATCGATATTATAGTTCACAAAATATTTCTTGGTACACCAATACTTATAGATAGTGTCCATACCTGGGAAGTAATGGAAACTGACAAAAACAAAATTATTCAAAAGCCGAGTTTAGTTTATCTTTTGCTATGATATGTATTACTGAACTGACATCAATGGGCTTATAAATTAAAAATTTACTGATCGAAATCTTAATGCTTTATATCTCTGAATTGAGTATATAAAATTTGAGTAAAATGATGCTTAAACTTTTTTATGAAAAAAATAGAGATTGTGGCCTTTACCTACCAGGTACAAATATTTTTCTATTTATGTCTTTATCCAGAGCTGCCAACTGCTACGAACAAATCGTAGTTTTTATAAACTGCAGCATTGAACTACGATGCTACGAAAACTAGTTCAAAAATTATGATTTTCTTCTTTTTTTGTAACTTGTTCATAGATACTGTTTATATTATTAATAATTTAGATAATAATGCTTTTGTGCTCACTAATATTCCAAACTTTTGTTTAAACATAAACAAAATAAATTTATCATACTACTGCTTCATTTGCCACTCTCTCTCTTTCCAAAAAAAAAGAAAAGTGCACCAAACATTTTTAGCTTTGCTTGTCAGAATGCTTTTTTAGACGAACGGCAGGACTAAAAACAAAGTTTTTAGTTTTAGTTCCCCTCACCATGTGCAGGTTTTCTTTTCCAAAAAAAAAAAAAAAAAAAAAACAGAAGTAAAGCAAACAATTTCATACATAAAATATTTTTAAAAAATCATGCAAAATAACAATTTGCCACTTTAAGGGATTTGTTCATTCCACCTTGTCTAGACACATTTTGATGCTAGGTCGCTTTTGCCTTTTGTTCATATGTGTTACACTTTTAACTTGTGAAAATGAACAATCTTCCACTTGACGCTATATGGAAAGCACGTTGTTTAAAAATTATCCTAAAACTTAGAAATACCGAACCATTGCTTCGGTCACTCGTCTGGTCTGCTAATTCTATGTTAGCTACCAGTTTGTTTCGCACTTTTGGCTTCTTTAAGAGGTTTTTCATCTCCAGTTCAGTCACTTTCCTATGCCGGGCTGATGAGTGCTAATAAGCACGAAACTGCAGTCCTCGGCTGGAAATGACTGAGCTGGCAGTGTATTTCACGTATTTCTGCTTTAGCCCTGGCTAATGGGCGGTAATTTACTGAATATACCATGCCTTGCATTCAATCTTCGAGTTGAACCGAACCATTGTTTCGGTCACTCGTCTGGTCTGTTAATTCCATATTAGCTACCAGTTTGTTTTGCACTCTTGGCTTATTTAAGAGGTTTTTCATTTTCAGTTCAGTCACTTTCCCATGCCGGGCTGATGAGTGCTAATAAGCACGAAACTGCAGTCCTCGGCTGGAAATGACTGAGCTGGCGGTGTATTTCACGTACTAAAATCAGTTTTCAAAAAATCTCGATAATAGCTCCCCCTCCCTCCCCCTTTAAATTTATCAGTTTCATTTTGAAAATAAGGTGGGGGGGGGGGGGAGGAATTACTTTTTGGATTTTACTAACGAAACTTATTTATTGCGTCTGTCACATTTGTTAAAAACGTGTCTTCCCCCCACCCCACCCTCTGCGCAAAATTCAGCTAAAAATTCAGATTTTTAAAAGTTAGCAGCTCTGTCTTTATCAATCCCTAGTTGTCCATCCTTGCCTAACTCAAATATTACTATAACTCGAAGTTTTTATCAGGTCCCGATCGCTTTGTCCTTAATTCCATGCTAATAATGCTCAATATCTCGAAGTTAACTTCCTTTAACTCGACATTTTTTTCAAAAATGACTTGAACTGTTTTCGAAACAATGGAAAAAAAAGAAAGAAAAATACACATAATTCAAGTGACTATAAGAGAAAAATTCATTCACGCAATTTCTGCATAATAAACCTCTAAAGCAATGAGAACATCTGTTGAGCCAATGTGCGATAAAGGAGTTACACGTGCGAAAAATCAAAAGTCTGACCTAAGTGTCCTGGTGCAAATTAGAATCCGTGATCATCAATGACCGCTTTCGTGCCAGTCGAAAAAAAAAAAAAAAACAATCAAATGAATAAAAAATAAATAAAGGGATCATCCATTAAAATCAGGTCCAGAAAGTATACCAGGTCAACCAAAAAACAAATTTTAAAAGACATTATAAAGTCCAAACAAATGGTTTCCTCAAGATTTGTTTTTCGGTCGACTTGGTATGCTTTTTGGACCTGATTTTAATGGATGATCCCTTTATTTATTTTTTATTCATTTGATTGGTTTTATTTTTATCCACTAGCATGAAAACTGACATGATGATCACGGATTTGCACCTGAACACTTAGGTAAGACTTGATTTTTCATTGGCGGTACGGTGATATTGATAGCCTTGGCTTCTAATATCTGAGACGAAACCCCAGTGCTTAGTTTTAGGTTCTTAGTTCCAAAAATCTGCATTCATTTTTCACATGTGGTGCGTTTAGCCTAATGTAGTCCTGAATGCTAGCTTTTTTGGAACTGGAGATCCTACATTTAGTTTTAGTATAAATTTTTTGGTCTTTTGACCATAGGATGAAGTTTCCACTGCTGAAGAGTTCTGGCTTCATCTTTGTCATTTATCTGTGTTGTAAGCTAGTCTGCTTGCTGTTTTATTGATGTTTATATGTATATAATTTTATGATACAACAACGAGAAATTTATTTAAAAAACCTTTCTTTAAGCTCAAGGTGCTAACCTTTCTTTTAACTGGGTTGGTTTTAGGTATGACTGTGAAGAATGAGTCTAATCTTCCTTGAGTACTCCCTTGTCTTGCTTTTAGAAGTTTCTTCACTCCATTTTTAACTCTGTCTTCACTAAAATAAAAAAAAACAAAAGTGATTTACCAAATAACTGTTATTCACTGTACAATTAAACTAAATAAAAAAAAAACTGATAAAAGGTAGAAGTTTTAAAAATTCGGAGAATTCCTATTCTGAAAAGTTTAGATACTTTTGCTAGACTGTGATTCTTTCACAAGAAAATAAAAATAGTAACTATGCCCAAAATTTATGAACAAAAATAGTTATTAATGATTAAACTATATTATGAAACAAAAAGAAAACCCATAGAGGTAGTTGAAAAATTCATGTACATTTGAAAAATCAACTTTATCTTCAAAATACAGCTTTTTTCTTGAAAGAAATTGTTTATCATTTCTTTTTCGGACACTTAATTACAAAATATAAAATATTATATTTTTACATAATGACGATTTGAATGTAACCAGTCAGGGGTGCAAAATATGTCCAAATGTCTTAACTAGGTTTGCGAAGAATATTTGAAATTTAAGGAAAATTTTATTAATTTGTTTTTTTCCCAAATTTGATATTTTGATCTCATGAAGGGACACTGAGTTTCTACGAAACTAAAAACTTATACAGTTGATTTTTTTTTACAGATTGTGATTAACAGAAATTTGATAACTGAAATTGATTAGGCATATCAAATATATTGTTGCTGAATAATATATAAGATTGCTAAGTTTCATCACACAATTCCTTCTAAATATACATGATGCAAATGCAGCAACCTTCAAAGAAAGAAAACAGGTGACTCCACTAGAGGTATATAGACGATTCAGCAGCAACACATCTTCACAACAGAATTATTAAATTATGCTTTTAAATAACATGAATACTAAATTTAAAGTGTAATGGGGATTTTTCACAGATGTAAGCTAATTGGTAGCAGCAAGAAAAATATAGTGCAAAGGAAAAACCAAAAAACAAGGAATGAATTTACTTAAAGTTTTGTACATTCCCGAGTCTCTACCAAAAAAGTAGCTACAAAAATTTAATTACAGAAATCCGGGGGAAAAAAAATATATATAATTTATTATTATTACTAAATAAAATATAAATTAAGTAGGTATATGGTAGCTCATGTTAAAATAACTTCAAATTTCCAAAATAATTGAAATATTTCCAAGATGCAAAAGGATTGAAATCTGCTTCAATTTTTGGCAAAGCAAGTGTTTTGTTGAACATGCAAAGTGGAAAGCTTCCAAAAAATTAATTTTTACAAAATGAGTTATTAATTGGAAAAAATCTTATTCTGTGACATTGGTAGAAAAGAAAAGGGCATCATCTACTGAGAAGAAAGTGAAACTTTTTGATGATTGACAGAAAAAACTGCAAAAAATGGGAGAAAATAGTAAAAAACGGGAAATCGGGAGATGGAAGCAAAAACGGGAGTCTCCCATTAAAAACAGTAGAGTTGGCAAGTATGAGTTTGGGAAATTTTGGGAAAAATATTTATGTCTAGGGGAAATTTTAAGCTTGAAAAATTTTCTGCATCACAGTGTGCAAGATATTGCGGTACATACAACAGACTTCTAGAAACCTCCAGAGCAGAGGGGAAGAATCTTTTAATAATTTAATAATACATTTATGCTGCAATACTATAAGAATTAAATTACATTTTTAACAATGAGGCACTTTGGATTATTGCAAATAAATCATAGGAAATTATTTAAAAAAAAATTTCCCTGGCAAAAATCTCAAGTTCCTGGATTCTTCCAAAAAAAAAAAAAAAAGCATTTAAATATTGAAATAATGTAATATAAAATATAAAGTGTGTGGGAGGAGGGGGGAGAGCATATTTTCAGTGTTGCAAATACAATAAAAAGTTCCCTTTATCACAGTTGCCAGCTTGGGAATATCTCAATGTTTAAGTACTTCCTTTCCTATGTAAAAGGAAGTAAAAATATATGCTGTTTTGATAATAAATATGAAAATCAAGCTTCATTGATTCAACTAACTGCATGTAACATATTTAACATTTATAATGTTTAAAAACCTTTTCTTTTTTCTAGATTAACTGCACTATTTGTTTATTTATTGATTTTTTTTTTAACAATCTCAGTTAAGACATCAAAAACGATTTTTTACCTAAAATTTTTACAGCTACTATTGTTAAAAAGGCGACCATATTTCACAGTTACAATTACTGATGAGATTGTTAAAACTTTTAGAAATGCCGAAAATAATGCCTAATGCCTATCCCCCCCCCCCAGAAAAAGACTTCAGAAATCCATTGCCATCCAGAATGTTTTTAATACGAGGCATGTTTTTAAAGTACCGTTTTTAAATTAAAAAAAACAAGTACAGATAGAACAAAGAAATTTATTGCACTAATATCTACCACCCTTTAAGCTATTTTTCGACATTGCTCCCATGATTTTCCAAGCATTTATCATAGCATGGTACAGTTTTTTGTACACCTATTCATAGAAAATTGCCGCCTGTGTAATCAACCATGGGGTAACATGTTCTCTGAGCTCATCATTGATGTTGTGCCATCAACGGCTAAGGAAAGACTCCAGATTCCGAAACAAACGAAAATTGCTGCAACCGAGGTCGGGGCAGTCCCGGAGAATGTTCAAAAACGTTCCTGACAAAGCCCTGTTAGAGTCCTTATGGTTGACTACACAGGCGGCAACTTTCTACAAATAGGTATACAAAATTCTGTACCACGCTATGATAAATGCTTGGAAAATCATTGGAGCAATGTCGAAAAATAGCGTATGGGTGGTAGATTTTTGTACAATAAATTTCTTTGTTCTATCCGTACTAGTTCTTTTTTTATTTAAAAATGGTACTTACTTTAAAAACTTGCCTCATAATGCGATAAAATTAATTAAAAAACTTATTCATTATTAAAAAACAAGCGATTCATGCCAATATCATTGGCTAAATTTTGTAAATGGTGCTAGCTGGAACTAACCTGAATATAATTATTTAGAAATTTATGAATGAGATTGAAAAAAGGTTGGCATGCAAATTATCAGCAAAAAGTAAAATAAAAGATGGGCAAAAATAATGGTCAACACAAAATTAATAATGTTTAAACAGTAGAATTGCATAGTAAACAAAAAATAAGCAAGTGTTATGTAAGTGGATGCAATTGGATTTCAATATGCATAAAAAATCATGGACTAGAGTGCATAAGCGTAATAATTAAAATGTATAAATTTCATGGCTAATGCAGAAAGCAAGTAGATTTTATTTATAAAATTTGGCTGTTATTTCTTAAAGATATAGATAACCAATAACACATTTTGAAAGGGTACAGTGAATTAAAATAAATAAAGAGTTGAAATCAAAGTTTTGAAAAGAAAATGCCCTGATCAAAACAGAACGATTTGCCTAAAAAAAAAAAAAACATACACAATGCAGCAGTTCCAAATTCAATAACTCACTGCATGAAGAGATTTATACACTTAATTTTTAAAACATGAAACATTGCAGCAATCGAAAAACTATAGTTGCTCACCTAAAACCTTTTGTTTCACATAGAAACTTCAACAGACCCTCTTCATCAGGTTCAGTCCACTTCAACTATTGATTAGAGAAAATTTAAATATCAACTTAATTATTGAATGCTATTTAGAAATGAATCAGTTGCATAAGAGATTCATCATTATTTTATTGTAGCTGTTTTATGAGAATAAGCTAATCGCTTAGCATAATAGAATTTTTCTTTCAATGGGAATTACATGGCTTGATACAAATAATCTCTCAACATAATTGTTCAAACAACCCAACATAAGCTATTGTTTTCTTACATACAATTTTTAACACTAGCCTTTACTGACCTTCCATCATCAGTTGTTCTTGTCAACTGACAAAAATTTCTATTCCACTGAATCTGTTTATCTAAGTCGATGTCTGCCAAGCTTTCTATTTGGTATTGCTTTAAAATGCAGAACTTTTTAAATAATATAGTAATCAGTTGAACAGTTTTGTACAGTTCTAAGTTGCAACAGCCTCAAATATTTTCATTTCCACTACCACGAACTTGCGATTCAAAATTCAAAAAATTTTTCATTAGTTAAGGTAAAAATCTCAGAGGCAAATGTTAAGACAAGGCTGACATTAATACACGAAACCTTTTGTCTCTCTCTCTTTTTTTTTTAAGGATGAGGTAATGCACTCTATGGAATAAGAACCAATCTGGAAAAGCATGTATAGCTGTACCTCAGAAGTCAAGTACCACAGCCAGCAGAAAAAATTAACCGCAGATTTCAAGCTCTCGATTCAAACTCTTTATTGTCAGGCCAAAAATATAAATGCTATGTGAAAGTACTGCATAAGTTGCTTATACATATTGTTCCAAGATGGTGAAACTAAAATTACACGAAGAAAACTGGTTGTTTCAAGAACCTGAAAAATTCAATATATTCCATGGCACTTTACCTCTGGGGCACAGATATAAGAAAGAATTTTTTTTTAAAAATAGATTTATGTATTATCTGAGTTTACAAAAATTAAACTCTTTTCACAGTAAGACTTTCAAGAGCTACATCAAGGTGTTCAATTACATTATTTTAAAAGATTTAAATTAATTTTCAGTATTGATAAACACGATTTTTTCCATCCCTAGATAGGTGGTGTCAACGAATGGGGACATTACCCCTTATGCAGTAAAACCCCTCCTAACGGACACCCCTCTTATGCGGACAATTTTTAATTCCCCGATTCCAAGGCAAGTAACATTATTAAACCCGTCCTGCGGACACCCCTCTATTAAGGACAATAAAGTTTGTCCCGTTAGTGTCCGCATTAGAGGAATTTTACTGTATTTCAAAAATTTTAATGACTTGTGCTGGAAAGGGTTAAGAAGCTGAGAATCTTTGACTTGCCTTTCCTTCCCTTGACTGCAAGGGAGAGTTGAATTTTTTTTTTCTTCATGTTTGAAAACTTAATTCATTAACAAACATTCAAAACTTAATTCATTCTGTTGTCAAGTGACTTAATATCAGCTATGTTTAATACAGCCGGACCCTGATTTAACGAACCCCTATTTAACAAATTTCCCGATTTGGAGAATTTTTCTTTTTCTCCTGACTAAAATGAAGGCAAAAAATCCTATTTACCGAATAATAAACCCAGAAATAACAAATTATTTTAACAGCCAAAAAAAAAAAAATTTTTTTGTTAATTTGAGTTAAGAAATATTGGATTGTTTTCTAAATGTTACATCCACACTGTTCGAAGCAGAAAAATACTTTTTTTTGGTGTCAGCATTTTTTGAAGGGTGAGGGAGCAACCAATACATAGTGATTCTGAAGCTGAAAGCAATAGTGAAACTCCCATTAAAACTTACATTTTCAAATGCTTAACATGGCCTGGAAACTGTAAAAACATATCTCATGCAGCAGGCTGCAAGAGACACAGTATTTTATTCTCTCTATAAAGTCGAAAGAGAACTATTTTGAGTCAAGTATCAAGGAAATCATCCATCTATTACTCAGTAGTTTTAAATTTGAAATTACTAGCGTGTAATCGGTTGTGGAATGCTGAATAAAAAGTGAAACTTTCTAATTATGGATATTGTTGTGCAGTTGCTTGGTAGGAGTTTTAGATAAGGTAAGTGCTTTTTTTTTTAAATTTTTTCTCACACCAACATTACGAATAACCCTGATTTAACATATAAAAGTTTCGGTCCAGATGAATTGGTTAAATCGGGGTCCGACTGTAATAGGGTCATTCCATGTCAATTCAACCAAAAAAAAATGGCATTTTGAGACCCACCGACACGGATTTTGATAAAACTTGGTGAGTTTTTAGTCCTTTAATGTAGAAAAGTATCCCAATCAATTTTTTCTTCTCAATCTGGTTTAGTTTTCATTTTACAGCCAGTCGAAATTTTGAATGTTTAGTATTTTCCAAACTATGACGATTCTGCTCGTTGATTGAAAATAATTTATATTTCATTTATTTTTCAGCCAATTTTTATGAAAATTTACAGTAATATTAATGAAAGTATGAGGATTCCAGAAAAAAATATAAAAAAATTCTAAGTAATATTTTAAAAGTAGAAAAAAATTATTTTCATAATTTTTTTTTCTAAAAGTATGAAATACGTTAAAGTCAATATCAACCAAAGGGAATATGATAATCAAAAAAATTCTTTTTTCCTGATAATCTTAGATGTCTGTTCTGCCATTGAAAAAAAATAAAATTAATGGCTTTTTTAGTTCTTTATAGTTTTAGTTAAAAAATATATCTGCTTCATTGTTTTTTTTTTCCAATTTTATTTATTTATTTTCCCACACTATTATCACAAAAATGCTATTTTTTTTACAAATTTCATTACATAGTACACTAGTGCAGCCAGAAATACCTTCTGGATAGGGTTTTTGGACCACAAATCCCTATTGGAAGGGTTTTTGGATCAGTAATACCTTCTGGAGGGGTTTTTTGATCAACAATACTTTCTGAAGGGGATTTCTTGATCAAAAATATCTTCTGAAAAGGGATTTTTTCATCAAAACAGTCCTTTCATATGCATAAATTATTGTATTAGAATACACATGTATGTTAAAACCAATGCCTTGGGGGTGGGTGTTCAACCCCCCCCCCCCCCCCTCGCTGCGCCACTTACATAGTAGCCTATTTAAAAGTGCTCTCTTCTCATCTTTCTTCCAGCCTGTGAAACGTTCTCCTACTGCAAAAGTGAAACACAAGTCCTTCGTCATCTACAGGTTTCCCAACCAGTTGTTTGGGAATCCCTAGGGCTTCGTGAGGGCTGAGGGGTAGAAAGGGGGTTCTCAAAAATAGTATTGTAATGGCAGAAGTTTATAATTCATGTGCTGTTTACTCATCATTTATTCATTTGTCTCTTGCAAGGCCAAGTTCCATAGATAGCTGGAGAAGTTACACTTATGGATACAGGATATATAAAGTTGAAAGCACATAAATACTTTCGTTTTCTCAGAAGCTTTTGATCGGAAAATTCGATTAAACTTAATGGAAACAGTACAAAGAGCATATGCGAACGCCTGCTTCACTACTAAAGTGGGACAAGGAGTTACCGTGTTTGTTAGCAACAATTTCCTATGAGCTTTTAGTGATGGAAAGGAGAAGGAATGATTGGCAACCCAAAAATACAGCAGGGATGGGAACAAATATTCTTACTTAAGAAAAATTTTCGGAGTGAAACTTGCTACAGTGTGAATTACACAGTTAAAAAAAAAAATCGCAGGAATAAACTATGCAACTTGCTTTGTAGTGTATGCAAAAAAGGAGTTCATGAAATTTGTTCAGATGGAGTTTCTCTTAATAAGTGGGCAGTCGAACAGTCGATACAA
This sequence comes from Uloborus diversus, assembly GCF_026930045.1. Taxonomy (NCBI): domain Eukaryota; kingdom Metazoa; phylum Arthropoda; class Arachnida; order Araneae; family Uloboridae; genus Uloborus; species Uloborus diversus. The sequence goes on from NC_072736.1 coordinate 119,571,534, forward strand.
GTACAGTCGAACCTCCTTATCTCGAAACCCTTGATGTCTTGAAAAAACATTTTTCCCCTGTATTTTCTATAAAAATTCCTATGTATTTTCCTTAGTTATCTCGAAATTTATTTCTCGAAACCCTTGATATGTCGACATTTTTGCACAGAAGAAATGTTTCATTTGTTTTTCTTTGGCAATTTTTGTAGTTAAACCAGTTCCAGGGACTAGTTTTCATGCCTCTTCTTGAAAACTTTGTGATTAGGGGATTGAAGCAAGATAATAGGGGAGTGTTGGTATGAAAGAGGTGCTGTGTTTTCCTCAGAGTTTAGAATCTTTGTGCATTTCTCTTGAACATGTTGTCCACTTTGAGGAAGGGGGGTCGATTTTTCGTCAGTCGGTTTTCAAGTGAAAACAGAAACTGCGTTCTTCATTTTCATCATTCTGCTTTTTTAACTCCTACAAAATGGCTGCTGAAAACTTTTTGAATGTGGGGAGCTACTAGTTGAAGATAAGAAATTTTAAATTTTTAGGTGAAAAACCAAGTTGAAATTGTTGTTTATTTCAAAATCTCTTCCTGTGCACTTTCGACAATTATAAAATTTCAAATCTAGTCAAATATTGAAGACTACTTTATTGATTGTAATTCAAAGTGGTCTCATAGTACATATATAAATGCATATAACGTACGTGCGTGTAATTGTGAGAGTTTCTAGTGTAATTTTTTTAGAACCTTGATAACTCAAAAACTCAATATTTCGAATTTTTTTCCCATCCGGAGAGAATTGAGATATCGAGGTTGTACTGTATGTTTGTTGATAAAAAAATACCCTTTTTTTAAATATCTGATTATTAAAGCAGTTCTATTGTTTTTCAAAAACAAAAGAAAATTCTTAAGCACTCAAACTCGAAATTGCAGTCAAATGATAATTATGCGCCATATATTCCTACCAAATACAGGGTTCATACTCTATTTGGATAAAAGAATTCCATGACTTTTCCAAGACTTTTTCATGACTTCAACGAAAGTTTTCATGACCTTGTTACACGAAGAGAATAGCACTATTTAATCTCAAACTTACTAATTTTTGGAAATGAGCATTAACAAAACGTCTACATGAATGCCACAGCCTCATTGAAGCACTTACTTGTAATGAAAAAAATATAAGTGCACAATTAAAAAACTAAACTATTCTTATTTGTCTTCATCATATAAATTTAAGGAACGTAAAAATACAGTGAAACGAATATGATGATGCTTAAATATATAACTTTTTTTTTTATAAACAGGCAGAATGATATTGAATGCGACAAAGGTTGAATGAGTGAGTCATCACTAAGTTTCAATAAATTTGCTTCAAAAGTTGCCTTTTAGTGTCAACAGAACATTTAATCATCCACGTAACTTGACAGTATTTTGGTTCTTTAAAATAAAGCCGCATAGTTTAGTTCCTTAAGTTTCTAAACCAGATCTTTTTTGATTCATTACTGAATGGTTTTTTAAATCTTCTCATTTAAAAGTATACTAGTTTTATTTACTTATTTGCACATTTTCAAATGCATATAAATTAATAGGTTCAGAAATTCCAGAACAAGTTAGATTCCTGACATTGAGCGTAGCAGTGGGTTGCATAGATTAGTTTTGCGGGCCGTATGTTGGGCACTATTCTTTTCGAGTATTAGAATTCCTCTTTTTCTGTATTCTATCGCCTGACTAAAGTTCTTTATTTTCTAAAATCTTCAATAAATTAAGATCAACTCTGATAAATTTAATAATAAAGTTCTTAAAAGTGATGGAACCTAACTCGGATGCAATTAAATTGCCTTTTTTGACTGGGCGTGGCAAAACCAAGAACGTGCGAGTTCCCTACTACAGAATATGAAACATAAGAAGTGTTGAAAATAACAATTTATTCGAAATCAGTGATGTCCAAGCAGAAAAATCACATCTCACAAAAAGGCAAGCGGCTGCGACAGAAGTGGATACAATGAGATTTTAAAATTCAGATATGAGTTTGGGATCGTTCAGTTTTCCACTTTTAATAGCTTTTATGCGCTACAGTGTTAAATCACTCAAGATTTCTAATGCTCCTTTAGCTACTGTTCCTTTCTTTTTGTCCAGGACATTTTTCCATGACTTGAAATAAATTTCCATGACTTTCAATGAAAATTTCAATTTTCCATGACTTTTCCAGGTTTGAAATTTCTTTATTTTTTTTCCATTACTTTCCAGGATTTCCATGACCCGTACGAACCCTGCAAATAGCTAGACTCATAATCCTGTACAAGAAGTTATAAATTTAAAGACTGTTCTAGTTTTATTGCAAGAAAAAGGATCATATTGTTAAACTGAGAGTTTCTAAAGGGTATTTTCTAGAACAATTCCTTAATTGCCCTCTGATTCAATGTTACAAATAAATATACTGTTGACTCAGAAAAAAACTTTTTTTTTAAAATTTGATATCCCCTTTTGATCAATGTTTCAAGGAGCAAAAGGATTTTCCCACACACAGAGATGCAAATTAAATGCTGAATATAAAGTAAGACTGAAACTGTCAGATATTCGAGTCAAACTTTGAGATACTTTAATTCCACAACTATTGCAGTAAGTTGCATTTAGATGTTCTGTGTGCTTAGAGCTGCTTATGTTTACCTGTTTTAGTAAGAAAAATGGAACATAAGTGTAGTGTGGGAGAGTTGATATTAACTCATTGTCAAATTTAGTCACGGAGCACACAAGTTATAGAAAATGTTAATGATTTGTCAGAAGATGAACAAATTTTCCTAAAGCTACGAACTGAATCAGAACAAGAATTCAAACTATTTGTCTGCATCACAAAATATTTCTGAAAAAGTTTGAATTTCTGCAAAAGGTAATAAAATATTAATCATCATACTACATAAAGAAGTTGGAAAAACATTTAAGTGAAATCAATATTTCAGAGAAAAAGTAAATAAAAAATATCTTGTAAATAATAGGAATAAAAAGCTGATTTGATAGATGCTGAATGTTTAATAAAATAATACATAAAAAATTGTGTTTGTAGGCTCTTTATTCTAGCAAATAATACAGCTATGTAAACAAATTGGGTAACGAAAATTTTTCGAAAATATTTTGTTTTAAATATATACATACATAAAAAGAAATGGAATAGCCATTAATTTTATTTTTTTAAATGGCAGAACACACTTTTAAGATTCTCCCAAAGGCATTGGTTTTAACATATATGTGTATTCTAATTTCTGCATATGAAAGGACTGTTTTGATGAAAAAATCCCCTTTCAGAAGATATTTTTAATCAAGAAATCACCTTCAGAAGGTATTGTTAATCAAAAAGCCCTTTCAGAAGGTATTTTTGGTCCAAAAACCCCTTCCAGTAGGTATTTTTGGTTCAAAAACCCACCCAGAAGGTATTTCTGGCTGCACTAGTGTACTATGTAATGAAATTTGTAAAAAAAGCATTTTTGTGATTAAAATAAAAATTAAGGGTATTTCATGTGCAAATTATTGAGATATTTATATTTTTAAATACATTCATTTTTTGATAGTAGTGTGGGAAAATAAATAAATAAATAAAATTAAAAAAAATAATAATAAAACCAATGAAGCAGATATATTTTTAAGCTAAAAATATAAAGAACTGAAAAAGCCATTAATTTTATTTCTTTTAATGGCAGAACACACATCTAAGATCATCAGGAAAAAAGAATTTTTTTGATTATCATATTCCCTTTGGTTGATATTGACTTTAACGTATTTCATACTTTTAGAAAAAAAATTCTAAAAATAATTTTTTTTCTACTTTTAAAATATTACTTAGAATTTTTTAATATTTTTTTCTGGAATCCTCATACTTTCATCAATATTACTGTAAATTTTCATAAAAACTGGCTAAAAAATAAATGAAATGCAAATTATTTTCAATCAATGAGCAGAATCGTCATAGTTTGGAAAATACGAAAAATTCAAAATTTTCACTGGCTGTAAAATGAAAACTAAAGCAAATGGAGAAGAAAAAATTGATGTGGATACTTTTCTACATTATAGGACTAATCTCAACAAGTTTCATCAAAATCTGGGTCGGTGGGTGTCATGGCTTGGTTGAATTGACGTGGAATGACCCAACAATTTGTTATGATGTTAGAATTTTAAGTAATTATTATTTTCCAATGTGAAATAAAATATTACTGAGTTACAATTTTGCTAACATTTTCTATATCCTTCTTTATTTAGTAGAAATATTGAAGATAGAATTAAGGAAGTCAAAGATATTAATAGTTGAAAAATATTTCAATGAGCAGAACCACTAATATAGGTAGGATTATACATCAATACACTTAAGTCAAGTAAGAAAAATAAGACGACCAAAGTAAAAATTTCGATTATATTTAATAAAATCCATAAAAAAGGAACTGCTTTAGCTTGGATGCTATTGAGCAGAAATATGTTTTTGTTTGTATGTGGATTAAAAACATGTCTGTTAAACTAACTTTCTTTTTAATACATTGTCTTTATTTGAGCTTAACTATTTTTTTCAGCACCCTGAACCATGGTTTGCTTTGCAGAACCCTTGTTAAGAAATGTTACCAATTATATTTTTTAAAATCTACCACAATGAAAAATGAAACAAATTAGTACATGGGGGGGGGGGGGGGGAACAAGAAAAGAAAGACAATTTAAAGCATATACACTTTTGAGCAGAATGTTAAGAAAATCTGTTACCTCTATTTTTTCACATTCAGCAACTTCAGGGGCCTTGAACAATTCTCTTGCTTCTTTATACATCCACCCATCAGGAACTTTATATCTCTAGGGTGAAATTGCTCCAGTTTAGAAAGTTAGACTGATTAATTAAAAACTGATAAATAAAAAAAACTGCATTTATAAGTTCAACTTACTTTATCAAGCTTTTCGATAATGGTTTCAAGTTTTTTATGTGCTTTGACAAGTTCAAAGGCTTTCTTTGGGCCAACTCCTTTAATACTTTCACAATAATCACAGCCAAGAAGAATGCACAGGTCGATGAACTAATAATGGAGAAAACAGTTCATGTTAAGGAACAGAAAACTAACTTATGTCACAGCACTGAATTTCAGCCAAATAAAACGCAAATATCTTAATTTATCTGTCAATAAGGCATGTAAAAATGAATTAATAAAATTCAGTAAGATATTGAAACGCCAGTTCAATCCTCCCTCAAATTTACAAAGTATATATTATAGCTTTGTAAACACTACAAAAAACAACAACAACAAATCTCATAAAATATTTTTAGAGTAATAAAAGAAATTGGGAATTAATTTTTAAACGAATATCTATTTCTTATATTAATATATATATATATATATATATATATATATATATATATATACACACACACACACACACATTTTTTAAGCTGTTTTTCTGACTAAATAAATCAAAACACGTTCAGAATTTAAATATTTTTACACAAATAATTGAACTATTTATCATTGTCATTCATATGTGTCCTGGTTTCAGAAATAGTATTATATGTAAGATAACTGTTCTAAATAAAAATACAACTGTTATAAATAAAACAACAATACAACTGTTGTAAATAAAAAAAAATGATATTACATTCCCACTACATTGTAATCGTAACAAATACTAACTTACCTCTTCTTGACCTAGCCCGAGATCTTCTAGCACTTGATTCAAGTAAAATTCTTTAATAGGCATTTTCCTATGAGAAAGAACAATTATAAAGAAATACTAAGAATTGACTTTATGAAGGGATTTTTTAAAAATGATACTTAAAATTAAAAACAAAACGTATTTATCGAAAATACATCCAAGTACTAAGTCAAAGTTTTACAAACACATCGGCTATAGATAATAACATAAATAATTTTTCTGATGACTGACCATAGTTTTTATTGTAGTTCTCTTGGTTAAACAAGATAGACTTAGGTAACACACTGCAGTTTAAAAAAAATATGTATATACCTTAGCTTAAAATGGCAAAACATAAGCTATTGGGTATTAATTTGATGAAGCAAAAAATATTGGCTAATTTCTACATTCCTTGCATACAAATAACAGCCTTATTACTTTAGGAAGTAGTTCAATTAAGTTATACCCTACCAGCATGCACAGGGTATCTGATAGATTTAGAATTTTCAAATCCACGACTTGCTTGTAACTTTTCATGACTCAGCAATAATTTCAAAAAAAAAAAAAAAAATTGTCTAAATTACTGTTTTGGGAAAATAAGATTGCAACCATCTGACCTATTCATTGCACACATGTTTTTGGAAATTCAAATATAAAGCAAAATGTAATGAGCTGAACTACTATTATAACTAAAAAAACCCCGACTCGACATCATAGGAAAAGACGCGCTTTTGCCGATAGTCTGAAACCGAGAACATAGCTGTGTTTATGCCAGGTGTGATTACAAAGTTTTGTTACAATATTTACTTGCTTTTAAGCCAGAGGGATGTTTTACATTAATAATGCAACATGTTACATGGAGGAGGTACATAATTCAAATTACAAACAGATGCAAGTTTCTTGTATTCATGCAGATGAAAAATTGCACAATTTCACAACGTTCAAGTAACAAATTATAGAATACAGATACAGAACAATTATTCATGGTTACACTAGTATATCAATACAGCTGGGAAACAACAGAACAATAAGATGACAATTCCTTAGAGAAGTAGATATGTATGAAAAATTATATGCGTGATAATTAAAACGTTAATTATATACGTTAATAAATAATGTTAACGTGAAGAACTGAATATTATATGAAATAATAAATATATGAAAAAATAAATAAATGAATAAATAAATGCTTGGAAAAAAAAATAATTAAAAAAATAAAATAAGAATAAAGAAAAGAAAGATAAATAAAAACTACGTTCCTTGAAACAGGTATCCCTCTTTCGAGAGAAGGAGAAAAAGAGAATTCATTAGTGAACGGGAATGAAGATGAGATAAGGCTGTGAGGATGTTTTGGCTGTCAGTTTTGAGAGGATTTTTCCTTATATGGTGGGAGGTTGTTAGTGGACAATCGAATAGGAAATGCTCTGGTGTGCCTATCTCTCCACATGAGCAAGCCGATGCGTCAGCAAGTGAGAACCGGTGTAGGTAAGAGGGAAAGGGACCATGTCCCGAGAGGAAAACTGTTTCAAATCGGTCCTTTACTCGTGGAGTTAGATGGACTGACGGGAAAAATTCAAATACTTTGCGGCCTGTATCTCCATTTGTCCAGCGGTACTGCCAGTTCTCTAGCAGCTGTCTACGTAAGTAGGAAAGTAGCGTTGATTTGGGAAGAGGAAGGGATGTTGTGTTTGAGAAGTTGATATCATCCGCTGCCTCCCAGGCTAAACGATCAGCCTGATCATTGCCGACTTTGTAGGAGTGTCCCTTCACCCAGTGTAAGTGGACGGACTTATTGGCAAGGAGGAGCTTTTGAATATTGGATGCAATGATATTCCTCTGAAAAGGGTTCCACAGAGTCTGTAAAGCGGACCGGCTGTCTGAAAGGATCTGGAAGAACTCCGCTGAGATTGTCTGGGAGTATTCAACAGCTTTTTCAAGGGCAAATAATTCTGCCTGGAATATGCTGTTATCCTTATGAAGTCTTGTGCTCCATGTATGGCATATTCTGTTACCTTTGTAATACACATAGGCTGCCGATGTACCCTGTGGGGTGCGAGAGCCATCTGTGTATATTCGATGATAGAGAGGAAAGGGGGTTTCTTTGTCAATACTTACATGATGTTGGGAAATCTGCTGACTGGAGGGCAGATACCTTTTGGGGGATATCTTTTCCAGGTCAGATGGCAAGAAGGGCGTACCATCAAGGAGAATTTGTTTGCCTTCTATACCAACTGACCAAGCCATACCTTCTCTCTGATGGTCAAGTCAATAGGGGGGACCCCTGCGAGAATGTGCAGAGCTGCATGGGAGCACGTGTTGTATGCTCCTGTTATAGTAAGTAATGCTCTGCGTTGAATGGAAAGGAGCTTCTTCACAAGACGTTGATTGAGGCACTTTCCCCACAAGCCCACAGCGTATAGCACCGCGGTTTCTATAACTTGCCTGTATATGAGACGCCTGTGTGCGACTCGTAAGCCCCAGTTTGCCCCAGCTACTCTCTGTAGGCAGCTATGTTTGTATTGCATTTTGTTTTTTACATAATCAATATGTGCATTCCAGGTAAGGAATTCCGAGAAAACTACGCCTAAATATTTTAGGGTTTTTGTCTTTCGGATAAAAGTGGAACCGAAGAGAAATGAGGGTTGCCTAACAAGGTTTCTGGGTACACGAAAGACTAGCGCCAAGGTCTTTGTTTCTGATGCCTCCAGTTGATGCTGTATGAGCCAAGAAAGAAAGATAGCCAGAGATTCACGAGCGTTTGCTTGGAGAGTCTCCGTAGTTCTGGTGTAAACCAGGAGTATGAAGTCGTCCGCGAATGCTTGAACTCTTGTGTGTTCTGGCCATGGAGTTGATAGCAGCGAGGCTGCTACCAAATTCCACAGCTCTGGACCGCTGTGGGCAACCTTTAGACTGCGAAGTCTTAAGAGATGAATTGGATGTGGAAATAAAGATGGATCTGTTGGAAAGAAAGCTGGAATAGAGTTTGACGATATTTGGATCAACATTTGTCCTGCCCAAGTAATGTAGGATTTTTTCCCAGGGCAGGTTGTCGAAGGCCGAAACTATATCGACCGAGATCGCAACCATTACTACCCCAGTGTGAATGCCATGTTGGATATTGGAGTGGAAATTTGCTAGAGCATGTTCCGTTGAGCGTCGTGGGACGAACCCATATTGGTCCGGATGATGAAGGCTGTTAAGGGCTAAATGGCTTTGCAGCCTAAATAGCATAAGTTTCTCGAGTATTTTTGAAATAGTCGGCAAAAGAATTATGGGGCGGTAGGAAGCAAAGTTAGTAGGATCTTTCCCCTCTTTGAGGAAAAGTATTAGGGAACCTTCTTTGAAGAGAGTGGGGAAATGGCCTAGTTCTAGACATATATTAAAGAGTTTGAAAAGAAATTTTGGGAAGCAGGCATGGAAGGTTGTCCATATGATAGCGTCCAAGCTGTCCCTCCCAGGGGCTTTCCTTTTTGGTATTAGCTTGACCGCTAAGTTGACTTCGCTTTCCGTGAAAGGAATGAGGTGGTGCGCGGAATCTTCTGTTATAGAATGACCTTGGAGTGGAAGAGTAGTGTTTGATGAAGGAGAAACTGGGTAAAAGTGCTCTAGTAGGGCTCCAAGGAACTCTCGCTCTGTTCTAAGCGATGGAAGGTGTTCCTGCAGAAAGGAGGAGGTGAAATTCTTGCCAAAGGATGTCTTGTAAGGTTTACCAAATGCAGTTGCACTTCGTGAGCAAAACTCCTGCCAGGCTTGGCGCTTAGAAATTCTGATCTATTTCTGATGGGCTATAATTCTCCAGCATAAAGCAAGAAAGAAAATAGACCAAGTTTTGCAAAGAATAATGATAATTCAAAGCTATTAAATTAGCAAAGTGTAATACGCGATTGGAGTAGTCGAACTATTAAATAGAAATTTATCTTCTGATGCATGAAGAATCTTATATTAAGTGACGAAAAGTCATTCTTTAAAATATCAACGATTTATTAAACAATTAACAATTGTAAAAGATAAAATGAGAAAACAATAAAGTAACTTGAAGAATCAATAACTCAAAGCCATACGCAAAATTAAAGTATAATCATGAACTTTGTAGACCTATTATATCTATTTACTAATTCTATTAAGTATTACCGAATATTCCATTGAAGAGGTTTTCATGATCTCTATTCATAGATCTCTAATACTAACATTTCAATAATGCATCACGAACACTAAGTTCGGCGAGTTCTAGTAGAATCTATTAGATCACATCTAACTACCGATCAGAAAACTAACTTCCTATTAATCCATTCCAAAAATTGTGAATGGCTATCTCGATGGCTGAAAAGCCAAGAGCGGAAAACCCCAACTGCAAACTGCAAGTTGGCAAACTAAAACATCTATCGTAGATGCGAGAAGTGAAAAAGAGAAAGAGTCATATCACACGAGCGTATGAATACTGCTTTCCCAATTAGCATAACGCGTCATCTCAAGTTCGACACGTGCGGAAAAGACGTGTGCAAAAAGCTTCTAGAATGCCTGAGAACAAGTAACGTCATCTGACCTTCAATTCGCCGGGAAGCGAAAACAGATTCACTCATTGTTTATGTTTTCATCTGAAGTTGAAGTATGCGGGAAGAATCGCTTGTCAAAGCGAAAAGGATATTACAACGCGAACATGCATAGTAAGTTTACAATTAAATAGCTTTAGTTTGTAAATGATGAGATACATATAATTAAATAATAACATCGTACTTAGGATAAACTTAGTGTTTATCAATTTCTTGTACTTAGCAATTATTTTTTTGAAAACAATTTTGTAGTTTTGTAGTTGAGTTTCGTCTGAACATCTCTGCATACGTTTCCTAGCTGCATTGGCTTGCTTTTTAAGGAGTGTTAACCCCTCGTGCCACCAAGAGGATGGGGTGGATTGTCCAAAGTGTTTCTTTTTAAAGGAAGCATTGGCGCATCCCTGTATGGTTTGAAGAAGGCCAGAGAGAAAGACATTTAATGTGCCTGCATCGCGTATCGTTGAAAGACTCTTGTAAAAGGGAGGAATTTGATTTCTGAGGATTTTACGGAATTGAGCTGTGTTATATGCCGTTTTGTATCTTATGAAACGGGATTTCGAAAAAGAAACATCTATTTCCAGGAGGATATACTTGTGGTCACTTAAGGACAACTCTTCGCTTACTGACCATGCAACAGGGAAGGCGAAATTTCTTCCAAAAGTAAGGTCAGGCCAGCCCCGAGAGTGCGGCGTCTCGAACGTGGGGGGGAGAACTTCTATTGTTCAAAATATCCACGTTGTGAGTTGCGGCAAAGTCCAGGCGGTGTTCACCCCTTGCTTCGTTATGTTGATAGCCCCACGAGCGGGAGTGGGCATTAAAGTCACCTGATATTATGACTGGAAGAGGGGTGGTGGCTGATAAGAAGTCATGGAGCTCTTGGGTGAGTTCTTGGAGAGGTTCAAAGGCGGAGCTATAGGCTGAAATTAGAATCAAAAAATCAAAAGTCCTTTTCTAGTGTGATCTTGGCTGCAACAAAGTCGTAGGAGACAAAGCACGCAAAGGGCGTAAGTTGTCCTGTCAGTAAAATTAATGCCGCCCTGCCACTGCGCGAGAGTATTGACCCCCAAGAAGACGGAATACCAACTATTTTTGTCTTTTCTTTGTCTTTGTAAGGTTCTTGGGCCATGATTGCAAGGATGCCCTCGTTGTTGGTGAACTGCACCAATTTAGATGTGGGTGCGTTTGCACGTTGCAAGTTAATTTGCAGAAGTTTAAGTTTCAGGCTTGTGCTAGTGCAATATGTGGGTGAAAGGGAACCTGAAAAAGAGTTAAGGTCTAGTGAAGGGAGGGAATGAGAGAGGAGGGAAGAGGATAATAAAGAAGAATGCGGAATATTTTGCGAATCTCTAGCCATAGTTTATAGTTTTGCGAACTAGTTGTGCAGCCCTTTTGTATGCTGGGCAATCCGATGAGTAAGCTGGAAGGTCTGTTGCATAATTTGTTTTATTCCTCTCATTAAAGTGATAGCAATTTGTGCAGCATGGGTACTCTGGGTTGCATTGATTACCCACATGGGACTCTGCACAAAATCCACAATGGTGATTCATGGCTCTGCATTTCGAAGCCGTGTGGCCGAAAGCTTGGCACTTATAACATCGCCTGATTCCTAGAAATTCGAAGAATGTATGTACCAGCCATAGGTACGTATATTTTGGGCCACTCATTAATACATTAAAAACCTCAGGGGTGGTTTCAAGAACCCAATTTTCATTTCCCTCCCTCCCCGAGAGTTTAAAAACTAATTGTATATCTTTAGAGTCAAAATTATATTGAGCAGCAAGTGTGGAGACTAAATCCTGCTCATCTGTGTCCGGTGATAGGCCATGGATAACCACCCTGGGATTTTTTTTTGCTGGAATACGCAGGGAGATATTGTTTGCCAGGGTATCATGTGACTCTAGTTTGCCTTTAAGAAGGTGCAGGTCCCTCAGTGAGCATAGGTCTACTGCTAGGCTCCCCTTGCCCACGAATCTCACACGACAGACTCGTGTGCTGTGGTGTTCAGGAACGAAGGACCTCCGAAGCATAAGCTGCAGCTCAGAGGACTGGGAAATGTTAGAACTTTGTGACGGGTATATCAGAAGTGTTTCCTCTTGGGGTTGCTGTCGAGTTACCTGAGCGTAGGACGAGGGAGGGAGCTGTGGTAATGCAGTTAAGATGTGCGACGAGGGGGTGACATGTAGCCCAGTTGGGGCGGGGAGAATTGTCTGAAGGTTTGCTCTTTCAAGGGCTGGTACTGGGGCTTCTAAACTTCTTCCTCCCAGTGGCGGAAAATTCCCCAGTGGGAATCCCGACGAATCTGGGTTAATCGAAATATCTGTCTGTGTTGAAGATTTAGGATGAGCCGCAACTTCGAATTCCGAGTTTATTCCGAGGTGGGCCAGCAGCCAATCTGTGCCTGAAGGAGATCTAAGGCTGCAAGCAGCTTTTTTGAGCTCCTTTTTAAGGATGAAGCGATTGTTACGGTCTCGGCCTATCGCCAACTCTCTAAGGAACTGTAGGATTTCCTCAGTAGAAGTCTCCTGGGAGATGTAATTCAATTTAGGGCATGTTTTTGAGTTGAAGAACTCCTTTAGTGAGCCAATAGGCGTCCCTTCTGACTCTGGCTGGATGAAGTTATTGCCTGGTGAGCTACCCCTAGAACTAGTCTGGGATGAAGGAGGAGAGTGGCCCTTGCTTGGGGTTCCAAGAGTCTGTGGCACAGATTCAATTTTTTTAATAACCATGTTGGGAGGAGCGAGCACCGAGAGACCCTTTGAGCCATGTGAGTGGCTTTATAATTTGCTAATGTTAAATCATATTGTAAGGCACATGCAGGTAAAAAGGCAGAAAAATTCGATTATAACACAGGTTGAAATAAGAAAACTCTGTTTCCCCAAGAGTGTATATAGAGCGACAAGGAACATATATGATACGACAGATGAATGGGACGAAGACCAACAATGTAATTAGAGCATTGTAACTATTAATTATTAAAGAAAACGAAAAATATCTTGAATGCAAAACTTTTGACAAAATTTGATGAGAGTGTTATAAAATATAGAGGCTAATATTGAAATAAAAACAATGACAAAAACTCTTAAAAATAATAAACACAACAACTTAGATGCGTCCCTCTGGCTCAGTACAATTAGTCAATCTGGCAACTGAATTAAACAGGGCACTACGTCTTTTCATAGTAACTGTGAACAGAACCAATGAATTTGCGAAAATGTCCAGTTGGGCAAAAATGGTGGTTAAAAAAAAAAAAAAAAAAAAAACACACAGCTATACGGAAATACAGAGGTAATAGGCAATAACACTTAGAAGAACCAAAAGGTCTATTAGAGCAGAAGAGTTCAAAAACCAACTTGATAGGGAATAATAATAATAATAATAGCAATAAATAAATAAATAAAATAAGAAGAACCTAATTTGAGGAAATTAGTATAGTGAATTACATACGACAACAACAATAATGACGAATTAAGCAAGGGGGGGGGGGAGAGAACTGTAAAAAAAAAAAAGGAACCGAACTAACTTCTGTTGCTTAAACTATTTTGATTTTGAGTAAAATGGATATCATCATGATAGGATTCAAATAGTTCAATTTTAAAAACACTAATTTGCGATTTATTAATCAAGCAAATAGTTCAAAAAAAAAAAAAAAAAAAAACTCTAAAATGTTCAAAGTTCTCTCAATGATGAGCAAGACGAGCGCCTACACGATAGGTTTCAAACACTAGAACAATATATATATATATATATATATGTTTAATAAAAATAAGTAAATTAAAAAATAAAAAATAAATAAAAATAAAAGAACTTTATAACTAATTTGTATGAAGCAATAAAGCAAATGTTTCATAAGGAAAATAATGCAGGAAAGAACTTATTCCACAAAATTAATGTTGTGTTACCTCTGTGCAAAATGAATGCCTAAATGTTAAAATATAGATATATATGTATAATAAAACACATTGGTGAAAAGTAACTGTATAAAATAAGTAAAATGTACGGAGATATACTTTGCAGTATACAGCGAATGTTAATTAAAAAATATATAAAAAAGAACTATATAAAATAATAATATAATAATAAATTCCTATAGTGAAAAATAATTACATAAGATCAGTAAAATGTACAGAGAAATACTCTGCAGAATGCAGTGAATGTTAATAAACCGGAAAGCAATGTTGATTTGCTTTTAAAATTTTTATACATACAGTTCCTTGGTTGGAGAGCATTAATTGGTCCACATGTGAGAGATAGCTCAGGTGATGATAGCAGGAATGACGAATGGGGCTTATATGTGTAGCGGGGCAACTAGAGCAAATTCCCTAGTCAGCCGGAGAGGGAAAGTCCATATAAGTATAAAAGTCTGATATGGTGACTCTGAAGTGTGAGATGGAGTTAACACTCTGGGCACATGAGAATACACAATGTCCACTGAAAGTCAATGATGCACTGTGAGGAAGATCCCTTGGCTACGCAATGCAGAAATACTATGCACTTGGTCCCCTGGAAGGCGTTGGGTTCGCTGAAGCGTGGGCGTGCACTGTGGATGCTGGATGTTTACGTTAAATGTTCCCCCTGACATTCACCTCCGACGCTGTTGAGGGATCCCGCGGAAGGGGGGGGGGTTCGCACGGGGAGGGGGGGGGTCGAAGGTCGCAAGGGGTGTTTCTAGCGCTGCAAAAACCGGGTCGTCTCAGCGATAGTTTAAGGTGCCCTTCTGTTTAGGTCCCTGGTGCTAGGACAAAATAATCAGTATCCTCTTGGAGCTTGCAGGATAAACTTTCCATTGATAGGTCGTCCGTGGTGGTGCGATGGCAAGAAGTGGATCAAGGTGTCCCGCGATGTTCTCCAATTCTTTTTTCAGTCAGACAATGTGCTAAAACAGGGCGGGAACATGTTCAAAGATGAAATTAACTGATTGAAAATGAATGGTTGATCCAAAATCCCTGTGCAGCTGCTCTACGAGAAGGGTTCAACAAGATCTTTGAATTGATATAAAATATGACTCTCTAGCTGCTGTATTTCTGTAGCTAGGGCGAATGGAATGCGGAGCATATGGAAGCACATCTGATTCGGAAGAAGCCCGAGGCTGAACTCTCCATGACCAATTGTCAGTTCCCATGATTTTTGAGCAGAATTATGCTGAAATTCATGATTTTCCAAGTGTGCAAATGCCCTGCATTTATAACACACGGCACTTTATTTTTCCCCAAAAAATAAATAAATAATAATAAAATAACTAAATAAAAAATTAGATTCCTCAAGTTAATATGTAGTTAAGAAACCTAATGAATAATCTTTTACAACTGTGGGAAAATCGATTAAAGGGGGTATTCTAGTCTAGACGCTTAATTTTAAGGTAATTTTACAAGGTAATTTAAAAAAAACATCAGCTAATTTCACTATCGATTTTTATCAGTTTTTTTATTAATACTTGAAAAGTATAAAAATGCACAATAGTTGAAAAAAAATTCAAAATTGTAGTTGGAGGAGGCTGGCAAAGTGGGGACTCTAAAAAAATGGGGGTCTCCTGGTTGACGTGATTCCAATCCTCCAGGTGATCTGAAACATAAAGTCAAGGTTAATTCTTATTAAACAAGGAAGGATGTAGAATTGGCTTGACGTAGCCGATTTGAAAAATGTTTTTTTCTTCACAAAATGGCTTCTTTTTGAAAAAAAAAAAAGTTTTTTGGCTCCTTTTTTGAATTTTGGTATTTTTTTAAAAATAATAAAAATCAAAAATTTCAAAAACCTCAACGTGGGGACAATTTTGATAGTACTAAGAAAGTTTCCCCCAAATTTCAAGTAAATCGGTGTATTAGAACTTGAGATATCTTGTCAACCGTATTGAAAAAACTAGTTTCGAGAAAAACGCTTTTAAAGTTTGCAGTCTCATTTTAATACAAGAGTTTATTTCAACAAAATTAACTGTAACTCTAAAAATAATTTGAATTTCCGTAAATCCTCTTAGAAACTTATTCTTAAAGGTCTAAACTCTGAGAATATGAAGGGAAAAAAAATCTTCGATTTTTTCTGAATTTCTAGACTAGAATACCACTTTAAATTTACTAAATTCCCTTAAAAGCAAAATGGTGCGATGCAATCATTTATTTCAGCAAAAGAAAATAAAATTACACATTTGTAATTAATAGTGTTATACCTAGCTTCACTGAATGTCATGTGCCTCAGGAGAACATTTGATCCAAATGTTAGTGCGTCCATATCTTCAGTAGCAGTAGCATATACTTTTCCAGCTTTTACTAATGCAGCACACTGAGCTTCTGCTTCACATGGAGCCTATTATAAGAAACATTTAAGTAATAATTAAAAATACGAGAACGATTCTAATTCTAGTTATCCATGAAATTTAAAAATTTGGAATATTGATGATGAAAATGGGAAGAAAGCAAGAACTTGCAAGTTTAAAAGATACATGTACTTGCTACAATTTTTATCTTTCGAAGCAAGTTATTCCAAATTGCATGTTACTAAAACGTTTAAATTTAGTGCTTTTTGCAATCACTGATTATCTTCTTCTAAAACAACTCAATTATAAATTTTCCATAGCCCAACCATGGTTCAAAAAGGGCGGTTTTTGTCATTTCGAGCATCAAATAGAGTAATTTCGTTATAACTTGAATATTACCATAACTCGAAGTTTTTATAAAGTCCCGACCCTTTTGTCTTTAATTCTATGCTGATTATTCTCCATATCTCGAAGTTAACTTCCATTAACTCAAGGTTTTTTCAAAGATAACTCGAAATTTACTTCGAAAGAGAGCACAAAAAAAAAAAAAAAAAAAAAAAAGAAAGAAGTGACTATGAGAGAAAAATTAATTCACCTTCACTTGCAATTCCTACACAATAGACTTGTAAAGCCAGAAGAACACCTGTTGAACAAATGTGCAATAAAGGAGATGAAGAAATGAGTTAGCTTGTTTTTTTTGTTGTAGTGTACTGTTTACACTTTGACATGTTGCTGGACTATGAATTTGCTTTTAAGCTGTCAAGTTTCCAAGTCAACTGATCGTACTTTTATTCAAAGGCTGACATAAGTTAAGATGCAATTCCCTTCATTCTTTAGTTCGATCATTTGCTGATAAGTTCCGGAGAGATAGAGTTTTTTTAACTATTAAAAGTGTCTAAGCAAATACTCTGTCAACCATATTAAAAGAAAAAGAAAAACTTCTAAAGTGGTTGAATCCATGAATCCAAATTTGAAACAAATGAAGATGAGCACTTTTCCTGAAGTAGAATCAGTTATATTCAAGTGGTTCTTGCAGCATCGAAATCAAAACCATGCAATTGATTTTTTTTCTCTCAATATCTTTGATTAAACTGTGCATATTGTACTTAAAAACTTAAGTTCTGTAATTTTGTCTGTTATATGTACATATTAATTAAAATATTTGAAGTTTAATATAAAATTTCGAAAACCGAAACTAGAGGTATACTTCCGATAAGTCGAAGTTTTTCGTCGGTCCCTTTAGATTTGAGTTATCGCGAATTGACTGTAGATGTAGCGGGACTTACAGGAGAAAGCTAATTTTTTTCTTATTAAAGTTAATTATGCATACTAAAAGTGAATAAAAATAGCTGATATTGGCAGTCCTTTATTATGAAAAAAGTGCTTAAACTCAAGGGAAAAAATTGAAAACATGGGTTTTTTCATTCCCTAAAAACGGCCAGTGGGTAATGGGAAAAAAATTTGAAAACGGTAGGGTAAAAAGCTGTTATGTTGCCCTTTAAAATGAAACAAATTGTCCTGCTATTCCAATGCGCAAAAGAGATATAAACCTTCAAAGTAACAGAATAATAATGTTTGCATACTTAAAAATGGATAAGTAGACTAAATAAGTACAAAATAAACTTCCACCTAACCAAATTTCATTGAAATATATAATTACAAAATGCAATTTTACACCTCCAATAGTTTTCAATTTTTATTAACTATATTTACAAAAAATAATTTTCCACCAAAAACATATGCTTTTTTCAAAGGCTTATATCTCTTCTAAGTCCTACAAAATACATGACTTTTTTTTACTTTTAAAGGTTAATATAACAGCTTCTTACCATAGCATTTTAAAAGTTTTATCTCCTAACCCGCAGGCCATTTTTGAGGAGTGAAAAAGCCAATTTTTCATTTTTTCTTAAGTTTCAGCAATTCATCATGAATAACTAATAGAATCAGTCTAATTTTTCCTGTGCTTCTAGTACGCATAACTATCTACAACAGGAAAAAAATTAGCTTCCTACTGTAAGTCCCTCATTGGATTTTTGAGGCTCGAAATGATGTAAACGGCACTTTTTGAACCATGATTTGACCACAAAAATTTCTAATTAGGCTTAACTTAAATTGTTTATTTTTGTGCAAAATAAAAGTTTATTCTTTCAGCTTTAAAAATGCTTTATGCCAAATTTTACTCTTCCACAGAGCAAAAAAATGGTTTTATCTCATGAATAAAATTTTTCCAAGAAAAAAATATAAGTTTGTGAGTAAAGAATATTAGTACATATTACGTACCAAATTTTATCACAATCAAAAATGGTGCCACACGGTCCATTTGTTGATTCAATATGAAATGACTTTTATGTTAAAAATTCTCATATCCCCTCCTGTGACTTTATATAGTTTCATTTACTATACTTCATTCACATTATCAATTCTGTATATCACAATGCATATCCTTCTTGTATAAAATTATTATTATAGCACACAAAAGCAATTTTTCTTTAATGAAATTTAGAAAACAAACCAAGAAAATATTAATCAGCAAAAGTATAGTTATGCAAGAAAAAATAGACACAAAACAGTGATTGTTTAACAGATTTGACGTGAAGCTGTAACGCACGAACTAAAAGCCCATAATTCTATACTGATACGTAACAGAAGCAAAAATTATAGAACATCCTACCCTGGTTTGATTTGTCAGCCAACCTTCCTTACTGTTCATAAATTTCATGCGTCGACAATCATGCAGAGGGGAAAGACGTCCCTGAGACCTGTCACCAAATCTACGTGTGTGTGCTGGGGGGGGGGGGGTAGCTTTCATTGAAAAACTCAACGAGTCCAAAAATTTCAGACTGATATTGGTTCTTTTACTTTGGAGCTCGCCAAAGGAATGACTAAGCTTATTTCCCGCTAAAAACCCTCATCTATTTCCCACATGCCGGCTAACGTGGCATATTCATCAGTTTCGAATTTAAGTTCTGATGAGCTCCAGAGCCTAATATTGATAGGCTCCACTGCTTACCCAGGGTTCATACCTTTGTGGTTAAAAAAGAATTCCCTGACTATTCCAGGTTTTCCAGGTAGTTTTTTTAGAAAATTCCAGGTTAGTCGCTTCATTCAAAATTAAGTTTAAATAGCAATATTTTCAAAATAATTGAAATTGTTTAAAGTAGCAATGCGGAAGAACTGAAACTTTTCCTCTTGGATTAAAAAAAAGAATCTTAGAATTTTTTCTTTTTTTTTCCTATCTCAAAATTTTAAGTTTTTTAAAATATCTTGTTAAAAATTGTTTCAATTTGTTTAATACTTGTTGAAAACAAAGTACTTTCAACTTATTTTAGTGTTTTTTTGATGTCACGTGTCATGCGTAATATTGGCGTTTTGCTGTAATCGCGCAATTTAGCATCCGCCTTTGCTTTTCAATACTTCTTTTTACTTTTTAGTTATTAACACAAAACATATTGAGCAAAATACAAAGCTATTTTTCAGTATGAAAATGATTAACTTGTCGCATTGATGGCATACTGTACAATGCATAATAACAAAAATCAACATCCACCAATCACAATCATAGGCCAATGCCAATAATCATATTTTTTTTTATTTTGCATATTAAAGGATGTTTACATTAAAGTTAAAATTTTTATTTCCTAGAAAATAATTAATTTTTAAAAATTCATAATTTATTGCACATTTTATGTTACTTTCAATAGTTTTCATTGATAAAAACATCCAATTCTGCTTTTGGAAATTTACGTCTACTTCCATCTTGCAAACGACCAAATATAGCGAATAAGTGAAAAATTTAAGATAAGTATTTTTTTGAATTTGTAGCATAAAGTAGTTATAAAACATCAATAATCCCTAAAAAAACTACAATTAAGACAAAATACTCAGTTTTTAGCACATAATCATCTAAATCAAATAGAAAAAAAAAATGTTCTGAAGATAAAATTTCATGTTTTTCCAGAAAATAATTACGAATTATCCAAAAATAAGGCACATTTTGTATTGTTTTCAATAGTTTGCATTGCAATAAACATCCAATGCTGTTTTCGGAAACTTAGACACTTAAAAAGTATTGTGTACTTCCATCTTGGGAATGACCAAATATGACAGCTACGCAAAAAAATAAGAAATAATTTTTTGAATTTGTAGCATGAAAACAATTTAAAAATAATAAATTTCCATGAAACTACAATTCAGTTGAAAAGTTTTTTAGCACATTTGCATCCAAGGCAATGAGGATAAGATTAAGTTTTAAGAACAAAATTTTTCATTTCTGAAGAAAATTGTTTCAAATAATCAAAGGAAAAAAAAATTTGCAGCACAATTTGTGTTGTTTTCATTAGTTTGCAATTAAAGAAAACATACAATTCTGCTTTGTTTTTGGAAACTTAGGCATTTAAGGATTGTGTCTACTTCCATCTTGAGAATGACCAAAAAAGGTGACTACATTTCACATGTAGCTGAAAAGATGTTCCGATCGAAAAAAACAATTTAGTCCTATTGACCCTCCAATCTTCAGGCTTGCGCTTCCAAAGCAGTAAATTGACTCCTCCCCTGTTGAGTTTCTGCATAATTCCTGTTCACCTGAGGAATTTTTTTCCTTGGGAACTATTGAGTGTCAAAAATGGCAACGGCGGAAGTTTTTTTAGGTCGCCACTTTTTTTGCCAACGTCATTTTGCCTCAAAATTTTTACAATTTTTTTCAAGAAACATCGATAGAAACGAAGATTAGATCTTATAGAACAAAATTCCCTGGGAAAAAATTAGAAAATAAAAAATTTTTAGGGGCAAATTTGGAAAATTCCCTGACATTTTTAACTAAGTCATTTCCCCTCACAATTCCAGGTTTTCCTGAAGCGTACGAACCCTGTTACCACTTAATCTGTAAAAATTTATTGCAAAAAAAAGTTGAGAAGCTGGGTTCTTGTGAGCTCCCATGCAAATTAAGCCCTGGTCACAGAGTTAAAGTCTGCAGTTACTGAACAAGGCTCAACTATATGCCATAATTATGAACTAAGTACTGGGCATTCAAAAAAACAATAATAATAATAATAATAAATAAATTTTTCTAAATACCTCTACATATGGTACACCCATAAGTTTTAAGAGTTGCTTGCAATCTTCATTATGCTGTTTGGTCACTTTTACCAGTCTTCTAGTAAATTTATTGACATCTTCTACATCACCTATAGTAAAATAAAATGACTTTACAAAATGCCGAGTGTTTTATGAAATAAATTAAAACTTATTAACAAGTAGAATGTTATTTATTAACATGAAAAAAAAAATTTCACACCTTGCTCTTCAGCTTTCTCCAAGTTCTTTTGAGCTTCCTCACGCCGCTGTTGACGTTTGTCTAACTGGAAGTAATGAAAAAAAAAAAAAAAAGAGTCAGATTTAGCATTTTTTCTTCCATTTTGCAAAATGCAAGTTTCAACTGAAAAACAAACAATTTGGTCATTTGATGATATTAAGTTTCTAGTATTGCATCCAATTTTATTTATTTACTAGCAATACCCGCACGGCTTTGCCCGTAGTAGAATTTTAAAAGGTCATTAGGTTCGCTTGTATATTTACAGTTAATGTCTACAAGTCTTAAGCATTTTTTTTTTTCTTTGAAGATCTCTTCATATATTTGGCAGAGTTGAAAATTTAGGTGAATTATGCTATATGTTTAGAAATAGGTTTGATTGCCTTTCTCCTATATAGTCGAACAAAAATTCAGGGCTATGACAAATCTATAGTTAGAAGAAAGTTTGATTCTCAATTTTGCAAAGAATGGGTTTGAGCTTTCATTGCACTTAAAATATCAAAGTTAACCTTAAAACACTGGTGTTGAATCCCTGAGCCAACCTTTGCAATGATAGATGTACTTGATTCTTTTTTGCACGCACCTTTTTATAAGGGGAAAGCTTTTATTTTATTAAAAAAATAAAGATAGAAAGGACACATTTTTTACACTGGCCATTTTGCAACTACCTGTCAGGGCAGGAGTTAAACCAATCAAAAAACGTGTAAAACCATTGAATGAAATCCTTTTTAACTTTTGCTTCTCATAAATCGGCCTCTTCGCAAATTCACAAAAGTGAGGAGGGGTTGTATTTTTTCCCTCAAGGTAAAAAGGTTGGGAATTGCTGGTCTATATCAAGATGTTTTTATAATTTTCCAAGTGATTGCCAAAAATTTGGAGAATAAACACATGAAAAAATACCAGAATTCCAGGGAATAAGCAGAACATAAATACCCTTAACACATTATAGTGAAAGGGGAACAAATTTAACTCCACTTCATAATTGATTATCTTAAATTTTAGAATTTTTTTTTTTTTAATTTTTAAAGATGAAAATGCCAGATGCAATCATCCCTATAATTCACTTCTAATATTTGAGAAGAACTTAAGATTGCAAATATCGTTTATTCTCAAAACATGTGACTTCTAGCATTCCTCAAATTTTAACAGTAAAAATCATCAGGACATTCATCACTTTTTAAAACTTGACTGTATGTTATGCATTTCTCCAAATATTGAGACACTTCAAGAAACACAACAGCTTTCAATCAAAAGATGAATTAAAATTCACTTAACTACAAAATCAGTTGAGGCAGTGAGAAGCAAAGGGATGCAAGTGGCAAAATTAAAAATTTGGAGATAACAAGTACAAATGGTAGGTGAACATCTCCTCTGTCTTGCAGCAAAAGAAAGACTAGTAGTCCTGGTAGGTTCTGTTATGCAGCATGATTAAGGAAAAAAAAATTCAAAGAAAGCCTACTGAGCCCCGCAACTTTAAACACGTTTTACTAAAAAATTGAAAATGTCACTTACATACCTTTGCTTCTCACTGCCTCAGTTAATCATGAAAACTCTAAAAACCCGAAACCGTAACAGGCTGTAAAACCTAAACCGTTTGAGATTCACTAAAAATATTTTACATGCATTCTTAAAATAATAGAAAGACCCAACAAGTAAAGTTTTATTGAAATTCAAGCCTCGCGTCAAACCACGTTTACTTGGTTAATTTTGCATGGTATAAATGAGTAACTGAAATAACCTTATTGAATAAATTAATAAAATAACAAATAGAATAAGCCAAATTAATGTAGCATAGATTAAAATACCTTAAAACTTTTAAAATAACTGATATATTTTCAGGATGCAAAAGGATTCAAATCTTAAACAAGGCGCACAATTTTTGGCAAGCCACGTCTTTTTATTTTCGTATGTTTCCAAAAGCATATGTTTATGGCGGAAATTGAGGTGGTGAAGATTGAGGAGGGAAAATAAGGAAACAGGAACATAAAATATAGGAAAAAGAAAAATCAGAATCTTTTCAGATTTATAAGAAGCATAGGATAGTTATGAAGCCAGTAAAGTGAAACGGGGAAGAAAAAAAAACCACAGAAAGCCACAATTCCAGCAAAAGGCAGAAAAATCTCATACCGGTATTTTAAACAAATCATTAAAACTAAAACACACTATTGTTATCAAGGGCGAAAAATAAATAATACAAATCAAACAAATATTAGAAAATAATATAAAATGAAATAAAACAAATAATAGCACATCAAAATCTATTAATAAAAAGAAATGAATAACTGAAATAAAATAAATGACTAATATAAATAACACAAATACTAAAAAGAATTCTCAAGAAAATTTCATTTCTTCCCCTTTGATCAAGTTTTTTATTTAAAAAAACTTACTTCAGAAGATTTCATCTGTGGTGGCTTACCATCAAAGACAAATACAGGCTTGATACCATTATCAATCATTCGAATGGTTCGATAAAACAAGCCGACTACATGACTGTAAAGTAGAAATTAATACAAGAACATTAAACATTTTGAAGGATACATAAGTAAGCACAAAATGAAATCACGTGCCGAAAAATTAAATTTAAAGTATGGAAAATCAGGAGTCAATTCAGATGCAGATTCAATCCACTTTGCACCCTACACAAAATTCTATATCATAAAAGCGATCACTTCACAAAATTATGTACCTTAAAACTAGACCTTTCACAAAATTTCTGTGCAAAAAGTTTTTTCATCACTTTTAGGCTCAACCAATGCCTCTGAAGGCTAAACATCAGTAAAAAAAATCCTTTAGCTTCCAAGTCATTCCCAGTAAAGTCCTTTAGGCCAAAGGGATTCCAGATTAGATTTGTGACAGCAAAAACAATGCTATATACAGGGCCGTCTGAACAGCTGACGGCGCCCGGGACTAAAGTTTTCTCTAGCACCCCCCCTCTACACACAGAAAAATAAAGTTAGTTATAACATCAGTGTATAACACATACTTGAATTTTTTACATATTAATGAACAGAACAATCAGAAGGCTATGCACAATACAAATTAAAACACAAGCAATGAATCTGTTTCTAATATTTGTAATTTAATGCCCCAAAAAACTTTTGAAAAATGAAAATGTTAAAAATCCCAATATTTATGTAGTAAAATGTTATCCCACTACATAAAAAACAAACATTTAAAACTGAATTGGCTATTCATATTGATCCAACTAAGAACACAAATAAATAATTTGCTGATTATAAATAGAAAATGTATTCATCGAAGTAAATTACGTCAAAATAAAATTTCGATCTGGACTCATCCAATGACTCTTCTCTAGTGTTTTTTGGTTTTACTTGTACCAACTTAATACCAGCTTTCATATTTGTTACAGAGGTCTTTCCAGGATTTTTCACAGGGTCCGTTTTTTGTGAAAACCAAATAATTTTGTGAAAAATCAATTTTTTGAAAAATCAAATAATTTTGCAAAAAAAATTTTTTTTTTTTGTAAAAATTTTTTAGAAAGTTGAGATGGCACAAAGTGCATCATTGACACTTAAAGTTGAGTGTTTTCCCTTTTTTCTGTCGAGAATATCATTCTTGAGTGTTTTTCAAGTATTTGGGGGGGGGGGGAGGCATCGCTCTCTGGGGCCCCTCAAGTATCAATATTTATTTACCATTTTACATTATGTTAAATTGTACTAGAAATGTTATATGTATAGTATTTAAAATAATTGTAACAAAAAAATTCAGGCAGGGGTTCAGCATTTAACTTTTTGAACCAAGACACTGTTAAAGAGCAATGAATTTCGTTTGTAACTTATAAACTCAGTGATTTTTACAAAAATTAAAAAAAATTATTTATTTGTTTACCTCTTAACAAAGCTCACTAAACATCTAAAATTCGAAAAAACAGGTTCCCATAGCGGATGCAAAGGAATCGCAATCCTTAAAGTGACGGCATCAAAAATATAAAAAATGCTTGTAAAATAAAAATTTTTGATAAAATTATTTCGGAATTGCATTTTAGAGTCCTATGATAAACAATTCATTAATATCTGGACACAGTTAAAGCAAAAAAAAAAAAATAAATAAATAAATAAATAAATAAATAAATAAATAATATAAACCAGATTCAGCATTTTAATTTTTGACTCATAAAAGAAAATGGAATTCAGTTTTAAAAAACTTCAAATAAGCGTTTTCATAAAAATAAAGAGACTTTTCATTTATTTGCATCCTAACAAAACAAAGTTAGCTTGAAAAAAGAATAAAATATAATTCGCATGTCGGATGGAAAAAGATTACGTTTTTTAAAATGTAGGCATCTAAAGAAAAAAAGGTAAATAAAAAAGTTTATTTAAAGTCAATCATCCTTTTTACCATCGAAAATCAAACCCATATAACTTTCTCCCTAAGTAACAGTTAAACATTTCACCGCCAGACGCTAAGTGGTGATAAGTTTAAAGTTGGTAACCCTCTCTGAAGCAATCACATTTCCCCCCACCCCTACTATGCTTTGCAGTTCTAAGTTCATTTCCCAGTATATTATTGTTTATTAAATCATGAGGGAGAGAAAAGTGCTTAGGACACCTATTCAGAGAAGTTTACAACACTTATTCAGAGAAGTACAGTATACAATAACAGCACTGCATAAAACAAATAGCCATAGCAGTTATTTATTGCTTGCAGGAGCATCACAAGAGTGCCGAATTTATTTATCTTTTGCAAAATTAACAGATTTTACATAAGTTGATCCCTTTAATTTAACTTCAAAAAAAAGGTTCCAAACATTTTTCCTGCGTTATTTTTTGATTTGAGATTTGCTCTTCCAAAAACAATTTATGAAAGATCTATTTTTGTTTATCAGAATTTTGTGAAGAGTCCGTTTTGATTTGATTGTGATTTTGTGAAAGGTCCGTTTAGGTTGATCCGATCTTTATGAAGGGTCCGTTAACGGACCCAAATTTCCTCTGCCCAGACCCTTGTGTTATGAACAAAGATGTTATTCTTTTGCATCAAATTTTTGTAAATTTTAGGAGAAAGCCCACAAATACTTAACATCGAAAATTTGCTCAGAATTGTGTTTTTGGAGCTCTAATTTCGAAAAATCATTTGCCCTAATACTACAAAATATGGCCTTTGAAATTGTGTTTTAAGAATTTAAGAATCCCCATGTCACCTTTCTTGAACATCACAAGCAATGGGTTTTTTAAACAACACTTACAAAAACTTTAAGTGGAATAACCCCTGAATGTAAAACATTGCTTATATTTTTAAAACCACAATTTTGAACAATTTTTCTGGGAAATACTCCAGACCCTCCTATCCATAAAATCTTCAAAGTTTGTCTAAAGTTGAGGTTTTGAAACTTCAATTTCAAAAACTTTCAAAGGGAGAAGGAATTTATTTCGATATTTTTAAAAAAATAATCGATCGGAAACAGTCTCCGAGTTCCCTCCCTTACCCTTACGTCAATAAACAAGACCTATAATCGCGTTTTTAAGTCTAAAAATGTGTTTTAAAATTGTTGACTGGACACTTTTAGATCTTTTTTCCTATCCAATCAAAAAAAAAAAAAGAAATTTTTTTTTCAATGAGTTCCCTTAAAACTTTTTTCTGGTTATGTCACTGCACGCAGGGGCAGAATTCAAGCAAATTTGCTGAGAACTAGAAAAGGGAGAAGTTCCTTTTCATTCTAAACCATTATATTCTCAGAAATTGTATCTGCTTCCATGATACAAAGGAAACTAGGAATATTTTCGTGCCCAAGGAAAAAATAGAGAATTATTGCAATGATTCTCTATTTTGTGTGTCTATAATTGTGTATCTATGATACAAGAAATGAGGGGGCGCCACAAGGTATCCTTCCCTGTACTGCCTACTCAGCAACTTAGCCTTTTTACTTTGGAGGTCCATCTGTATCAGTACATTCAGTCGCAGATTAAGCAGCTGATGAGCCTTCTCTAACAAAAAATTGTTCCATATCACATTGGTAATTACAGCGGATGTTTTGGGCCAATCCGAACAACACACTGAGCGTATGAAGACAATCCAGAATGTCATTGCTGGTGAATTGAGTGTGAATAATTTGTCTAAAATAAGCAGAATAAAAAATAATAACAATAAAGCCAACAGTAAACATAAGTTTGAAAAAAAAAATTTTTTTTCCCTTTTTGCTGATTTGTTTTTTACGGATCAACAACATTTTTTTTCTAAAGCAATTCATGTCTGATCGTTAGCGCCAACGTATGCAACAGGTAAAAGTAGGCTTGCCAGATTTCTGATATGTTCAGCCAAGACAACGCAATGCCCCCCCCCCCCCCCCGCGTTGCTAGTATTCAAAGGGGTGCATTCCCCTGGCTGATTTTTGAAGCGTTTTATAGGGCAGTTTATTCTCAATGCTATGAATAAACGTTAACTAATTATGAATCTAAAACAGGGGCGATAAAAAATGATAAAATGATATAAGCAGATAAAATGTGAACATTTCATTTCCAAGCTGTAAACATTTACAATTTATTTTTGTTAGAAAAAAAAATTTGAATGAGGAATAAAAAAAATTGAACATTATTTAGATATATTTTATTAAGTCTTTTTTGGTTTTAATCTTGATGCAAAATTCCTCACTAGCTAACCTGGTATTAATTTTACAACTCAATGTTACAAGTGATAATATAATTATCCTGAATAATCCTTCACAATTAATTATTTTTGAACCTTTTTGGTCATTTGTGATCAGATTTCTTTTTTCAGGACGTAAAGTGAACCGGCCAGGACACCCAGATTTTGTTTGAAAACCGGAATTGTCCCGGTCAAACCGGGACGTCTGGGCAAGCCTAGACAAGTCGAGGTAAAAGTAAAGACAGCTGCACTCTTCGCTTTACTCTCAGAATTGTTCCATACAGCAATAACTTAAAACATTCATTCCTCCTAGATTTTGTTTTTGCAGTTTGATTTTTTTTGTTTTCTTTTAATTTCTATTTTGTTAAGTCTCAGAACCGAGCTTTGAGAAACTACGATAAAATGAAATTAGTATCGGAACTGGAAAAGAGGAAAACAAAAGCTAAAGCTGGAGCTAAATTTCTGGGCGGAAGGATACGATCCCTACCTGGGGGAGGGGGCGGTACTCCTTGAAAGATTTAGAAAAATTGCGAATAACTAGTTGATTTTGTGGAAATTAGAATCCGTTTTCAAAAACTGAAAGTAATAGGATCATAAGAAGTTTAAAAGAGGGGGGCAGTAAATCTCACATCTCCACTTGTTGGATATGCCTTATTGCACACGATCAACAGAATGACTTGATAAGTTACAGAACAATACAAACGCTATTCGGTCGTAACTTTAAAATAAAATACATCACGGCTTTTTCTTTTTATATAACTACGAAAATACCGCGGCACATCGGGTTCCATTTCGATGCGCACCAGTGTGCCGTAGCACACCAGTTGCAAAGCCCTGTTGTACTGTATAAGGAAATATCTAAGGCCTTGGCCGACACAATTTAAACTTGGCATTAAATGATTAAATTATAGGAACCATAACATAAAGAAATTAGCATAAAAAGTGCAATATATTGCAAAATAGATTCTTACCTTGTCGTTTCTCCTTCACTATTAGTCAACATATTTGCTTCTTGACGCACTGCGATTAAAAACTGATAAATACACATTGATGCATCAATGGCTATTTTACGTCCTGCAAAAAATAAGGTATGAACACAAGGGCGTATTTAAGGAAGGGGATGAGGGGGGCCGGGCCCCCTCCAAAATGTGGAGAAAAAACTTAAATAAGGATTTTTATTTTTGGTTTCTCACAAATAATTTCCAAACTTTTAGCTACAAAAATGAATAAATAAATATGATAGTGATAATAATAAATGTAATGCGTTAGAGCAGAGATTTCCAAACCGGGTGCCGCAGGTAGGAGGTGAGGGGTGCCGCCAAGCGCCAGTGGTAACAATAATAAGTATGTATATAAAACTAGACTAGGATGCCGCGAGAAAATTCTAACTCTTCAAAGGGTGCCGTCAATCGCTAAAGCTTGGGAATCCTGCTTTAGATGGCACCAGGATATGGAGTTCAGAAGGGGTTGGAGGATCCATACCCCGTTCTCCAGAAAAGAACGGGTCTTGGAAAAGCGAAGTTATTTCAGCAAAAAGAAAAGCAAAAAATGTTGGGGAAAAAAATCTCAATTCTTTCAAAAAGAAATCTTTAAATTAAAAAAATATATAAACAGATGCAGCTAATTGCTTAGCAATTTAAATTCCTCTCTCTTTCACACCCCCCTTTTTCTTTTCAAAATTATTCTCTCTTTAACTCTCGTTCCCTAAAAGAAATTTAAAATAAGTTTTAGTTGTTCGGTTGGAGTAATAATGAAAATTGATGTCTTAAAACCGCATTTATTTAGGCGTTTTTCAAAACACTTCTGGAGGAGGATCCCCGAACCAACATCCTTTCACTGAGGTTACTATGAAAAATAGTCTGCAGTTATGCCTTAAAGATTTCAATTTTGGAAAAGTTTCAGAGAGAGATCCCTAAAACCGCTCCTTACCACTAAACATCTATAAAGATGACCTGAAATTGCGTTGTACCTTTCAGAGAAGGATTCTCGAACTCCTTCTTACTTCCAAAGATTGCCTAATGTTGGGAAAAAATCTGAATTGCTTTTGAAAAGAACCTTAAAATAAAATTTTTCAAAAGTTACTGATGACTATTGATCACGTCCAACACTTTCTATTCTTTTCAGTCCCCCCCCCCAATTTTTTCCCCCTTTTCCTAGTCGGTCAAAGACAAGGAAGTCTTCAAAATGCTATGTTTTGAAGTCCCCTCCGACCACTAAAACCATTAAAGAGAATCTCCAACCTCGTTTTCAGGGCTACAATGTCGAAAAATTTCCAGGGCACAATTACCAAACGCCTTGCCTTCTGAAAGCATCGAATACTGTTAAAGATTTCCTTTATGGAGCTTCAATTTTGGAAAATGGCCGAACTCCCTAACGTTACCAAATATGGTCCGACTACTCCCATCTGAAATCTGACAAGGAAAAAAACTACAATTTTGGAAAATTCAAGATGGAGAGTGTTTGAATCCCTTCACCTAGTATTACTGAACATCTGTTTAAAACTTCGTTTTTTAGGACTTAAATTTCAAAATAGTTTTTGGGGACTGTCCCAGAACCGTCCTGCCTGTAACATCATCGAAATTAGTCTGAAACTGCGTTTTTAGAACTTCAATTTCGAAAAATTGGGCGGAGGAGTGAGGGATTTCGCTCTTTTTTTTTTAAATCAATATAAGGCAACTTCAAAAATTCCTATTCTTTTCATTGCACTAACGTCAACAAATCTAGCGGGTAGTTCTCAAAAGGTGGGAACAAAAAAATTAACTTTGAGCAATTTCAAAAAATTTTAAAATTGACATCAATTTTGCTTTTATTCTATAGTATGCATACCTAGAACACAATATATGAACATGAAAAGACAGCAGGTATTTGTAAAAATTGTTAATTAGCAAATTAAATCAGCAGTCTGTAGGTAACAGATTTTGGACACTGTTGTCCTCAACATGGGAAGTATTTTGCAGTATCTACAAATGAATCATAAGCCTGATGTACATTATACAACTTTAAAAATCGAAAGATCAACGCATATTTTGTTTAAAGATTTTTAAAAAAGTTACAAATCATGTAATTCATTTACCTAATGCATCAGTGACAACTAGAAACGTACCAAGTACTCAGTAACTACTCGGTACTCGGTCAAATTTTGATCAGATACTCGGCCAATACCAAGTAGTTGTAAAAAATTGAATATTGTTCAAAGTAGATTTTACAAATAATAAAAAAGTGCAATCATTTACAATTCAAATTTACATGTAAAATTCAAATTTTGAGAATAATGAAGTTCGTTATGCTTCAATGGAGTAAATCTTATATTTTAATGCCCCAAATTTGATGAAACTTATTTATTAAAAATGGGACAAAAAAAGTAAGTAGAAAATATGAAATGTTTATATTATTATATGGATTTTTGCCACATCCAAAATTATAAGAAGCATAAAAATACCTTTTCTTAAAAAATAAAACAACAATAAAAGCACAAATGTGCAGGAACACTGCAGACACATGTTTTGGCATAACAAGGAATGCTTTTTTTCAACGCACAAAATGTTAGCTTATGGATTTAAAGATGTCCGACAAATATCTGATTTTTTTTTACATTCATTAGCTCACATTTTATGCACTGAAAAAGATGTTCCTTGTAATACAGAAACACATGTCTACAGTGATCCACGGGTGCAGAATATGTCCGATCCGGCGATCTAGGATCGTGGGAAATTTGAACATCTGGGGAATTTTAGATTCAATTTTTTTTTTCAATTTTCCGATTTTTTTCGCAAGTGTCTTTTGAATGCATTTTCTTTTGCATCACCACTCTTTGTATTTTCATTAACTATTTGTTGGATAATAATTTACATTTAATGATAAATATTAGATAGGAGATTTTAATTAAAACTTATATATGTATTTACTTAATTTACTTTTTGGGATACCTAGTTCTACAAGTTACCAGTTCATTCTATTAGTTTTAAAGATACAATTGTTTTTTTTTTTTTTTTTTTTTTTCAAAATTATCTATACTTATAGTAATGAATGAATTTTTATCTGAAACATAAAGCATATTTTAAAATCTTGAGGAAATTTTCATATAGATTGGAGGAAATGTTAGCAGTAAAAACATTTTCTGCACCTCTGCAGTGCTCTTGCACATTTGTGCTTTTAACGTTGTTTCATTTGCTTTTAAAAATTATTTAAGCTTGCTAGACTAGAAGTATAGATTGATATGATTTGTTTTAATTCCAACTTGATTAATCCTACCTTTTATGTACTTGTTTATTTTTACTTTAAAAAAAATAACTTATTTGTAAAATTATTGACTTAAACAAAATCTTTTAAATAATACATAATTAAATTTTAGCTGGAATTTTGTTTTAAAAACTCTTTGGATATGGAGGTCTATACTACTTTTCCAATGAGTTCATAATTCGTCACATGTGTGTCGGTGGTATTTCTTAAAACATAATTGGAACTCGGTACTTGGCCAAAGTGCTACTCGGTATGTCTCTAGTGACAACAATAATAGAAACAGGACATGTTAGGTTTAAAAAAAAAATTGTTTTCCATTGTAGACATTATTTCTCCTGGTTTAATGCATTTAGGAATAAAAAAAATTATCAAAGAAAAAAAAATCATTTTAATTAAAAGCCTCAGTACAAATTTAAATGAAAATACAGTAGAAGACCATTATAATGCCAACCTATATAATATCACTTCAGAATACTATATATATCATAGACTAATAATAAGAGTAGACCGCGCTTTCCCAGACTTGCTGATAAAAAAATTGGTTCATGGATACATCATGTGACTGGTAGAAGGCTTAGCGAAAACTTTGGCAGCATGGTTGCTAGATGGCAACATTATCTATGGTTTGGCACTCGACTAGTATTCAGTGGCGGCGCTAGGCGTCGGCGACGTCGGCGACTGCCGACGGCCTCGCGCAGATAGGGCCTCGCAAAATTCTCAGAAGTAAATTCTCAAAAGTTTTAAGAAATTTCCATGTTTTCAATTGAAGCTCTTATTAAATGCAACAGACACAAAAGTAATCAAAATAGTGCGTGCAGCGGAGACTGTACAGAGCCAGCTTTAGCAAATGCGGGGCCCAATTCTGTAGGAACCTGAATTTAAAATATTCACTAGCTACAGCTTATTGATCAGCTAACTCTATTCCCCCCCCCCCCACCCCGTTCTATTTCTTTTCTTTTTCTCTTGTTGAAAAATTAGAAAATATTCAAAATGCTGCTCCTCCGAACACACACCCCTCCATACACGCGCGCACCGATAGCATTATGGAGCATCTGAAATTTCGTTTCGAGATCTTAAATTTCGCGATATTTCCAGCTTAAAGCTAAAGCCCCCAAATACTAAACAACATCGAAAATCGCTTAAAATTGTGTTTTTGTAGCTTGAATTTCAAAAATTACCGAACCTAATATATTACAAAATATGGCCTTATTGCTAAAGTTTTTAGAAGCATAATTTTCAAAATTTTTCGAGGGAAGAGCTCCCTCCCTTTCCGTAAAATCATCAAAGTTTGTCTAAAATTCTGTTTTTGAAACTTCGATTTCGAGAATTTGCAGGGGATTGATTTTGACCTATTTTTTTTAAACAAAAGAATCGATCTGGGACACTCTCTGACCCTTTAAGTCAATAAAAACGGCCTATAATTGCGTTTTTAAGGCTTCAATTTCTAGAAATTTCCACCGAGACCTCTGTAATTTTTTTCCCCTAACATCAGCAAAGAAAGCCTAAAATGGCGTTTTTAAACTAAAAATTTTAAAAATTTTCCGGGGGAGGACCCCCGGACCCACCTTTCTATCAGGTCACTTTTCCTCTTTCAATGTGCCGCCCCCTCCCCCCACCACCAAAAAAAACTTTTTGATTGCGCTACTAGTCACGCAACGTTTTTGTCCTAGCAATTAAGTGAATTGGAAACTATAAGTGCCAATAGTTAGTACAAAAATTAATTTCGTGAATTCAATGATTTGTCTGAAAATATTTTATGATTAAAAGGGCCTCGCAAAACTGCATCGCCGACGTCTACTTTTGCTCTCGCGCCGCCACTGCTAGTATTTTAAGACATAATGTGTTTTCATTATAATTTTTTTCCAGGTGAAGAGATTGAACTGTTTTTCTTTTTAATTATGAATTATTTTGACATTAGTAATTACTTTTTCATCACAGTTTTCAGTAACTTTTATTTCATTCGGAACTGCTATGTCAGCGTTGGTGTGAACATAATGGCGTAAACGTTTTGCGTTAACACAAAAATGTACTAATCGGTATCTGAAATTGAAATTATAGGTAAAGATCTTACCGTTTGCCGGTTCTTTTTGGGCTCTTGCATCTTTAATTGCTTAGATAGTTATTGAAATTGATTAAAGAAAATGCACAGTACTATCTAAACGAAAAACTCACTATATTAACAAAATATTTACAACTTAGAATAACAAATTTACAAATTGGACTCCATAAAAGATAATTCTTCCATGTTCCATCAATTCTATTTATTTTATTTCTTGTGGACGTTGATCGTCTGCTACGATCAACACTCGCTGTTGCTAGGATATCCACCAGTCACATGGTTTGGTTTATGAGCAGCAAAAGGGTTGCCATAGCTCGGTCTATTCTTATTATTAGTCTATGATATATATAAAAACATAAAACCACAACAATAAACATCGCGAATATACGCTACAAAAATACCAGAAGCTAGAAAGTTTTTGTACAGATTGAAAAATTACTAGAAAGTAAATGCTTAAATTAACAAATTACTGTAACAGCTCACCAATGAAATATGTACCAATAGTAAGCTATTTTCCAACATGCATTTCATCGAACAAAAACTTTTCTCATACTCTGCTAAAAGAGAGCGAAAAGATTCAAATTGCGATGTTTAAAGCGGAAAACATCCCCAAAATCAATAACTATTTCAGCCAAAAAAAAAAAAAAAAAAATTGCTTAGTTACTCAAATTTTGATGTATGAAAAGTAGAATCCCAAACATAAACAATACAAAAATACCATACATTAATTTGCTATCCAGACATGCTTTCAAAACACCTATAAATATTTTACATAAAATAACACCTTCATATTTTTATAAAATGCTAGAGTCAACTTATTTTCAGAAATTCAGTACCTAAAGGAGACACGTTTAGAAAATATGTCTAAATAATTCGTGGCATCGATAAGAATTAACTTTTAGAATAAAATAACCGTACTATTTTTGTAAAATTAATTTACATACAATAAAAATAATGTTAAAAACAAAAAGAAACCCTCAAGATTTTGTAAAAACAAAGAATTTCGGAAGTAAGAGTTAATTTTTTTAATTCTAAAAAAACGAACTTGCCTTTTTATGGAAAAATCCTCACACTCAGTCTGAAACAAAACAACATAT
Organism: Uloborus diversus; assembly: GCF_026930045.1. Taxonomy (NCBI): domain Eukaryota; kingdom Metazoa; phylum Arthropoda; class Arachnida; order Araneae; family Uloboridae; genus Uloborus; species Uloborus diversus. The sequence continues at coordinate 119,607,251 of NC_072736.1, forward strand.
GACAATGGCAGCTTACAGATACACAGCAAGTTGGAGTTTACTTTTAATTAATGTTTAAGTTTGAAGAAACTGGCATTTTCTAATATTTATTCGTCAAAACACAACTATTGAATGTAAACTAATACAAAATAAGCTTTACTGTAAGGTATATTGCACGAAAAAACAAGAATCTCTCCTACTTGAAACCAATAAGTAAACAAGTTTGAACAGATCTAAGATTGCCTTCGGGTTGCCAAACATTGGTTAACTTCAGCAGGGATGCCATGCTTAAAAATCTATCGCCTCATTCACGAGAAAAATATTTCAATTTTGTGCAAAAAATAGGATGTTGCCAAATGGGGGGGGGGGGGGGGTAGATCAAATCTGTACCACATTCTGAATATTAGTTTCAAATTTGTGAAATGACCTATATAATGCAAAAACCTGTATAATGCAAAAGCTCTGTTCCCAATGTGTGCGTTATAACGATCTTCTACTGTACTCTTAAGACATTTTAATAATGAAGACTCTTAAAAATTAATGTTTATTGATTCTTCCACCATTTATACGAGACTTCTTTTATATATTGGGATAAAAAATGTTCTTCGAAAGGTGAAAATTTGGCATTTTTTTTTTTATAAGAGCAGAGTTACATAATTGTTTTTTGTTTTCATAATTTTATACATTTTCTTTTCTTGTTCTGACTTCATCACCTATCGGGGTGCAAAAAGTGTGCAGGTATAAGTGCAATTTTATGCCTACTTAAGCGTTCTTGGACTTCTCTACTTATTTTTTTCTCTTATTTAAGTATATTCTAGAGTTAAGATATTTTTACACTATGCATCGCTTCAATGGTACATAATCTATCTTAATAAATCTTAAGTAATCAGGCAAATTAGGTAGTATATGAAGTTTTGGTTAAAATATGCTTTTTGGACTATTTTGAAATGCAAAAGACTGAAAAATAATAATCAAAAATATAAAAGAGCTACTTGAATTTTTTTCCATGTAATTTCAGAAAAACTTAGTTGGACTGCCTTGTATATTTATGTATGCCTAATAGAAAAGCTACATAGATTTAAAAAACGAAAAAAAAAATTAAAAATAATTTTGCAAACTTGCATTGCCTTAAAAAAATATAAGTTTCTAAATTTATATATAAAAAAAATTATCTATAAAGCTTGGCTAGTTACTTTGCAGTAATTAGTTTCCACTCTTTGCAATAATATGTCAAATTTATGAAAACATTTGGGAGGAAACAAAGAAATTTTCAAAAAAAAAAAAAAAAAAACATTTTTGAAAAAATTACATTTTTTTTTTCAAATCACTTGTTTTTAAGCACGGTTTTAAACCAAAGTGGTTTAAAAGCAAACAACCCTGAGCCTAACATGTCTCATCTCCCCCTTAGCTTCTAATCCTTTAGAAATAAATTCATGTTTTTCATTTATATTTGCAGTAAAATACAAACCCAACATAGTTCATTAAAAAAAAATCGCAGAATTTAAGACTTGTTAAGAATCAAGTATTACCAGGCCCGGACTGGCTCCTTCTGGGGTGGTCGGCTAGGTACTGGAAAGGGGCCCCCTGGTATGTGGGTTCCGGGGGCCCTTTCCCGCGAAAATGTGAGAAAGTAATTGTTTCAAAAATTGCTTTTTCTTTTTGGACATGTTAAATAATAAAACTAAAGTTAAATTTAAGTATAAAAAACACGTGTTTGAAGTTTTACTCGACTTACCCTTTAGCAAAACAAAATTTCATACCATTTTTACAAAATCTATTAAAGGTGCGTTATTTTATTTATCATTATTTCTGAATTGAACGTTTTTCTTTCTTTTTCCTTTATTTTATTTATTTATTTATTTTTTATTTCATTTACCTAGTAAGCGGAGACTGTGTAGAAGGATTGTGATGCAGTGCCAGAGTTGGAAAGGTTTTTCCCACCACCGGTATTTACTGTCCTGGGAAATACTGTGTTTTTCCAGCAAGGAAAAAACTGATTATAAAAAATATAAATTCAAAACAATCTTTTAAAGTATCAAAATTCAGTTCTAAGTTAACAATGGCTTGAAAGACAATACACAAATCATAATCGTGTTCATATTCCTCGTCTTCTACTTCCACATTGGATCTTAGCATCATATAACAAAACACTAATTTAGAGACATTTTGCAAATTTTATTTAAATTTAACACAAATTATTTGTTGCTGCTCTTGATAACCCTAATATTTTTAAGTTTAAAAATTTTATTTTATTGTGATCAAAATATTTATGTAGGAAATTAATAATTGATAAAAATACATTGTGAGCAAATTTTATGTTATATGCAATAATTCTTATTTATTTATATTCCTTTCCTATAAAATAGTTTAAAACTCAAGGGGAATTTGTAATAACTATTTATTTCTAACCTTCATTCAACACATCAAATTCAGATAGCCAAAATATTAATTACATATTGTTATTTAGAAGTTTTCCCGGTATTTACCACTTCTTCCCAGTATTTCCCAGCGGGATGAAAAAAACAAGTTTTGGACGGGAAAAAGCCAACCCTTTGTGCAGGGCACTGAACTCTATATAGCCCAATTCTAGTAAATAATATAGATAATATATAAATAATATATAAATAATAATTCTAGTAACTAATTCTAGTTCAGATCAGAGGTGCACGGCCACCTCTTTTAGTGAAGTAGTGTAGACCGGGGCACGTTTACGCAGCGGCCTTTTTTCAAAACGAATTATAACTGGAGGGCCAACAGTCATAACAGATTGATGCTGCTCCCTAGCAAATATCCTCACAAGGTTTTGAGCATCAGTCGAGCTTCGGTTTCGGTCTAGCATGCAGAAAGGATTATCGGTTTTCTACCAAATCGAGTGAATTTTGAGTTGAACGGTTTGAGGCTTATTGTGAATAAATAATACTTAGTTAAAAAAGAACAAATATACAAAAATTAGCAGAATTTTATAATTTTTTGAGAATTGTATTTGTATGAACTGAAATGTTATTAACTTTATTTGCACATTAAAAATAAATCCAAGCTTGGCGACGGGGCAAGTTCACGCGTTGACGTCTGAGCACCTTTACACACGTTCTTATACTATGGCTTACTTCTAAACGTGCCCTGACGCTTTTTTCGCTCCAAATTGTCTCAAAACTTTATAGCATCATTAGGCTATTTAGTTTTGAAAATCAGTTTTAATTTTTAATTGAGTTACAAATTCGTATCTTATAGCTTACAATCATGTAGTGCTGTCTTCATGCCCGTTCAGTTTTTACTATATACACTATTCAGTCTGTAATAAATTTCCTTTATTTTAACGATGGTAAGACATTATGTTCAAAACACTCTTATAGAACCAAGTTAGGCGTCAAAATAAATATGCGTAAATGTGCCCCGTGTCCGGGGTAAGTTTACGCAACCGACTTGAACTTAAAAATATTTTTTTTAACGGTTAAAAACAAACTGAGCAACACTGAATATACTAATCTTGACTCCATTAAATGCTTCATAAAATCGCAATGCCTGAAATTTCCTAAGTTAAAACATAGAATTTAGAAAATTCATTGAAAAAATTCTGCGTAAAAGCCTTCTGAAAGTGCCTATAGAATATCCCCAATTTTAGGGGTCCCGGGGTCTCCCCCGGGGAAATTTTTGAAAATCAGATATAAAGTTTGGCACTTTTAGGCCTAAGGGGGGAGGGGGAGCTTAGTCTCTAAGAGGGAGCCCCTTATCATCTCCGTGGGTGAGCCACTGTTGGAAGGGGCTGAGTTTCTTTTTATCACACACTATTTTAAGCTTAAAACAATGCCTTAATAGTAGAAAAATTATCATACCTTTTTTACTTCATCTGGTCACTATTTTGTCCCAATGTATCTATCTTTTAATTTCCATAATAAAAATTATAGTTAGCTAGCACGGAAGTAAAATACAGAATGGCCAATATCCCGTCGGACTCTATCGGAAAGATGTCCATGTGCATTCGATTTTCCCATTTATTTACAGGTTTAAAAGCAAAAGGAGATGGTGCACTAAAGCAATTTACATGAACCCATTGAGTCTTGAACAAGTCATGAAGGTTTTATTGACTCCTATTTTTATTACATCTGCATTTCTCTTGTTCGAGTTTTTTTCACACGGCCATCATCCATACGCAAATTCCACAGTTCTTGTCTTATCTCATCTTTTTGATTCCACAAGAACTTGCAGAAACGTGGAGAACGCACTTTTAGCTGCCTGGATCACAAAGGCTGTCATCACTCTCCGAGGAGTCCTAATTTATTCCTGTCACCGGAGTAACTTAACCATGCGTGGAACCCAATTGACAAATACAAAAGTGACGACCAGCAACAGGCTCTGGGCCCAGCTAGACTGGTCCTAGTCAATTTACAATCCCCAGTGAAGATCAATGGCCCTCTTAAAACTGTCTACTCCTTTGCTCATTACCACCTTTTCCGGTAAGCTGTTCCAAAGTTCTACTACCCTGCTAAAATAATAATTTTTCCTAATATCCATGTTAGCCTGAGATTTAAATAGCTTAAAACAATGACCCCTTGTCCTGTTTTCAGTGCTAAACTTTAGCCCCGTAACATCTTTCGTTTTAATAAATTTAAACAGCTGAATCATGTCCCCTCGGTCTCTTCTTTGCTCAAGACTGTACATTTTTAGCCTTCTAAGCCTGGAATCATAATCTAAGTGGGAAAGTCCACTTATTAGCCTTGTAGCCCGCCTTTGAACCCTTTCCAATACATTAATGTCTTTCTTAAGATAAGGAGACCAAAACTGAACAGCATACTCCAAATGGGGTCTTACCAAACTTCTATATAAGGGCAGAAGAACTTCTTTAGATTTATTTGAAATAGATCTATTGATAAACCCAAGCATCTTATTGGCTTTGTTGCTAGCAATGCTGCACTGTTGGCTAAACTTTAAATCCTGACTTATTAGGACCCCCAGATCAGTAACTTTGTCTGCCTGACTAATGACTGAACCTTGCAAATAATAACTTGTACACTTATTTCCATGCCCTAAATGTAGCACTTGACATTTCCCAACATTAACAGCCATACCCCATTTATCAGCCCACTCCGTAATATGATCTAGATCCTCTTGCAGCTGATTTGCTTGTTCTTCATTTTCTACAGTCCCCATAACTTTGACATCATCAGCAAAACAGTTCATGTTCCCAGAAATATTTTTGTGAATATCGTTCATAAAGACAATGAACAAAACAGGCCCTAACACTGATCCTTGAGGAACCCCGCTTAAGACCTCACTCCAATTAGAATAATTTCCCCTTACAACTACTCTTTGTTTCCTTCCGGTCAGCCAATTTTTTACCCAAATGAAAGTTTTCCCTCCTATTCCTATATCAGCTAATTTGCTAAGTAGAGCAACATGCGGTACCTTATCAAAAGCTTTTTGAAAATCAATGTAAACAACAAAGACAGACCTCCTGTGTAGTACCTCCGACAACCCTGGAGGCGTCGGTAATACAGTCGACTCCCGCTACAACGCGATCTGACTTACGCGAAATAGCTATAACGCGGTTTTTTTTACCAGTAAAGAATTTTAGACCTAACGCGAATTCCTGGAGCAACACGAAAATTTTCAGAAAAGGAATCGTGATGTGAAAGTATCGGTTACTACATTTTTCTTTTTATGAATGTACCTTTATCCCTTTAGCATCATTGAGAGCGGAATTTCCCACACCGTTGCTTATACAAATAACAACTCCTCATTTTCCGTTTATTTTTTTCATTCTAAATGTGAAAGTTGATAAAATATAATGACTCTTAAGAGCCCTGTTTTATCTTAAGCTTGTGATTATAGAAAGAAAAAGAGAAAGTTTCTAACAATTGAAGAAAAGCGAAAAATTATATGCTTGAATATGCTATAAAATGCGTCGAAGACAGCACGACAATTAGGTATGAGTGAATCTTCCATTTGTACAATTAGAAGCGAAAAACAAGAAATCTGTAAAAGTTAACCAAGTAATATCTAAGCAAAATGCAAAAATTAGGAAAATGGAAGCTGCTTTTGTATTGTGAATTTAAGAAATCATTAAGAGGGGTTTTGACATAGATGGAAACGTTATAAAAGAACTAGTGAAGCAACTGTATTGTGTATTTAACAATATATAAGAATAACGGTTTGATCACACAGCATACATCTTAATTTTCTTAAGTTACAATCATCATTACTGGATCTACTGTACATTACAACTATAGTGCATTTCTTTTTCTTACTACATACTATACGCACCGTAGTGGCTTATTTTATGTCTTTTTTTCCCATTAATCATTGAATTTGTGCATCGTAGCAGTATTTTCTGTGGAATAAAACGTTATTTTAAAAAAATTACAAATAAAAGCTCAGTTTTTTATGTAAGAAACAGTAATGTATAGTTAAGAAATGGTTTTTAACAGTTTGAGGTTGTGTTCACAAGTGTCTAAAATAATTGGGTATGTTTATAAAAGTTTTTACACATACCCTTTTCCACAACGCGAAATTTCAACCTACGCGAGTGGTCTTGGAATGCATCATTCGCGTAAGTCGGGACTCGACTGTACACTTGGAGAAAGAGGGATGGAAAGAAAAGTAGTTCGTTATAATTTTATTTGTTAGAATTTGTAAAAGATAACTTTTTTCAACTTTAGGATTACTCTGGAGATCTGCTGCGTACTCGCAGACTCCGCAATGCGAGGAGGGGGTGGGGGGAAACCACTAAGATGCCCATGGCCCGAGAAACCAAAGAATCTTTTTAAAAATAAATCGAACAGCTAAACACCTGCAGGAACTGATTACTGAATAGGCCAACTAGGCTGTGGCCTAGGACCCCCGATATTTAGGGGCCCTCAAATGGCTTAAACTACTTTAGTTTGCGGCTAAAATTATTTTAGCCAATGGATAGAGTGTGACTACAGGGCCCCTCAAAAATGTTTTTGCCTACGACCCCTCGATATCTTAATCGGGCCCCTAATACCTTTGCTGAAATTTTAAAAGTTAAAAATATGTTTTAGCAAATCTTTGAAGGAAAAACGAAACTCAACGCATATTAACCCAGGAGCAGTTAAACTGTGCAACTGTGACGTTTAAACACATTTTTAAGTAGACAAAAAAATATATGTACGGAAAGCATGAAAAATCCACGAAGTTTTAAAATCTCTCTTCAGGGGTGCCCAACTAGGGGGGTCAAGGCGCAGACTGGGCCATTGAAAGTTTTAGGGGGGTGGTTTTGAGGGGTATGTTTTACTTTTCTGTAGGGGCTCTTTCTTTGGGGGGGGGGTCTTCGTGATATTTAGGGAGGAGCGCCCTTGCTCTTCCGGGGTTAGGCACCGCTTAATCTCTTAATGATAGTCTCATCAGTTCTAAAAGGATGAAAACAAAAATTTAACTTGATCAAAAAATTGATGTTAATGTTTTGTATATCTACTTATATAAAAGGCACACAACACCTATAATCATCCCAGTTAATAAAGGAATAAAATGAAATTCAAAAAAAAAAAAGGTTTCAAAGCATTCAAAAATTAACTGAAAATGCCGTGAAAACTGGTCGAAGTATTTTCACGAATGTTTTGACCAGTTCAGGTAAACAAAAATTCTGTGAATTTCGGTTCATCACAGACCAGAACCTTAAATGCCATCAACATCAACATAAATGAAATAAAATTAATTAATGAGACAAAAACGAATTCAAAGAAAATTTCAAGCAGACAACAGAAAATAAAATATTTGAAAGAAAACCCTCAAATCGAAAAAACATGCCTCAAACTTATAAGAAATACAGAATGAAAGCTAAATCATTTACCAAATCAATATGAATTCCATACAATGTGAATACTTTTTTTTTTCAAAACCAAGATTTACAGAGGGGAACAGTCATTATTAGAATATTGTTAAGTCCTGGGAAATTCTTGTTTATTTGCTTATATAACTTAAAATTGAAATGGGCATCCAAAAAATCGGGATTTAAAGTCCCACATAACTACTCAAAACCTTAAAATAATAATAAACTTGTAAAAATATTTAAACATATGAATTCAAAATGTAAGTAGAAATATTAAAGCATACAAAAACAAACAACAATCACTCTTTTAATTTCGTTTGAGCGGGGGGGGGGGGGGCAATTCAGTGGGCGGTTAGGGGCCCTGAAGTTTTTTAGCAGAGAGGCCGAACATTTCTGTTAGGGCCTGTAGGCGATTCCTAAGTTGCCTATTTGGTAATCCAGCATTGTTTACGGGACAAATTCAGAGAATTTAAAGCCCTAGGGGCCCTTAACCTAAAATTAATGTTTGCCTCGGGGCCCCTACCTGGCTTTAATTAGGCCCAGTGTGCTATTTGTATAAACTAGAAAGAGTGATCAAAAGCATCCCGGACAGGGTCTAATTAAAGATATAGGAAGGTTCTAAGCAAAGATTTTTTGGAGCCACTATGCAGTCAAATCTTACTTTTAGTCATTACCTAAAACAACTTTGCCCATTGTGGGGCCCCTAAAAAGCAAGGGTCCTAGACAACAGTATAGTTGGTCCATTCAGTAATCATGCCCTGATCCTGGCAAAACGTATAAGGAAACAGATTGAAATAGTTACAAGGAAATCAAAGAATTGTAAAATCATTTTTTGCTACATTTTTTTTTGCTTCATTTGGGGGCCCTTTCTAGCTTGGGGGCCCTCGGCGATCGCCGACTAGCCGACCTGGCCAGTCCGAGCCTGAGTATTACTCTCGTTAAAATCTGATCCGCTCCCTATCGTTTATACCGCTTAGTTTTATACAATACACACAAGAACTTATTGTTTACATTTTGAACTGTGTGAAATCTGCTAACTTTACTTCGGTTTACATATTTATCAACAAATTTTTAATTTTATTAAACCTTAGTAATTCAATGCCTTTAGACATCCAAAACTCGTGGCGTACTTTTAAACTAATAATATTAGATAAATGCTAAACTCAGTGCTCAATACAAAATAGTCATTAAAAATGGAAAATTAATACATGCCAAAATAATTCTTAATTTCATTTTCTTTCACCGCTGAAGGAGCTTGATCAGCAATTAACTTAGCTAAACCCTGAATACCCATCTCGAATGTAAATTAGTAAACAAAACTTTCAGCAGTGGTTCAAATTTTTGACATTTACTACTCATGAATTTTTCGCGCCCAAAACGCTTTCCATTGCGAGCCAGTGAAGCAGTCACGGTTGCGCCCAAAGTAATGGAAGAGTACACTTATTTTTATTTAATGTAAGTAAAGATCAAAATTTCATTAACATTGAATACGAAAGAAATAATTATTTTATATGACTTAAATTTTCTTTATGTAGTGCTTGATTTCATTTAACTTAACTTTAGAGACGACAAGCGTGTGAAGAAGCACCGGCACTTCCACTTCTTGCTATTTGTTGTCTTTCGTCGGAGTTCTGTTGTGCTTTGTCAATGAATTAATGTTCTTCCTTTAAAGAGCTAATATCATATCCAAGCAGATGACTTGTGAAATTTTTTTTAGTAAATCATGAATAAGCAATTTCTATCAGAAAATAATTCCTCACAAGTTGTTTTTAAATATTTAAAACAAACGACTATTCATGGACAAACTTCTGCACCTCGGGTGGTATGTGACATACTTAATATTTTTCTTCAGTCCAATTAAACTATGCATGGCTGCTGAAATTGGAAGAAATTTTAGAAACTTGATGTTTTAGAAATATAATTTAGCTTTCATGCCAAGTAACAAATATGAATAAATAAATTAATTAAAAGAAATTAAAAAGTAATGCTGTTTTCCCCCTTTTTCTCCCCTCGCTATTTGATCCAATCCGTAATTTTAGGATATTTTGTGGAATTATATCTCTTTCAAAATAATTTCGTCACAATGTAAATTTAGAGTTTTGGAAATAAATGAAGAAAGTTGAACCTTGAAAAAGAGGTTAACTGAAACCCTACAATTGCAAATTCATTCTCTAAAATATGTTTCCTTATAGCAAATACTGGAATGGACAGAACTTTTAAAAATTTATTTTTCCTTCATGCTAGATTTCTCGTAAAAATAGAATGGACTATTTTCATTATGCTTCTGAGTATCGTTAGTCTAAAAGCAAAGGGTGTCTTTAATTTGTATTTAGATAAATTATTAAGATTTTAATGAAGAGAAAATAATTAAGAAGAAAATATTAGGATTTTAATGAAGATTACCTATAATGAGTAGTTATAATTGAAAAAAAATCTATTGTCCCATTTAACACCACCAATGAAGAGAGGTTGATTTGAGATGAAGCATTTTATCTTTGGGTGGAATCTATAAATGCTAAAACAGATAGTATATGCTGTACAAGACAAGATTTACATTCATGTTTCCTGCCTACAAGAAACATGTATTGTGCTTAATTTTTAAGGCAGAATAATTTCTATAACATCTGTAATTAGCAATGCACGATTAATATATTCTGCATATTGAGTCATGTTTAAAATTCTTGTTATAGATTGTTGTGTAATATAGTTGGCCGATTAACAATGACAACCTAACTCAAACTCAAATTAGATCTTATGGGTAGGCAGGGGTGTCCAAACTTGCATTTTTTGAAGAGAGAACCTCTCAATTTTCCTGATAAAGCTCCAAATCTTTCCTGACTGTCAAAAGACAGGTAAGCACACATATGTATATATAACTAATGAGAAAGAATATTCAACATTAAAAATTGCAATATGCCAATATTGTGTCTCAGATAAGGAAACATTTTTGGGGGTCACAGTGACTTCCCACCTGCACTCCACACAGATAGTGTTCAATGTTTCAGTGTGATACCTCCTTGTTTCACTGTGTCATTAGTTTTGCAAGAAGAGAGATCTTGCTTCAGTATTTCATGCTGTTCAAAGTTAGGAAATGCCTTAAAAGCTGTCTTTATTTCGTAGTTTGACATTGATTGTTGCAATGCATTATAAAAATGCATTGTTATTCTAGAGTTAATAGACCTACTAATGAACAGTGTTAAAAATAAAAGCAGCCTCAAATGTATCCGCACATGGCGTGCATGCATGAGTCTATATTATCTCCCTATGTTTTGCAGTAAGTTACCACCCTAAGCTAGGGCTAAGGCAGAAATACTTAAAATGCACCAGCCAGCTCAGTTATTCAAATCTGAGGACTGCAGTTTTGTGCTTTTTAGCACTCATCAGCCCGGTATAGGAACTAACTGAGCTGGAGGCGAAAAACCTCTTAAAGGAGCCAAGAGAACCAAACAAACTGTTAGCTAATGTAGAATTAGCACACTATAGGTTTTCCACCTCCAGCTATTAATTCCTATTCCGGGCGATTAGTGCTAAAAACACGAAACTGCAGTCCTAGGATGGAATAACTGAGCTGGCTGGTGTATTTTATGTATTTCTGCTTTAGGGGCCCTGGCATAGGGCGGTAACTTACTGCAAAAAACAACCTAGGTATCATTTTTAATAAATCGAAAACACTGAGTTTCTATTAAAATACAATATAACTTTGATTTAACAATTTCCTCAATTTGGGGATACATTTCACTGGTCCGGATCTGACTGCATTGAATGTCTATGCTCCTGGATTTAACGATATCCTAGGTTTAACAATATAAGTTTTTCCTGCTCCTTGACAATCGTTAAATTGATGTTATACTGAAAATGAAACAGCTCTTCAGAATACAGGGTTTAAGCTGGATTCAAAAGTTCTTTAACATAAAAGCTAAAATTGATGGAAAAATGTTAGCAAAATGCTAAAAATGTTACACATTCTCATAGATTTATGTATGCCTCGATGTGTTTCATCTCCAGTTAAAAATAAAATTCATATTTCATTTGTGACATCTTTGAAGAAATAAGTACAACAGCAATTTTTTTTTAAACATAAAATAAAAAAAGAAAACAGGATTGGTGTTTAGAACGTTGCAGTCTCCTCCTCCTAATAAAGCAGTTATTGGGGGGACATAATGCTGGATAAGACTAATAGTTATTAAACTTAATTGTAGTTTAAACATCTTAGCTAAGATTTAAAAAAGATTAAGTTGATTATCGCCATGCATGCTTCTTCTCTAGGATCATACATTTCTTCTTTTTTTTTATATAAATTTATTTATTTTTTATTTGAGCAAAAAAGCGAAAATGCATTGATTTATTTTCACAATTCAGATAATGTTTTTGCATTATGCCAAAAATGCGGCCGTGGCAGAAACCCTGTCAGGATAGCACACGATTATTTCTTTTTAAAACCTTGAAACTTAAAGAGGTATTTAAAATGTATAAAAAATGTTTTTCTTGGTTTGAAAATCTGAGTACTAAAATGAAATTGATTGCAAAATATCCCTGCATATTTCTAACATTTCTCTATTGAATGTCTGTTTCTATGAATTTTTTTTTCCATCATGACATGAATATGTAAGATCAACAATTCTTTATTACATAAATATTGGTTTTTTGCCCTGAGTTAATGGGGACCTGTCATTGTACTCCAGTGGTTAAGAGTACTATATTTTACTTGGATGACCTTTGTCCATGGAACAAGGGAATAACTCTCCACTTCTCCTGTGCTTTATGGCAATCCAAAGGCTTCACACCAAACGGCGGGGAGTTTTTACAGAAAAGACATTTGAGCCTGGGAGGTTTTGACGCTTGATTGTTCATAACATACATTTTGCCCTTGCTCAAAATTTGACAATCATCATCAATGTAACATAATACAAAAGGCTATGCTTTTGTTAGATGGGCAATATCATATTTGTATGTATAAACATTTTTAAATTTTAGTTCTTTGGTTAGCCTCTTTTATTAAAAAAAACCTATTGCTAAACTTTTCATTAACTTTATTTCAAAACAATTAAATTCACTCAGGGCCGGATTTAGGGGAGGGCAGGCGGGGCTACTGCCCCGGGGCCTCCACAACAAAGGGGCCTCCACAATTAAATTTTTACAAACTATCCTAACTTTCACATGTCAAAAATATCGGATATATACATATATATCAAAATGTTCGAATATCTATCAAAGTATCGGATATTTTAGAAAATATGATGATCTTTTCGAACCCTGATTAGGGGCCTCCACTTCTTCGTTGCCCCGGGGCCTCCACACTTCCAAATCCGGCCCTGAATTCACTAGTTTGTAGTGAATTTGTCCAGTTACTATTTGCCATTACAAATGTTGTATCTTTTTGAATTATAGGTTCATCAGCATGTACTGAATTTAGTGTTCTCAGAAAAAAAAGATGAGGTTGAAAAATTGTCTTGTACTGCAAGAAAATTAGAAAGACTTCTGCATGAGATGCACACAAATGAAAAAGCTGTTCTTCAAGTTTTTTCTGTAAGTATCACAATATCTGGAATGACAGTTAATTTATCTTGATTGTTCAAAAATAACTATTATAGGGGAGGTGCACCAAACACAGAACCTCAATTTATTTCCTACTACTTCATTAATATTTAACATAAAATTGTTTATCCAGTAAGGAAACATGTTTCATATAGTTGCTCCAAAATCCCTTAGTCCAAACTTCACATGAAAAATTATTAATAGCATTTTTGAATTTAGTAAAAAGTGACCCTTGTATTTATGACACATAATTATTGTAGTGGTGCAAATTAATGATTGTTATGTCATTGTTATCATTTGCATGTCCCACCTTGCTTTGTATTTCCTTTAAGTTTTGGTTAATTTGTGTAATTCCTTCATGGTGTTGCAATTTTCCTGAATATTAGAGTATAATTGGAACCCTTCATAGATAAAATAACCCTTCAACAAGTATCATCAAAGATAGTCTAAAATTTAACATTTTTAAATTTTGGAAAGTTAGTACGTTTATTTCCTTTAACATTTCCAACAATGGCAACAATTGTGATTTTTGACATCAATTTTGAAAGTTTCTCCATGAGAGGACCTTAAACTTTCTCCAACTATCTCCTAACACAACCAAAGATTCATTAAAGCTGGATTTTTAATATTTCAATTACGAAAAATTCCCAGTGGCAGTCCTAATAGTCTTTCCTCCTTTGACGCTAAAATTTCACTTTTTAGGGCCTTATCTTTCTTTTAAAGCAATAAATTGTTCAAAGAATTTGATTATAAAAAACTTTCTTTTGTTTTACAAATATATTTTATATTATAGATCTGTCATTGTAAAACTTTCTTTAGAAATTTGAAGAAATAAAGGTGGGAGTCTGGATTGTGGAAACTTAGAGTATTTGCCCTAACTTAAGGATAGAGGAGGGGAGGGGGCGCAACAATTAGCCAGCACTTGAATTGCCCTCTTCTCAACAAATGCTGTCTCTACGCCAAGTCCCAGCTGCCCCTACTTTTAAACTTTCCCTAGTTTGTAAAAATCCCAGCCTTCGATTGTTTTTCAGAAAGCTTACTTTTGGTGAGATAGAGTTTTTAAAAATATTTCAAATGAAATGCAGTTTCAGATCAGTTGTAATGAGCTAGGGGATTTTTTTTTCCCTAGAATCTTCAAACTCAAATCCAGGAAGTGAGCCTTAGAGATTATGAGAATGTAAGGAATTCAAACAGTGATGCAACGGTTTTGTTAACGAGACTTGTTATCGAAGATACAGCTGAGGTAAGACTTTTACCATTCCTCTCTAAAAATTGGTGTTTACATAGTTCACTGACTAATTTAAGGAACTATTGTTATTATTTTCTTTTCTACTGTTTGTTAAGCATTCGCTTTTGCGTGAGATATTATAATTTATCTGTTACTTAAGTTAGAGTGCCAGAACTTATGCATATGAGGGTTTCCACAGCATTTTTATTAAAAACAAACAAAATATAGAGTTGTGACCATGGAGGGTAGATGGAAAGGGTCCTTTAACCTATTCCCTTCTTTTAACATTGTCAAAAGTTGTCTAAAAATGGGTTCTTAGAACTTTAGTTTCGCAAAAATTACTGGAGAAAAGTCTCTGAACCTCATCCATCTCCTAACATTCCTTGAGATGATCTACAATCGAGTTTTTACGACTTCAATTATTAAAGTGTCCAGGGGAGAGTTCTCCATATAAAGACAAAATATGTAGAATCGTGCAGGTAATAAATTGTTTGATTTTGAACTCGGTTGTTGATTATTTTACAATGTAGTACCCATTTTTTTAATGCGTGCTTATGATTTTTCCATAATTGTATGTAAAATCAACTACTTAATAAATGCACAACTTTTCAGTAAAAAGGTGCAAGCACTTGTTTCTATGTTTTTATAATTATGCACCTATTATCCTTTAACTTATTATTTTATTTTATGATCTAATTGTTTCTTTTAATTTCATTTTGGACTTGTATTCTTTGTAGTGGTATAATTAACAGCTTTTTTTTTTTTTGTCATTCTTAGTTCTTTTTATCTGGTTACGATTTCATTTGCATATGTTTATATTGATACTTCAAAAATATCTTTTGCTCATCCTCTTAAAATGTTTACTTTCATCATGTGATTTTTTCTTTTTTCCGTTGTTCATAGTTATCGAAATTGTCTCTTTCTATTTAAAATTTTTCAGGTTTATTTTTCCACCTAACAAAATCTTTTATCTTTTCTTTTTACAGCTGTGAGAAAATATCTAAATATAGTTTGCATTTCTATTAGTTCTTAAACAATTGATAATTTCCTCCTTGGTGTTTGGATTAATCCTCTTTTTTACTCTTTAAACTGTTTATTGTTTCGTCTTTATTGCTTTTGGCAAATCTTTTGCATTCATATGCTCACACCTTTTTGCTTAAAAAAAGTTTCCTTGTTTGAAAAAAATTTCATTATTGCTAACTTATGTGTTTATAGCTCTAACTTTACATTTTTCTTTTGAGAGCAAAGGTATTTGTTTATTGCCTTTTCAGAACACGCTGAAAACAACAGATTTGACAATCAAACTTTATTGGTTTAAAGATAGAGTTCATATTTTTTGTAGAATATACATCTGTATTTGTCATTTATTAATGTTACAATAGGTACATCTTTTTACAAATTATGTCCTTATTGCAATAAATCAAATACTTTTTTAAATTTAAGTTTTAATATGACAGACTGGATTAAGTCAGTGTAAAATTTCTCTTGATTAGTTACTGGATGTCTGTTTTATACTTTTTCTAGTATTAAGGCTATTTCACACTTTAACTGATTATGCTTTTTTTTTTTTTTTTTTTTTTAATCCAGGTACTAAAAAAGTATATTCTTGCTTACACTTTTTTCCCAAAGCCAACAGCTGAAAAGTATGGTAAGTTGATTTTTGTAATAAAAGTTCATATTTGTTTTTCTGTTGCTAAAAATATTTAAGTACATTTTCTGCATTTTGCATATTTGATAATTTAGTTTTGTTTTCCTGCATATATATGATTCTCCAAAATGCTACCAATATCATGTCTGGGGAGAATAACTCAAGAATTGTTATACCTAGACAGTTTTACATTTTAAAATTATTATAAATACTTTTTCTAATGTTATTCCATTCACTAGCAGTACCTGCACAGTGATGTCCGTGCTAAAAATTTAATGGAGGTCCGTTGAATTAAAAAAATTGATGCCCCCTCCCCCTCTGATGTGAAATGATAGTTTTTTTTTTTTTTTGTATAAAATACGTACTCACCTTTTCAAAAAAAATATTTAAATTTCTTTGGAATTTAAAACTTTTTGTCAAATGATTAAATTAGATTTGCATTTGCTTTAAAACTCTATTTAGCGAGTGAAGCGGTTTTTACTGCAATATAAAATATTTCGCCAAATAAACAAAAAAAGAAATCAAATAGTATCTTTCAAATGTAAAAATAATTCCATATCTCTATTCTGTTGTTTATCACTTACCCAGCAACCACGCTATCATAATCCATCTGTCTAACGGAAAAAAAAGAAAATGTCATACATTTCACTCGGATAAAAACAAATCAAAAGTTTCTTTTATTTC
The DNA here is from genome assembly GCF_026930045.1 of Uloborus diversus. Lineage (NCBI taxonomy): Eukaryota > Metazoa > Arthropoda > Arachnida > Araneae > Uloboridae > Uloborus > Uloborus diversus. Next base: position 119,624,111 of record NC_072736.1, read on the forward strand.
AAAACAAATCACCAAAACAATGAATTTCATAAACGCTTGCCTTAAAACAATAATCCCAGACTGAACTGCTCAGCGCCAACCGACCACGTTACCGGAACCCAGTCCTTTTGCGAGTGAAGCGGATGTTTTTTCTTTGGCAATAATAAATGTTTCGCCAAACAAGCAAAAAGGTATATGATCACAGTAGCTTTCCCGGCTTTGCCCGGTCTACCTTGAGAATAAAAATTGTGTCGAGTGACATATATTCAACAATCAGGCTTAAATAAAAGAAAAAAAAAACACCATGCAAAATTACCCTACCAAACATTGGTGACAGATATTAAAATACTTTTAAGAAATTAAAATGCAAAAGATGGATTTTGAAAGCGTAACCATGGAAATATGAAATAAAATAAGTTTACGATATTAAATGCAAACTGAGGAAATAAGCAAGGGATTCAAAAAACGTAATCCTGGAAACGTGAAAATAAAATAGTTGACAACCTAAATCAAAATGACATATTTTGAAATTGATTTAAAAACACTTATAACTTTTTTCCTTTGAAGATAGAAGCTAGTTTTTTTGACCAAAAGTCGAGATATTTCTGGAGTAAAAAATGTCGCTTTTTTCAATGCTGTCAAAAAGATAACTGTCGGACAATTCTTTCACTTTTAATTGATAGATTTAATGAAGAAAGTAGTGCCTAAATTTCAGCTAAGCCTAAAAAAGTTCGAGCTAAACACTCAAATTAATCCCGTCGTAATGAAGTTAGAGCATCGATACAAATTGCTTAGAACGCGGAAATTTTTACCCTTTACAACGATATATAATATTAATATGTGCAAGTAATTTTTCACCCCTTTAATAGCCAATAATAGGCAATTTACGTGAAATTTGGGCCTAAATTGGAATAAAAAAAGAGCTATTTATCGGATTTTTTCGAATTATAGCCTATGTTACTCAGTGAGAAGGCACCTTTCATACAGTGAAAGAATTTTTCAAATAGGTGCAGTAGTTCCGGAGATTACCTTGAACATATAAACACACAAAAATTCGTCCTCTCTCTTTATAATATTAATATAGATTTTAAAACAATAACTCTTTTTTTTTTCCCTAACGAGAATTTTGAATACATAGGAAGTTACTCTCCTTGTGTGTCCCAATCTGTTTCTTAAATATACTTCAATTATTTAAAAATTTTATACCAGCATTCCACAAATTCAATTTGTAGTATTAAATTATGTGTACGTAAAGGTGTTGAACCTGAGTTTTACGTTTTCTGTCGGACCAAGCTACTAATTATTATTCTACAGTTTTTAGGGAAACTCAGCTCTTTTTCTCATCTGATGTCATTTGTGCAGTCTAACAAACAATGGCCAGGTGTAACTAAATTTGCTTACTATTAAAAGATTAAAATTTGCTTAATTCTTTTGTGTCAGAAATATTGATAAGAAAATGAAGCAATCACCTTTAAAAAAATTAGAATCTTTAACTTTTCTTTATTGAGTTTATATATATATATTAACGTATGCCTCTGTGATGAGCATAGAACAAGGGTATTAGTTTGTTTGAATGAAATAATTAAATTTTCTACTAGGTAGTGTTATAATATTATTTTACTTTGGATTTCAAGTTGAAATTCATTAACTGCTATATAAAATTACTATTGGGGTACCCGCTCAGCTTTGCCCGTAGTAGAAAAATTAAAAGGTCATTCGGTTTGCCTGTATAATTACAAATAATGGATGACGAATTTCTCGCCAATTGGCTATGTTCATTCGTTCTCCCATTCCATGTCATGATAATTTCGTAATTTACTTGTGCATCTTATGATAATTTTGCTCCGGAACGTGTTCTTAAAATTAAAATAGAAAAAGAACAAAATCGAATTTTCGAAAAATCGCTTTGAGGTGCACACCTTATGCTACAAACTAACTTTGTGCCAAATTTTATGAAAATGGGCCTAACGGTCTAGACTCTATGCGCGTCACAGGCATCCAGACAGAGACTTTGAGCTTTATTATTAGTAAAGATTTCGAGCTATACTAATGCTCATTGACAAGCTTTATTTCTTGTAACATCCTTCAAGTGCTAAAATTAAGTCATATGTCTCGAGAACATTTTGAAGTTAAAAATTTAATTTGTGTCGGGAAATTTCAAATTGAAATTAATGTTTCCTTCGAAAACATGTTTGAATAACTATTCATTAGTTATCAGGTTTACGTAATTTTGTAAAATATTATACCAGAAAATACTTGTTATGCAATTGGTTGAGAGATGGATACATTATTTCTTGATTTCATTTATGGTATGTTCACTAATGTTACTGTAGGTGGGGGAGGGAGGCTTCCCAATTCTCGTGACATTTTTTTGGGAGGTGATAATCAAAATGGATGTAAGAGGATACGAAAAACCCAACTATTTCAAGTCTGAAAATTTTCCCCAATATGTTTTAAATTCTGTTTCATCCATAAGATATTATTGTACATTTTATTTTCAACACACAATGCATTCATAATTTATTAAATCTTTTATTAGTAGTCTATTGGATACTCTGAACATTTACTAACATTCTTTATGTAACAAAGATTGATCTTATCAATTACTAGCAGCCTGCAATGTTAGCTTATTTCTAATTTAAGTTTGTATTTTGTCAAAATGTAGACCATTAGCTCAACAATGTATATGGTCAATGATATGTATGTGTTTTATTTGGAAAATGATCAAAAATTCTTTGCTTAAATTTGAAAAAAAAAAAAAATAATAATAATAATAAAACACAACTTTATATATTTAGCAATATTTGAATAATTTTATGTATGTTTAAAAACACCTTTGAATGCACTTTTGGCCTTGCTAGAAAATACTAAAGCAACATTAGTTCATACCTCCAATATAAAGTAAAATCAGTTTTAAAATTTTAGCTAGGACGTAATTTAATATGTATGCATTCACACACTCAAGTGTTAGGTAAAGAACAATTCCGAGTTATGTATTTTGCTGTTGCATAATTTTGAAATATCCCCTTTTTTCGGGCATTAATGCACAAAGTTTGAGTGAGGGCAAACCCTCTCCTATTTTTTGCTATGTGTAAGAGGTTAATCTCTAAACAAATACAGTAGAGTCTCGAAAATCCACGCTAAGCAGAGCTCATTCCACCTTGGATTACTGAAAACTTGAATTACCCACAAAATTCTTCGAACAATATCAGAAAATGAATTTTTTACTTCCTTATAGAATTAAAAGGAATGACTCAAATTTCAACATAAATTTGCATTTGAATTACCCCTAAACGAATTTGAATTAGTCTTTTTGTCTGAACATATTCATGTGTGTAAACTTGTGGCCAAGTTTACACACATGAATATGTTTATATTGAGTTTTGACGTCCTGATTCCATTTTTAATAAGTTTTGTCGTGCCATTTGTGTCTGTGTGCGGGGTGCGTACCTCACGGAACACAAAATCAGTTGATCACATGATTTGGATCATGGATTTGTTTGTGTACTTTCCTTTTTAATTGCAATCAGATGTTACAAAAGAGCAGAAGAGGTGTGCATTATTATTTTTTCTGTAATAAAGCAATGTTAATTTTAAGGTTTCTTTCATATCAAATTATTAACTCCAAAGCATCTGCTAATCTATCTCTAGTAGCCATGAATATTTCATGCAACTTGGCGAGTGTTTTAGATATCAATTCCTTTCAATTCCTTTTTATTACTTTGTTCTATGTACTTAAAGAAATTTTAATATTGCAAAACATTTTGATTTTCAGATTCTAATGCAAATCACTTTGCTATTAAAAAATAAAAAACTTTCATGCAAAGCACCTTGAATTAAACGGAACCTCAGATTTTCGAGACTCTACTGTATTATTCACCAAAATTGAAAGTTATGTATGTACAGTAAAACTGAAATATGAATTGATTTTGTTAAGGTGTGTATGCACTTTGCTTGCCATTTATAGTGAGTTGCACAAGAGATTACTAATGTTATTTCTCTTTTATTGTTAACAGAAAGAAGAATATTAAAGCTGAAAGCAATTGCTTTGGAATTATTACATTATATGTGTATAGATGTAAGTCTGCATGAAATATTATCAATGTGTGGTGATCATTTTTGTAGTGTATGCACCTTTATTCTAAGTGTTTCTATGAAATTGGACTTTCTGTGGCTGTTCATGGATAAATGATTTGTAAGGGATTTTTCAAATAATGTTTTTATCATGAATCAATGATGCAATCTGAGAGATTGCCGGTAAGTATTATTGCAAATTTCGAAGCCTATCCAAGAATAATTAAAATACGGCTCACATTAGCTGGCTCCTATCCTTTTAAGTTTTTATGATATTCAACTAGATTTTTTTAAAATATGTCAAATCTATTCCAAGGTTCGTACGCTCCTTCAAAACTCCTCCTATACTCCTTTATTTAGGAAATTTTTTTGAAGGGCCCTTCAAACTCCTTCATTTTGGTTTTTAACTCCTTTTTTAGATCTAGACTCCATAATCGTCTTCTACGCCTATTCTTTCTAATCGTTCTCTAATTTAAAATACTTCAATCAACAACTTGACTTTGTCACAAGGGCGAAGGTATAAGAGTGATTTTAATGTAATAATTTTATATATTTCCTCATAATGATATGATTTACAAATTGGTTATAGAAGTCAAAGTTGAACATGAAATTATTATTAGATGACAAAGACATTTCATAAGTGTAGTAAATCATTCTTAAATGGAGCTTGGCTATTTTTTCAAGTTTTATGATTATTGCTTTTTTCTCCACCACACTCTCAGCAGCAAAAGTTTTGTCTAATTAATATTTAAATACTTAAAAATACATAAGTAGATGTGCTATATTAATGATTGTATTAAAAAAGCAATTGTTTAGTAAATTGCAGTTTTGACATTGTAAAAAGAGTCATCCACAAGTGATGTCATGCCTTATAGAGAAGACGGGCTCATGAAGTTGTGACATAGGGAAGAGAGAGGGTGCCAAAAAGTGACATCACAGTTATTATAACAATATGTTTATGAAAAAATATGACATGTGACAAGGGAAGGAGGTAAAGTGTGACGAAGGAAGGGGGTCAAATCTGTCGAAAACAAAGTGTGAGAACATTTAAGGATAGCCCAAAAGTATTCCTTCAAAATTTCATTTTACTCCTTCAAAACGCCTTCATTTTATTTCTGAAATTGAGTATGAACCCTGTATTCGGCTTTGAAATTTTGAAAGTAATGAATTATTTTTGTACATGTACTTTTCAAAATTAATTGCTTTAAATGTTCTTATTTAATCAAATTTTCAAAACTTTAATTTCAAATTTTGGAAAAATGCTATCAAGTTTTCTGAAAATTTAGTTGTTCAGGACAAAAAACTCTACGTTACAAGCGAAAAATATGCAAACAAACTCGGTATTTTTGAAAGAAATGCTTATACCTTCGTGAATATAAGTAATACTAGCCTGTTTAACTCCAAAACCTTGATATCTCAAAATCCGACTATTATTTTTTATTTGATCCCGAGTTATATTTATCAAAAGCAGAGCTTTCACACAAAACGCATTTTTTCTAATATCAACAGTCAAATAGTGCACTCCAAGTCTTGTGCGATATGTAGCTGAGAGAAAACTTTAAAGGAGCTTCCTGATTTTTACTTTGAAAACATCGAGAAGAGTTATTTTGTTGTGTTCTCTAGGTATACCTTTCCTTTGTTTACATTATTTTGATCGAGGAAAAAGTAAAAATCTCAACAGTTTTGATCGACAATTATTTAGACTAGCTGCGTGCCGAGCTTTGTGCAGTCTACTTCAAAAATGAAAGTTATGTCCAGTGACACTTGTTCAACAATCAGGCTTGAACAAAAAAAAAAAAGTCAGTAAAATTTTGAAGCAGATTGTGGAAAAATATCCAAAAAGGAAACATTTTAAGTCCCCCAATTGCAGGAAAAGCCCCAAAAAAAGCCAGACTTTTATTTGTTCATATTCAAGGAAACAAATGGCAACAGATCTTTCTTCTCATTGATTTTTTTCACGCTACAAATTTTAATTAAAGCATTTTGACGAAAAGTTGAGATGCACTGAATAATAATTTCACTAGAGGAAAGCCTTCAAAAAATAGGGATTTTATGTCTAAATCTAAACATTATAATTAATAGTTATCAATTGATATCCCCACTAATTAAGGACAGAGAATTATGTAAAATAGCCAAACATGAGGACGGAAAAATTACAAATCTATATATATACCTGGCTCAATGGTCAGTTCACTGGCGTCCATGAGAAGTAACTTTGACATACATAGGTACATACACTCATTTTTTAATAACGTAAGATAATTTTCCTCTTTAAAGGCATACATAAACTTGCTATCAATATAAATCATTAAAATTTGTATAACATGTAATCATAAAGTGCTATACTGTAAAATTTTCAACAATATCAATGTGAAAGAAGCTATTAAGTCTATCACTTTTTTCCAATTGTTTATTTTTGTAACATTTATCAAAATCTCTGTATATCAAATTTTTCTTCTTTCCCGTGAAATTCAAGACAGACATATTCCACTGTTTATCTTAGGGCAAAAAGAAAGAGTTAAATTACAACTAGAATTAAAGGCAAGCATGAAATAACTGAACCTGCATTATATAAAATTAAAGAAACAATGAAAAAAAAATAATAAATTTAAAAAAAAAATTTGAATTTTGACATCTTGAATTCAAATTATGTTTTTCGCAATCACGAGTGCGTGTGTATGTAGGCGTGTGTGTGTTGTGTGTGCGTGGGGGGGTATGTTTGTTTGTGTGTAGGCATATGTGTTTGTGTCTGTGTGCAGGCATGAGTGTGTGGGTAGTTGTGTGTAGGTGTGCATTTGTAGGTGTCTGTATGTATGCATGTGTGTGTAGATGTATGTATGTATATATATGTGCGTGTAGATGTATGTATGTATATATATATATATGTGTGTAGGTATGTGTATGTATGCGTGTGTGTAGTATATGGACGCAACCTGGAGACGGTTTTCGCTAGAGGAGCAGCATCGTGAGGATCTGGTCGACGGTGGTGCTGGCAGAGGGTGCTGGTGGGAAAATAAAAGGATAGCACATCAAAACAGTCAAATAAAAGCAATAAGCGATTGTGATTGCTCAAAAAAAAAAAAAAAAACCTTAAAAATTTAGAAAGTTTTATGTGTATGAAAAAGAGCTTTGTATTTTGAGACACTGATAAATCTCGAGAAAAGGGGGGGAAAGAAATGAGATCAAATGTGGAAACGATAATCAAGAAAAAATGTTATTTTAGCCTTGTATTTGAATTCCAATCTATTTCTAATAGTTCTTTCTTTCTTTCATTTCGTTGTGTGTGTAAAACTGCTAAATTAATTTTATAATTTGGAAGAGTTTTTGTACTATTCATCAGTGTTAATTTGCTGTGGTGAAATTTGCAAAGCCTTCGCATGAACTTTTGAGGAAAACAAGCATAAACTACTAAATTCAATAATAAATACAAAATTTGTCAACAAAATTAGTCACAATACTTGGAAAATAATGAATTTCTATGCCTTTGAATTTCACACACAAAACATCTTTGCTTGACTATGAAAAATTATTTATTTTTTATTTCAACGAATTATAATTAATTTTGCACATTTTCTTTTGTAGTTTGAATATTTATCTGTGAATTATGCAGAAAATCAAAATTTTATTCAAGCCTTATTTTCATATATGCAATACCCTGAGACCTGCTTCCATGCCTGTCGAAACTTAGAATGCCTTCTTTTGTCAAGAAGAAAAATACTAGATTTATCGAATATAGGTCAGTATCAATGAAAGTTGTAACTTTGGTCTTGCTTTTGCCTTTGTCTAATTACTTTTTTAATTCTTTGGACTAAATTTGCAGTGTTTTCGAACTCAAAACGAATGTGGAATAGTTTTGTTTTAATCCAATATTCCTGTAAAAAACAAAAGTACTGTTACTTGCACTATTTCTTTTCAGAATTTGTATTTTTAAAATTTTATCCAAAAATTAGTATATTTTCTTATTGAGTTATTTTTCTCTTTCTCATTTAGAAAATTTAGAAGAAATTATAAATAATTTTGATGTGGTTCCCTTGGGAAATTTTTGTAAGATCTTAGCAATTACACTGTCCGAGCTCGACATGTATGAACACAAGACATCACGTAAGTTTTCTTTTTTGTTTTTCCTAGTTCTATTAAAATATTTTGACATTTAGCCTTCATAGTTAATTTAGTTCTGATTATGTTTCAACGTGTTTTTTCCTTTTTTAGTATATGCTCAAACAAAACAAAAGAAGAATGAAAATTTTTATGTGCGTGATATAAATCAAGGTAAGATATTGTTAGAACTTCTATTCTTAGTTCTCTTCCAATCTTAATTCTATGCATACAAAAAACTGGGTTGTAACTAATGTCAGGAAATATGGTTATAGATTAGAAGTCAAATTTCTGTAGTTTTCTGTTACATTTTCCTTTATGACAATCTGCAACTGATTATTGCTCTCAGTAATATGCACTAAAAAAGTTAAACGTTTTATTGGGCTGAAGCTAGATTATGAAAAGTAAAATAAAAGGATTTCTGATTTCATAAAATTATTTTGAGGTTTTAAATGATGAAATTGGGTTTCTATAACAGAAGATAATTTTGAACAGACGTGTGCCAAAAGTCCGTATTTTCATCATCAAAGATCGAAAATAAAAATTTTTATAAATAGGCACAAAAGCAATAGTTTTAGTAAGTTGTTTAAACTGGATACATAAGACCATATCTAGTGAGTATAAACACTTGTCGAACTTTTAGAAGCAATGGGGGAGTTGGTAAAAATAGATAATTTTATAAATTGGCACAAAAGCAATAGTTTGAGTGAGTTGTTAAAACTAGAAGTATATGGGGAATTAGTACAACATTTCTTTCTTGAATTACTCTGTATCTTTCAGTTGCTTTTAAAACCCAAGAGGCAACAAAGTACATTCTGCATCAGTTTGACCTGTCTATGTATCTGCCTGTGGCACTATAGCTGCTATACAGGATGAACCAATTCAAATGATTCTTTTTTGTTTGAAATGAGACTTCATCTACAGTGTTCTTAGTTGGTGTTGTCTTTGTATGGCTTTAATTACTAAAGATACCAGTTAAGAACTTGTTTCTGAAATTTTAAACGTATTTTTTACTAAGAGCAGGCTTAAAAACATAGGATTTAACCATTTTTTAAATAATTTGATTGGGTTTAATGTTTAAAAAAAAAAATTTAATCAGTGTGCAGATTCAACTTTATTTTTTACAAGTCTCCGTATGACATCACAAGTCATAAAACAGTATTCACTGATGTCATTATCGCACAGTATATTATTTTGGCATTAGACAAAGGTAAAAGTAATATAGTGCAATGATATTAATGAATTTAATGTTTGCTTCAGAAAATCCTTCATTCAAAATTCTCATATTACTGTTTAATGGCAACCTTTTTTAAACATTTTGTAAATATTTAGCACGGGCCAAAGTACATCGCTTGTGACGTCATAAAAACCATACCTTATTTCCAAAATTGGACACTAAAAAAAAACTAAGTAACTGTTGAGAAAATAAAAGATTTTTCTGGCTCCATGTTATTTTTGACTGAAGAAAACATCCCCATTTTGGTAGGAAAACATAGTCTCATATTTAACATATTAGTAATGCTCCTTAGGATCTAAGCTGTGAAGTTTGGTGCCACTAAATTTAGATCTTGGAGGAGGGATGCTCTTTGAAGAATTTTGTAAAAAATAACTGCTAGATGTATTTTTATCAAGTTCTATTTGGTTTAGGTGTGGAGTGGGATTTTAATATTTTTTCTAATTGTAATGAGCACTTTTACTCAAATCCTTTTTTTCTAAGAGAAGGGCTTGAGACTTTTATTTTGTTCTAATTTTAAAGAAACACTGGCGGCTCGTGGGAGTGGCCAGAGGGGGCCGGGCCCCTCTCTTTTTTCTGAAGACAATAATTTGTAACATTTTATTTATTTTCCTTTTTTTTATGCGCACGTGCGTGAAAAAAAAAAGGATTGTACCGTAGTATCCTGCATATAATCCACAGATTATCTGTGGAAAAGTAAAATTAATGAGGTGCGGATTATACGTTGTCGCAGATTATCTGTGCCCCCCCCCCCCTCAACACCAACGCATTGAACCTCAATATTTACTGTGGGATTCTCAGAGACCGTTAACCTACCTGTATGCTGTTTATTTTATATAGCTTGAATGTTCTTATCTGATTCAGGCTATGTAAAATAAACAACATACAGTAAAGGAAGAAGCATTCATTTGCTCGAGATTAGACCGTTTGCTTGTTTCTTGACTCTTTGTCTTCACACAATTAGCGTCCTATTACGACAATTTAGAGAAGCAATCATTATTTTTTAGATTATTAGTTTTGAATATACCTTAAAAGTTATTACTTCTACACATTTTTAATTTAGTTGCTGAAATGATTTCAATTTCATTAATTTAACAAGAACAAATAAAGAAAGTTTAAATATTAATAAACTATTTTTTTTTTTAATTTTTTTTTTTTTTTTTCCAAAACCAAGGGCGGGGGGTCGAGTGTACCCATGATCCGGCCCCCTCACTTTTTTAAAGCACGAGCGGCCACTGGTAAGGAATATTTTAAACTGAGTGAGGAAAGAAGAGTCTCCTAGTCTATTAAAATTTTCTCCTCAACTGTCAACTGTAGTCATCATTGTTTACTTTTGAAGTTTTTTGCAGATTTTGGACAGTTGCAAATTTTTACTTTATCAGAAGGATATTAGGAAGATTATTATAATACAATTAAAATGCATTCGTAGATTACTTGGAAACGATTGAAATCTTTGTAACGTGAACCATTAATTTAAAATCGTTAGAATGAAGGACATTTTTGGTGTAATTCATTCTAATCATTTTTCTTTTCTGAAGGTATTTCTCATTTACAGATATCATTTTGAAAGTTCCAGACATTCTAAAAAAACTGGTTAATCTTGCATGTATAAAACCTTGTAAGTATTGTAACTTTTTTAATGTATTAATTATTATTAGAGAAGTAATTTTCTTTAATTTCAAATTAATTATTGATTGAAATGTGCAATTGAAACTGAAATTGTAAATTCAGATTTTGAATCTTAAACAATATTGATGACCTAAAAATTCCTAAAACTAAAAATGTACTTTAAACAAGTGCAGAGGTTTAATTTAAATCTTTGAATTGGAAAGATGTTCCTCTTTAACACTTTCTAGTGGTACAAACTATCTTTTTTTTTTTTTTTTTTGATAATAATTGCCTTTTTGATGCTATGAATTTAAATTGAAATTCTTAAGAATTTTGCTGTAAGCACTTGGTGAGAGACTTTGTAGCTGGAACTAGCTGCTACTTATTAGAAAAAACTATTGGTTTTTTGCAATTCTAAATTTTATAAACTTTTTTTTTCCGAATTGTTAACAACCAACTTTTGATTAGAAAGAGTACATGTAAATTCTTTCTTTTCTAAACTGATGTAGATTATGACTTCAAAGCTATTTTTGAACTTATTTGTGGTATTAATGAAAATTCAACTTTTGTTTTAGTTGTGCCCTGCTTTCCATCCGCCAATTTGGAAAGTGAACGATGGATGCAATGGATTGATGAGCAGTTTATGAATGAACATCTTTTTTCAAAAGATGAAAGATTTATTGGAGGTTAGAAAGAATTTGTTTGTTCCTCCCACCTCCTTGTTTTATTTCATTAAATATTTTATAACTTCTTTTTTTTTTCCATTTAAGGAATAACTCAGTGGGCTTCAACACCTTATTTAGATCGCCCAATGGCATCTGTGCAAATTGCAGCTGAGCTTACATTTAGGGCAGATGCGGTTTGTGTTTTAGGTCTGCTATTAGTTGGACGACGCAGAAAAGAGGTTAGTGTAAATGCTGTGATAAGTTAGTGTTTTTACACCTCAAATGTACATACTCTCTTCTATACTTTTGGTTAGCTTTTAAAAGATATCTTATAGCATCAGTGTTTGTTAGCATACTTTCCCTTAAAAGTAGGAAAGCCCTTTATGCATTGCAAAAAATCGCAAAAATGTTGTTTAAAGCCAAGAAAACTCAAAAAATAAATAAATAAATAAATAAATATTGAAAATATATACATTTTAAAACAGGAGAGATGGATGAAATGTGTATCTGTTAGTCTGTGTGTCCTTCCTAATAATTTTTGAGGGAATATCCCTGTTTGTGCGTTTTTTGTTTAAAAGATCCTGGAGAGGATACTTTATTCCCATTTATCATTTTTGATGTCTACAATTTTTTAACAAAGTTTGAGCAGCTCAAAAATATTTAACAGTAATGTCTATGGAGGAATTAAAGGAAAACATAAATGCCAAACTGACTGGCAGATTTGCTTCAATTGAGCTTTGTGTGAAAAGATCTTGATTAAGAATATGTAAAACAAAACGGTTTTTCTCTGGCTATATTATGGGATCTGAGGGGTTCTGATCTTGCCACAAAAAGGCTTTGTCATTCAATGAATGATTCCAATTAGTGCTCATAAGGAAATTTTAATTGATATTAGCACTTATATACAAAAGATATTTACAATTACGAAATTACAGATCAACTTCTACATTTTAAACCAAAGCATTTCATAGTGAAATTATTGGGGCAACTTTCCTGCGCGCCCATTCATTCTCGTTTCCACCCTTTCCCCCAGGGGCGGCAAATAGGGGGGTCAAGAGGGTGCGGTCGCACCCCCAAATTTTTTGAATAAAATGATAGAAAATGGGTGAATTCAATTTATGTAAGTCAGAAATCAATGTTCATGAAAAAAAATCTCGCTGGTTCTCAGTAACTATTTGATGAAATTCGACACATTCCCAGACTAGAAAGTGTTTTTCGTTATTTGGATGACGACTTAGAAATTCATGAAGTATTTTCCGGCCTTTTTAGACATAGAAGATGGAAAGGACCATGGTTAATTTTAACTAAAGAAGACATTTCCTCATATAGGCTAAATATTTCATACTTGTGTGCCAAGTGTAACGATGGTCTGTCCAATATGAGAGGCTCGTGCAAAGTTGTGTGGCTGCAAGATTTTCACAAGAAAATTCTTTGATATTTTACATTTACTTTTACCCTCCTTTTTTAAGTGTATATTTATTTAATGAGTGTTCATCACTTTCTTCTGCTAGAAACATGTTTCAGCTGCTCAATACATTATATGCTTTCATGGATCTTTCTTAAAAATGCATATGATTACTGAATGGAAAAAAAAAAACCAATACCAACAAATACCTTTTATGGGACTCTATAATTGTGCAATCTCGGAGTGACACAAGGTGGTATTCAAGAGTTAAAACCATAAAAAAATTTCTCGATAACTTCAAAACAGTGATTTGACGACTGGAAGAATTATTGCAAAACGATTCTTTTAATGGTGAAAAAGTTCATGCCCTTTTAGCATGTATGACTTCATTTGAATTTTTTTTCAATTTATATTGAGGAAAGTTTTTGAAAAATGCTTTACTCTATCAAAACATCTTCAATTTGCTACCCTTAATTTTCGGACTATTCAAGCCACAGTTCAATCTACAATTGATCTGTGCACCATACTACCATAGTTCAATCTACAATTGAAACTGAAAATAGATTTTACATAGTTGTATATTTCAATCAAGCGTGAAAGTTTTCAAAAAAAATTTTCCTCTGAGCCAATTTAAAAATAAAAAAAGTGACATAAACCCACATAATGATGATCAAAGTCAAACATTGATTTTTTAATATTTTGTATGAAATAATAGATTTAGTTTCGAGTGCAACACAAGATTTGATGATAAATATTTTTCTGTATGGTTTGCTCTATATTATCTAGATTTTGGAAACGAAAAATAAAATGTTTCAATTATGAGTAAAACTTTTAGCATGAGGCGAGAAAAATTACAAGCAATATACCGACAAGATCGGTTATCACTTCCAGAGACTGCAGTTTCGTACTTGCTATGAACTCATCATTCTGGACAGGGCCCTAACTAGAAAATAATTTTGGGGAGGGTTTAAAAACTTTCATGCGGAGCGCTTTGCACTATTTGTGCTAATGTTAAAGTCGTCGGGTTATCTATTATGAAAGCGTTTTATGCAATTAATATACATATGAAAGACATTTGAGTTTTGGAACACTATTTTTTTGGAAATTTTTAAATATAAACACATTTAAATGTCAAGCTGAACTTTTCGAGGGGGCAGGTGAACCCTAAGACCCCCCCCCCCTTTGTATACGGCCCAGTTTCTGGAATAGTGAATAACAGAGTTGGAATCAAATGACATCTCATTGAAGCTGAGAATGCCGATGAGACTAGGTTATTCATTGAAAAATTAAGCCCCTCACAATTTTTGAATATGCCTGGGTGATTTTGAAGAGCAAAATATAAAAAGTGTTTTCATACATAACTTTGTTACTTCAATTATTTTTTAACTATTCTAATCAGCTCAGCTAGTAGAGAAATATTTTTTTATGTTTCAGTAGGCTAGAGAATAATTTTTGAAGCACAATGCCAAAAAAATCAAACGAAGTCATACATGATAAAGGTCAGAGCTTTTTCACCATCTTTTCTATTTAGTTGTACTAGCAAAACGGCACGACACTGGGCACTGATAGATTAGTAACACGATTCCCTGCTCTTCCGAATTCCAAAAATGCATTAAAGCTTTTCCAAAAGGTATTATAAATTTAGTCTCGAGATGTTTTGTATGATAACTTCTTAAAGTGAATCAAAATTTTAATTGTTTCTAAACACTAATTTTTATTCATAATAAACCGATTTTCTGACCACTTCATGCTAGCTAATGTGTATTTGGAACCGCACTGTGGTAATACACATTTGAGAAACTCGACCCCCCAAATGAAGTGCTGAAATGCCGCCCCTGCTCTCCCCTCATCTCTCTTCTTCACTCGCCCCGCAGACTCATGGGATATGTCAATTCCCGTGTGGCACTGGCTGTTCCAGCTCTCTCAAGGCAGTCGTTGTTATGGGCCCCCGGTCTGGGCTCCTACACTATTGGAAGTATTTTTTGGAAGATTTCAAAAATTTTTAGTATTAATACCCATGGGAGAATTTCCGAACTTTTTCTAAAAAACCAGCAGTGCTAAAAAAAAATTTTTTTATACGATAAACATTTTAAAAATGCTGATTTATATTTTTAATTTTAGTTTCAAAAAAGTATTATTAATAAAAACTGAAATATCACTTCTTATGATTGATAGAAATAAAGATGAGCTTTCTCTTTTTAAATTTTTGTTCTAAAAACCCTTTGAAAAAAATGCTTTAATTTAATTTTAGTTCTTTAGAAATTTGAAGTGCTTTAGTTTTTACCAAAGGAAAGAGCTGCAAATAATTTTATTTTTGTTCAAAAAAAAATTTTTTTGGAAGACTTTTTATTTAAAATATTTTATTCTAAAGTTTTAATTTATAATTATTTTAATTTTTTTTTTGGGGGGGGGGGACAACAGACAAAGAAAGAAAAAGAAATCTGAAGTTCTTCATATCTTGCTCAAAAGAAATAATTGTGAACTTTTTTTTTTAGACACTAAGAATGATAGATTTATTTGTTTATTTATTTATTTTAATAAAAAGCAAATTTATTAGCTGCCTGTGGAAAAGATCCTCCTTTTTTCTTTTTTCTCTCATAAAATTAGATGCTTAAATGCTTGACCAAGTTGCTGAACTTTAAGTGTTCCTAATTGAAAGCTCATTAACGGTTTGAAATTTACTAAAAAATAATGCTCAACAATTAGCAAAAAGAAATTTGATATCAATTCTATATTAGCAAATAGTTTGTTTTATGCAGAAAGGGGCATATCTTGTTTTTAAAAATCATTTTTTAACCTTAAGAATTTATGTTTGAAATAATATGCAATGCAACCCTAAAGCGAATTAAAAGAATATTGATCTAATGCTAGAAAATTGATGTAGGTATAGGAGAAAGTAGGATCGGTTTATTCTAGAGGGAACTTCTTGACTGTTTTATTCTACTTATTCATAATTCCAGAATTTGATCTTGTTTCAAATTCTTATTCAGATTTTTTTTCTTTGCAACTAACAATTCCAGCAAAAAAAAAAAAAAAAATCATTTTAGTTTTACTGTTTATTTCTAGAAATGTATTGTGCATTTTTTTATTTTAAATTATTATTCTTACTCATTTTAGGTTCAGAAAGAGTTAGCAGATTTGAGACTCATTCCACATTTGTCTGATGTTTTTGACCATTTTATTTGGCGGTCGAATGCGTGAGTTACAGTCTTCCTTCATTTTCAAATTTTTATTTTTAGAATCTTACATATGAGACAGCAAGAAGCAAAGAGATGTAAGTGGCAAAATTAAAAATTTGGAGATAACCAGTACAAGTGGTAGGTAAACCTCTCCTCTGTCCTGGGGCAAGAGATGGTACTAGTAGCCCTGGTAGGTGCTGCTGTACAGCATGATTTAGAAAAAAAAATTCAATGAAAGCCTACCTACGATGTTATCTTTATAGTTGTTTTACTCAAAACTTGAGAATGTCTACTTACATCCATTTGTTTCTCACTGCTTCATATGTAATATATATATATATATATATATATATATATATATATATATATACTTTTTTTTGCAGAGGCCGTGATCACGTAAGGCTTCCAGGTCATAATTTTTCCTGTGAATGTAGCCCAGTAAGTATTATTTGAAAAAATGTTTTGAAATATTTATCATCAGTTTTCAACATGATCCAATATTTCTTTTTAGTAGAAAATAATTTAGTGTGCTAAATCTCTACATAGTATAAAATGAAGTCTCCAAAAAGTGTCTGTTTATTTAAACATGCAAAACTCATGAACTACCCTTCCGATTTCACTGAAATTTTCACAGTATATTTCTTTTAGCATCGGAAAGGTTTGCAGACCAGTTCGAAAAAAATTCAACGAGTAGTTATTTTTTTATTCTAATTTAGGCCCAATTTTCACCAAAATTCCCAAATATGGTGGTGAAAAATTACTTGCACATATTAATACATATTACATATCGTTTGAAAGGGTAGAATTTTCCGCGTTCTACGCAATTTGTTTCAATGCTCTAACTTAATTACGGTGGGTGTTATTTGTGTTTTTAGCTCGAATTTTTTCAGGCTAAGCTGAAATTTAGGCATTACTTTCTTTATTAAATCTATCAATAAAAAGTGAAGGACTTGTCCCACAGTATTCTTTTTGACACCGTTGGAAAAAGTGATATTTTTTACTCCAGATCCATCTTGACCTATGGTTGAAATACTAAGCTTCTATCTCAAAAGGAAAAAAGTTACAAGCCTTTTTAAATCAAGTTCAAAAAATCTCATTTCCAATCAAATTGTTAACCATTTTCTTTTGCATTTTAATTCGTTAAACTTATTTTATTTTGTATTTCCATGGATACGCTTTTTAAATCCATCTTTCTCGATTCAATTTCTTAAAAGTGTTTTAATATGTTTCATCAGTGTTTGGGAGAGAAACTTTGCATGATGTTTTTTTAAATTTATTTATGTAAATCTAAAGTCTGATTGCTGAATATACGTAACTTGACTCGATTTTTATTTTCAAGGTAGACCGGGCAATGCAACTAGTAAATACTTTTCTCTGCACACACCCCACCACTTAGCTGTAAGCCTTAGGTTCCACCGTCCGGGGGTCCGCACAGCAGACCCCTCTCATGACTGGGTCGAACTAGTATATACTATAAATATAATTGCTTTGTTTTAAAATAAAGCAAACAATCATGCAAAAACTGAACAATAGGTCTTCCAAGATTCTTTTTCTTGACTGGACAACATAGCTGTCCTTTTTTCCTAAATTAAGAAAAAAGAGCTCAACAAGCTCTGCTGCTGCCAGGGCCCAACTAATTTTTAAACACTCCGGGCATGAAATTTTTTTGGTGCCTCCTCCCCCGTTTATTCTACATAGCTTAGCAAGAAAATAGTTTGATAGTTGCATTTTAGCACAGTCACACTAAATTTGGTGGTACCTTATATTACAATATACAGTGGAATCCGCTTATTTGGACTACTGGTTCATCAGACCAGCTGCTTATTCAGACCAAATCTTAAAGAACCAAAACAAATCCCACTACACAAGCCTAATATTATTCGCTTAATCAGACCAAAGAACATGAGAAAAATTATGAAAAAAATCTAGAAATCGCAGACTTGAAGCAAGTTAAGTGGGTCAACAAATTTAATAGTTAGTGCATTAAAAATTAATATTGGTTCCTTGTAACTTTCAATTAAACCTTGCAACATCAACAGAAAAAACTGGTTAACAAAACTCCCATTGCATTGCAGCAATGTTCCTGCAGACTTAAAAAAATCAGTACAATTTCAAATTTCTTCAGTTCAGTTAGCACATTCAAATTATTTTTTTTTTCTCGTTACAGTGAAATTTTTAATGGTGGTTTTCAACTTTTTAGCACTTGTATTTTCTTCACTGTCACATTTTTAGCTACTTCTGGTTGTTGAATTGAATTGTACTGACTGAAAGGAATTTAATTTGTTGTTGAGCGATATTAAAAAGATTCTTTGCCATATTTTAATTTAATATTAATTGAAAAAATTCTGTTAACAGCATTTTTTCCCCTTTGCACTCTTACCACATAAAGTACAAACTTAACTAATACCATATTGGATAAATAAATACCTTTGTGCTGAACAGTAATGTAAGACAAACAACGTTAGAAAAAGCACAAATTTTCCGCTTCTTCTAACGTTGTTTGTCTTACATTAATACCATATTAGTTTGAACACATTGTTAAACGCGTGTAACGAGATTCTTCGCTGTATTTCAATTTATTTTTAACTGAATTTTTTTTTTATATACTGCATTTTTCTTCTTTATATGCTCACCATCATGTGAGGCTCCTAATAATCATAATGGCATTTAAATGTTTTGTGTTGAGCATTTTTGGTCAAGTTACGCAGGTCCTGTTCGCTTTATCGGACCAACCGTTGATTAGGACCAAAATGGTTTCGTACCAGCGTGGTTCTATTAACTGGAATCAACTGTATGTATTCATTGTAAAAAAGTAGAAGTGACATAGGATACGATAATTAAATGCTATAATATATGATGTGGTCAAACTTTTCTTGTTGCTGTAAGCCATAAATATCAAATTTATCTATCATATTACTTTTAATAGTGTAAGTATAGACTAAGCTTGGAGTGGTTTTTGGATTTGCAAAAAGGATTAAATTTTTAAGGGGATTTTTTTTTTGTTGCTAGATTTAGTGTTTATATCCTGCTATAGTGTGACTTGAAATGAATTCAAGTAAAATTTGATCACTGATTTGGTGTCGTCCAACTGTTGGTGCCCAGGGCCCCATGCACCCATGCCTTAATCTGGCTCCCATGCCTGAATTTGCTTTAAAATTTCAATGTTTGCAGAGCTTTTTTTTTTTTTTTTTGCAAAAAAAAAAAAAAAAGAAGCCTTGCATTTGCTGGTCATTAAAAAGACATAAATATTTTTGTGGACTGGTGAAGTTTTTTCCCTTTTCTTTTTTCTTTTTGCAGGGAAAAAAGAAAAACTTTTGCCTCTAGAACCGTTAAACACTCTTGGGAAAAATTTTTGTGAATGGCTGAGTGTTTCTTTGCCAAATAGTAAATTAATTAATAAATCTATAAATAAAACTTTACTTGGTGTTAAAGATCTATTACAAAAAATATTTAAATGTTTAGAATAAGATAAGTATTTATGGTAATAATTGTACATAAATAATAAACATTACTGAAAAAGTATAGAAACCAACAAAAATTAACTCAAGAAATAGATGTTGTATAGGATGTTATTATTATTATGATGTTTTCTTTCTTTTGAGTAAAATTTTTTTAAAATATGCATGAGAAAAAATAGCTTTTGACTAGTCAAACTTTTCTGTGGATTGGTGCCAGTCAGTAGCGTAACTTCAAATTTTCGGCCCCCCAGCAAAATCTGATTTTAGACCCCCTACTAAAAGTTGTTTTAATGTATTTTTGTAGTACAATTTTTCGATTTTCTAGGCCCCACAATTTTTTTTTCAAACACACACACACACAAAAAGTTTCCTTGGCAGTCTTTTTCCGGGCTCTGGTACGGTCAGCAATCAAAGCTCAAAAGTTCTTGTTGAGAATCACTGTTTTACTGTGTATCAAAATGTAATAACTCTGACATTTGTAACTCCCCTCCCCTCCCTTTCCTGATAGATTTTAAGTTTAAAATTAGTAGTTTTTTGAACAAAGAAATTTTCAATTTAACTTCGTTTGAAAAATTTTCCACCATTTATTCTGTTTTTTAAAACTTGTATAGTTTATCTGATATTAATATTAATGTTTTTTTTTCGCAGGAAGTTGCGTTAAAGATACAAGTTCTGAGGTTAATTCACAGTTTCTGTGATCATTCAGAGTGAGTATATTATTAACCCACCTAAACTGGATGTGTTAATGCCCTACCCCCCCCCCCCCCCCCTGCACCTAAAATGTTGTCACTATTTTTTCCAAATATTTTTGTCAAAGAAATATTTTTGCATTTCCAATAGCTGGATAGCTTAAAACCAGATTAACCATTCATTGTAAATGATTTGATATTTATTTCTTAAATTTCCATAACTCTACAGTAGCTTAAGTGTTTCTCCCATTTTATACCAAAACCTGCAGTTAAACTATTAAAATATAAGTGGTTTTAAATGGGGAAATTGTGCCGCACAGCTCCCCTGAATGGCTGTAGATCTGTTTCTAGATACAGCAACCTACAAGAATTCAGATGGGTTGGACTGATGTGATAAAGCAAAGTTGTGCTTACTGCATTTAATTTTATTATATCTGTAATATTCATTGCATGTAAATAAACAAACAAGCGAAGTAAACTATAATTTTCTATTTGTTTGACTCAGCTACAAGCATGTAATGCTATCGTGGAGTGAGTACAGTGAGCTGCAATCTTTGGAAGGTATGTTGTTATTTTTTCGCTTTCTCGCTCTCTCTCTCTATATATATAATTAAACTTTTTTGATTTTTTTAAAATCAAATTTGACTACAATTAACTCCTTCAAATCCACAAAAATTACAGAACAAGGGCTGTGCAGCTTTTAGTACTTTTTTAAATTAATTTTTAAGTTTTTTAAAAATGATTAAAGTTATGTTACAAAAATTTTGTTTTCAGAAGAAAAAAGAACCTTCAAGAACAAAGTTTTATGGCTATTGGTTTGTCATATCAATGATCAATGACAGTTTTTGCAGGGTCATTAAGTTTAACATTGATTTGTTTTGAATTTGTAATAGTATATTACAAAATTATAATTTTTTTTTTTGGAAAACTATTGCTTATTCCAAAAAAGTAATGTTCCAATTGCTACTTTTTTGGGAAAAACAATCTTTTTCAAGAAAAAAAAGTTAAAACCTGTGTTAAATCTTTACTAATATTATAAAGAGAGAGGGCTGATTTTTGTGTGTTTATATGTTCGAGGTAATCTCCGGAACCACTGTACCTATTTGAGAAAATCCTTCACTATATGAAAGGTGCTTTCTTACTGAGTAACATAGGCTATAATTCGAAAAAATCCGATAAATAGTTCTTTTTTTATTCCAATTTAGGCCCAAATTTCATGTAAATTGCCTATTATTTGCTATTAAAGGGGTGAAAATTTACTTGCACATATTAATATTATACATCGTTAAAAAGGATAGAATTTTCTGCGTTTTAAGCAATTCATTTCAGTGCACTAACTTAATTACAGCGGGAGTATTTTGCTTTTTTAGCTCGAACTTTTTTAGGCTGAAATTTAGGCACTACTTTCTTCATTAAATCTATCAATAAAAAGTGAAGGAATGGTCCTACAGTTTTCTTTTTGACAGCATTGGAAAAAGCGAGATTTTTTACTCCAGATCTCTCTCAACCTTTGGTCGAAAATATTAGCTTCTATCTTCAAAGAAAAAAAAGTTACAAGCGTTTTTAAATCAATTTCTAAATATGTCATTTTGATTCAGGTTGTAAACCATTTTATTTTTGCGTTTCCATGGTCACGCTTTTTGAATCCATTTTGTATTTCCTTATTTTGAATCTGATTTCATACACTTAATTTATTTCATGTTTCCATGGTAACGCTTTTAAAATCCATCTTTCGCATTTTCTTTTCTTAAAAGTATTTTAATATCTGTCCTCATGTTTGGAAGGGTAATTTTGCATGCTGTTTTTTTTCTTTTATTTAAGTTATTTTTTAAGTTATTAAGTTATTCTTTTAATTAATTGTTGAATATATGTCACTTGACACAATTTTTGTTCTCAAAGTAGACTGGCAAAGCCGGGCAACGCAGCTCTTAATATATGAAGATTTGAAAGCTACTGTTATTGTGATTTTATGCCTTTTTGTTTGTTTGACGAAACATTAATTATTGCCAAAGAAAAAACATCCGCTTCGCTCGCAAAAGTGCTGGGTTCCGGTAGCGTGGTCGTTTGGCACGTTAGGTGCTGAGCACTTCAGTCTAGGATTATTGATTTAAGGCAACTGTTAACGTAATCCATTGTTTTGGCGATTTGTTGAAGAAACTTTTGATTTGTTTTTATCCGAGTAAAATGTACAAAAAAATTTTTTCTGACGATTTTTGAATGTTCCACAGGATTTTTTTTTTAAATTATGATAGCGTGGTTGCTGGGCAAGTTTAGCGATAAACAATAGAGCTGCGGAATTTTTTTTTACATTTGAAAGATATTATTTGATGTCTTTTTTTGTTTATTTGGCAAAATATTTTAAATTGCAGTAAAAACTGCTTCACACACTAAATAGAGTTTTAAAGCAACTGAAAATCTAATTTAATGATTTGACGAAAAGTTTTGAATTCCAAAGAAACTTAAATAATTTTTTTTTGAAAAGGTGTGTACGCATTTTATACAAATCAAAACGATCATTTCACATCACAGGGGGAGGGGGCATCAATTTTTTTTTTCAACGGACTTCCATTAAATTTTTAGCACGGACATCACTGTGTGGGTACTGCTAGTGAGTAATATAAAGCAAACTGTTCTTAATCATAAAGCTATCTGTATTTTATATACAGTAGGAGCCGCTTAATGTGATCACAGTTAATGTTAGCATTCGCTTAATGTTATCAGAATCACGAAGACCCAGAACACTTCTATATCATCATATGTTAAAAAAATCAGATATTGTAATCAGCGTATTCGTTTATTGTTATCACTTTTTCATAGGTTTTGAATTTTTTCCCTTTTTTTGTTCCTCAATCAACAGAAATACAAAGACAAACACTGACAAGTAGCTTCCCGGAAAATAAGTTCGATTCTCATCAGTAAAGCAGAAGAATTTTTCTCTTTAAACATTTTGACAATTCAACCATGATGAGTCAAGGCAGTACATCTAAAAATTTCTCAGCCATTACTTTGTAAGATGCAGAAAAAAAAAAAGTGTGACGTGATTGAAAACAAATTGAAAATTTAAACAACAAGCGAAACCATGCTGGAAATGATGGTGAAATTGAATCTGCTTTGAAACTGGTTTCGAATGTCAGAGAAAATGTTGCACGAGTAAATGATCCGATAATACAGAAAAAACATAACTTTAAAAAAAAATTCTGGCTTTTAAAATGGACAAACAATACTTTAGCATCGGACGGATGGCTAAAGTATTGTTTGCCCATTTTAAATGTGGAAAAAATGAACTATGTCTAATTTATAATTTTAAACTGCATTTAGTTGAGTAATTATTATTTTAATTTGCAGTTGTATGCTTCTTATTTGAAAAAATCTTCATTTTGTGCTTCCTTGATTCCATCCGGCTATTGTTATCAGTCGGTTATTGATATCAAATTGTATTTGTCCCAAAGTGATCACATCAAACGGCGCCTACTGTAATACCATTTATAAATATATTAAGTTCTGACTAGCCTATTTTTGGCAATATCAAATTGGCCATTAAAATAACTCCACAAGTTAAAAAATGAAGTACAATCATTTCACTTGCTTAAGAGTTGATCAGCGCAGAAGCATTAGTGGAAGTTTAATCAAAGGTTAAGTTAATCAGGGTGCAGATAATCCATGCTGGGTTGTGTCTATGTGTAAACATATTTTTTTTATATAAGCCTATGTATAAACATATTTTTATTATATAATGCAATGTTTCTCCAACATTATAATGTGAAGATTTTGAATGCTTTTCGTTTTAAATCAGTTTATTCTTTTGCTTGAGATCTTTTGTTATTGACTGATATTTTGTTTTTGGATGTTCTTATCAAGTTAGTTCTTTGTTTAAGTCCTACAAATATACAGTGGCTCCCAAAAATGTTTGTACACTTACGATTTTCAATAGAATATGCCCCTATCCATTAGTTAAAATTAATGTTTTGGAATAGGTATTTAATTATAAGATCTATGATCTATTTTCAACAAAACTACATGAAAAACTTTAATAACATAATAAAACTTGATTTTTAATAAATCAATAATCAAAAAGTGGTGTAAACTTTATCTCACAAAAGTCTTCGTACACTTTGAAAAAATATCTGTATGTTAGTAAATAATCTAACTTTTTACTGTGTTATTATTTAGTAGAATAGCATGCCGTATCAACTACAGCTTTTAAACGTCTGGGAATAGATTTCATTTTTCTTTTTTTCTTTTTTTTGTGCAATATCTGAGTAAGTGTTCGACCTCACTTTGAGTCTTACTGTTTCTAGTTCGCTTTTCATTTCAATGCTCTATTTTCGTAATCTAGTCTCCAGATTTCACTAAATGTGCGACATTAAGTTTAAATCTGGCAATTGAAGATATATTTCTAAGCTTTCGGATAATTTTTGAGGCACCAGAGGCAAACGTTGAAAACCGTATACTTTTATCGTTACCTTGATATAAAACAAAGTTGTTTTCGATAACCAAATTTTGGGCTAATAGTTGAAAATAATTTTTTTAAATATTCAAATGAACAGCGTGATACACAATTTCATCAAAAAAATCCAAACTAACTAGTCCTGATGCTGATTGCACCCTCACATAAAAACGCCTTCACTGTCCTGATTATTTGATTCAACTAAGTTCTTAAGATTAAATTCCTCAATTTTTCTTCTATTTACAATTATACAACATTTTTACCAAAAATGTTGAATTTATTTTCATGTGTATGTAAGACATTATTCCAAAACGTTTTGAGCTTATTTATCATTGATTTTGCGACAAAAAGCGTAAGCTTTCTGTTTTTTGTCTGAAGAAGAAAATTTCTGCGGGAGGAGGTCCCGTTTAATCCAGCTAATCAGGGAACTTGGCGAAAAATTTTAGGTGAAAATTAAATGATTAATTTTTCATCAAACTCTTCAGAAACTTTTACAGCTCTCAAATAGGCAGTTTTCATAAAAATTTTAATTGTAAATCTCTGATCACGCTTTGTTAACTTTGCTGGTTTACCTTTTCTTACCTTGTTTCCAATTGGGTTCTTTTCTTTAAAGCATTTATCAAGCACTTCACTATAGAATGCTATAGATTAACTAATTAAGGGACATTTCAAACCAATTTACTATGACTGTGAGGTAAAAAATTTAAATTTCCCATGGTGTTTGTTCTTTTTTACTAATAACAACTATTTAAAAATAATAAGCAAAATATTAGAAAATAAATATACAAAAAATTAAAGCCAAATGACTATACAGGGTCAACACAATGCAAAAATAATAATAAAAAAAACGACGTGATAATTTTAATCATGAATTTGTACGAAAATATTTCAGTGTATACGTTGACACTGGTGGCTTATATTTTCTCTGTCTCTTCATTTTTTGACAAATTTCAAAAATAAAACCAAGCAATATTTTGAAAAAAAGTACTGGTTTTTATTTAGAATGGCATAGGAATGATGTGAAAAAAAATTGAACTTCATATTCGAATTCAGTTTCGCCTGTTAGTATGGTTTTACTACAAAATTTCAAGGTGTACTAACACTTTTAGGGGTTACTGTATATTGTAAACTAAAACAATTGCCCGCCAAGGTTTGACGGTTAAAAATTGCTTTGACATTTGAACCAAGCCATTTCCTGTTTGGTGATATTGTGATAGTTGAAATTGTAACCCTAACTCCAGTGGATTAACCCTAAACTCCAGTAGGTAGCGTTCATTGTTGACCGTTTTTTTCGTTTCTTCGCCTGAAATGACACAATCTTACCAGTGAAACTGTTAACCTACCGGATCAAGTTCAGCCTTGTCACAATAAAGCCTTTACCTGCATATTAAACATTACCAAAACATATTTTCAAATTATCATCCCGTGGCGCGAGTTTCATTGTTGAAACATGCACGTTACTCAATCATTGGCTGTTATATATATTAGGAAGCCTTCTTACTTTAAAGGGCACAAAAATAGACTTTTTTTTTTCATTTTACTTTTTTTGTCTAATATGCATTTATTCTCTTTCAAAAGTTTAAAGTTACTCTTAGTACCATTTCACTTACATCTTGAATATCTAGTTTTCAAATAATTTGGAAAAATTTTAATTCCATATTTATCATGTTTTTATCAGATCATTTTCTTAAGTTGTTAAACATTTTGTTACAGTAAAATTTCTGATGTATGTATTTTAATTTTAGATTCCTGCAAAAGTCCTTCCACTCCTTTAAGGTAGTATTTTTCTTTATTGCAAAAATATTACATTATTCAATTTGTTTTTCAATTTTTTAAACAGCTTTGTTTTAAAAATAGACCCTTTTTTAAAAATAAAGTTAATAAGGAATGATTTCTGTTATAAAAACAAATTTTGTCATGCTCTATAAGCAAGGGCGCCCATATGCAAAATTTTAAGGGGGGGGGGACTAAGATATTTTCTCCATGGTTTAGCAGGATATATTTCCCCACTGAAACCGATTTCAGTACAAGATTACAGTTACCAAAATTTGATATTTTTGATTTATTCATTACTTAAACTTTAACTTATTCATTAATTGCTGGAGAAGAAATGTTTTTACATTTTTGCAAAGAAAAAAGTACTAAAAGCAAGGAAGTTCTAATTTCAAAGGAGGGGGGGGGGGGAACTTGAGCCTCCACTTGCCCCCCCCCCCCCCATATGGACGCCTTTGTCTATAAGTTATATTATTAGCTCTGGAGTACCTGATTTATTAATGTCATATGGTCTCTCTAAAAAAGTATTGCAACTCATTTATAATGTCTACCTTTCCATGAACTGATAGTGCTTTTCTTTTTATGCTTGCCATCATTAGTTTTTAAAAGATTCCCAGAAAAAGTAACATTTAATTTATAAAATACACAGAATTGTCAGATTAAATGCTACGGATTCTTTTCTTTCATGAACAAGAAAGCTAAGCTGATTTACAGCATGAAATAATTTGCCTTATTGATGTTCTAGAAGAGACTAAATGAGAAGGCCTATAATAGGTGTAACGGTCATTTTTATTGTGCAAACCTGTTTTAGCGATACCTGAAGAACCCATTCAAAGAAGGGTGTTAATAAGTAAACTGGTGGCAATACCCCAAAGGAATAGAATGTTTTATCCAAGGAATCCTGTGCAAAGGTAGACTGTTGTATGAGCTTCACTGTCTACACAGCAAGATTCAGCGTATGCTTTACAATACATGATGAGCATTCTTCAATGACACAAAATTTGCTGAAAAATAAAATTACAGTATTTAAAGTTCTAGTAAGTTTTTTTTCATCTGAACCAAAAATTTTGTTTTAATCTATGTGTTATGTGTGACATTTTTACATAATTAAATAGTAAACAAAATTTAATTAACAAAATTTTTGCTTTAGCGACATTTTGTACTAACTGTTCTATTAACAAAGTTCAGTTGTATATATTTTGTAATTCTAGAAACGTAAATTTTAAAATAATCCTGCATTGTTGAAATGAGAGAAAAGGGTGCTCAACCAAACCAAGCACTGCAACCAGAGGTCTATTGTACTGGTCCCCGAACAGAAGTCATAAAGCAGATCAGTAACTGAAGCAAAATTCAGCGATCAACTAATGGGTACTTCATGAATCACTCACGGTTCAAGCAAATGACAGCCAAGGTGTTCAAACCTACTGGCAGAATGCACTTTGCAATCACACAGGAGAGGAGTTTGAACAAAAGATAAGTTTCCTCACGAAAGAGCATAGGCGGATTTAGGACTGAGTTCCTGGGGGGCAGGATTTTTTTTTTTTTTTTTTGAGCAACATTTTTATAGCTCCCACCCCCATGTTTTTGTCTGTTTTCTGTGATGCATGTCCATGCTTTACTTTTTTGTGTGTTGTTTTCATTAATATGTGTTTTCATGCTGTCCTTTTTGTATTGACCTTAAGAGAGGGGGCTGGTATTAAGAGAGTGATGCAGGGCTCCCTTTTAAGTGGGAAATAGAATATCTCCAATTTTAGGGGTCCCGGGGGATTCTACCCCGGAGGAAATTTTGTAAAATGGATATAAAATTCTGCATTTTGAAGCCTTATAAAGGTTAATGGTACAGACATAGAAATTGATAACTAGATTATACAGTTGTACAGTATTGTTCAAACTTTGTAAGAAACAGCCATTTTAAGTTTGAAAGAAAAAATAAACTATAGATTTCTCATTTCAAAAACTTTTTTTAATTATAAGTAGTGCAGAAAACGAAAAGGAATAGAGTTAGTGTATCATTTTTTTTTTCGGGCTGAACAGATTAACAATATGCAGTAGAAGTAAGATAAAAGCAATCAAAGCAAAAGAATTTCCAAAATACTGCATTCGGAATTGAATATATAGCAAGATATGAAGCATGTGAATCACAAAAATTTATTTCGAATAATATGTTACAAACGTGAGAACCATGATTTTTTACATTTTTAATGCAGGATGTGGCAAGACGCTGAATTTGACAAATTTTGGCATTCTTCTCCCTCTACCATTTGTTAGAGATTTTAAAATTTAAGGTTTGTAGCCACATGTTTCCAAATATTCAACGTTTTCAAGCACTTGAAAATGAAATTAGTTTTTTCAACCAATTTCCATTTTTTAAGGAACAAATCATGCAATTTTTTGGGAGTTAGGGACCCACTTCAAAGCAAGGGCCCTAAGCAATAGCTTGTTAATCTTATAGGCAAATTCAGCCCTGTTTGTAATTCACTCTTACCTGCAGATTTTTGCTTGATTTTTTTGTAATTTTTACAAAAATTCGTCAGTTTTTACGATTAAAGGATTTTTACGCGATTTTACCTATCTTTGTTAGGTTTTTATAGATTTTATAAAATTTTAGCAAATATTTCCAAAACTTTTGATGACTCAATTATTTAGATTTCAATAATGACAAGGACTGACTCACTTAGACTTAGATGATTATGACTTACCTTACTTTTTAAACAGTATTTATAAAGTAAGTAAAATTGTACTTTCCCTCTAAGTAAAAAGATTGAATTAATCAGAACACTCAGATAACTGAAGTTTATTCAGTTTGTGATAGAATTTAATTTCTCTCTCTCTCTCAAAAAGAAAAGGAAAAAAACTATTTTTTAGAATCTCTCAAAAAGCCAATTAATCTACTAAGAACATAAATATTATGGACAATTATACTTTAAATGTGGACACAAATCATAACTAGTAGATCGTTCTGTTAGCGCGAATGGGGGGGGGGAGTTTTCCTCCCTTTGTTTTAGGTTCTAATTTGTTAAAATAATCGTCAATTATTATAAGTGTTGCAGCTTAAGGTATAGCTTGTTTAGCCTATAGTTTCATACACTTGCCTAAATGGTTTTCAGTCCGAAATAGTGAATTTAGACACATTTTCAGCACCCCAGTGACAGCTGCACTATTTGTATTTAATGTTCGTTTTTTTTCCTTTTATTTTCTCCTATCAGAAAAGGACATTCGCTATTCTCTTTATTTTCACTAAACTATTCAAAAAAGGAAAAAAAATGATTTTTTTTTATTTTTGGAAGATGTGTTGTTACTATATAAAGTTCTCTCAAAACTGGGGGGGGGCATTGCCCCCGTATAAATCCACCCATGCGAAAGAGGCAACCCCTGCGAGTTGGATCATTACTGATACCCATCACAACCATTCGCTGATATTGCCTTGATAAATCGGCTCTTTAAAAAAAATAAGTAAATAAATTTTTATTTGCAGTTTTTTGAGTACTACTTCATGTATAATTTTATACATGGATTTTGAACGTGAGACATAGTAGAAAGATTCAGACACTATTCCCCGAGATTAACTAGAGAAGTTTAAATTAGGGTGAAAAAACTGAATTCCGAAATGCAGTATTTCAAATACTGTAAACTATTATTGAAAATTATAATATATGGCAAATAATTTTTTAAACATCAAAAAATACTTTCAATTACAATGAATTTGAGAAATTTGTTTGACTATATTTGGTATTTGGCCTAACATTTTGGCTGAATATTTAGCTTTAGCATTAAATGTTTTGTCAAATATTCTGCTATTCAGCTAATTCCTTATTCATTACATCCCTATTTAAGACTTACCCAAATTTTGAGCTCCCCTTGAGTGTGAGTTATGTTCTTCCTTGAATATGTTCATTTACAGAATATTTGGTCTATTGAAAAGTAATTGGTTGTTGTTACATTATATTAACTGTAACTTCAGAATCAAGACATTAAGATTATACTCATGTTGTTATTCTTTTGAAGGCTTAACAGAGAAGATATGTGTGTAGGAAATAAAGGCCTTTTGACTAAAATAGTTGAGGTAATGAAGAAGGAAAGTGGAGCTTCGACATTCAGGTATGTTTATTTCCCGCCTTATGTACGGAGTAACATTTTTCCCTTACCTTTATTTTTTGATGTGAAGCTGTTGAAAGTAGTTTAGTTTAAAAAAATTAATTTTGAGCAATCATGAATTGCTTATTGTTTTAATTTTTCTGTTGAATGATGTCTGTCCCTTTTATTCCCCCCCCCCCCCCCCCCGCCTTCCTCTGCAGCACCACTGTCGACCGGCCCCTCCCCTAGCAAGGCACCCTCTCCTGGTTGCGTCCATATCCTACACATACACATACTTACACACACACACACACACACACAAGCCTACACAACACACCACACAAACGCGCCTACATACACACACGTTCGTGATTGCAAAAAACATAATTTGAATTTAAGATGCCAAAAATTCAAATTTTCTTTCTTTCTTTCTTTTTTTTTTGTAATTAGTTTCTTTTGGATGTCTCAATAGATATGAAGCTGATTCAAATCCATAACATATATTTAATTAAATTACATGATTTTACTATGAGATTAAAAGGTTATGTTTTTAAATTACATGATCATGAAAGTGTTTGTGAATGCTAGATTGTGATTTTCAATTAATAACAATTTTTCCTCAAATGCCAATATAATTTGGAACATTGTCTAAATTCTAATAAAGGGATTAGGATGGTAAGTGGATCAATGGCCTTATGTTAATCTTTTGTGAATTTTATTATATTTTTCTCTTGCAAGGAAGTGTTTATCCATACCTGCACTTCATTTGTTATTCTTTGCTCACTGAGGGGCATGCTGCAAACACTGCTATTAAAATTTTAGGGATATCTTTTTGTTTTCCAGGAGATACTTGGAGAGGAGTGCTATTTCTCTTAACCCTAGCATCAATGACCAAACTTTTCCCTTACTTTCAATAACCGGGTACCCATTTTGAATCTTGAAGATTTAGAACAGAAAAATAATTTTTTTTTTTCTGACACCTCTTCTATTTAATTGAAATGTTTTCTTCCACCCTCATCTAGGGAAGTTTGTGTATCCTGGTTTTGCCAAAAAACGAAATGGTTTATTATTTTCCAGTGTTTTATGTTTATGTTTCACGGTAAATTGTCTGTAAGAAACAAATGTGTTTCTCCAGTTTTTTCGTAATTCTGGATGTATTTGATTTTACTCTTTGGTATTTTATAGTGAATTCGTAGTATTTTATTTATATACACCAGTGATGTTCAACTTACGACCCGCAGACCACATGAGGCCCGCGATTACCATATATACATAAGCCTGTTGTACCAAAAAATATTATCTGTAATTTTATCCTCACTATCATTTGCTCAACCTTTGCTGTCATGCCGTCTGACATTCGTAGGTATACTCAAAAAAAAAAAAAAAAAAAAATTAAAAAAAAAGAAAAAAAGGACAGATAATATATTCCAACTGAAATATTATTGTCTACATATTGAGAGAAATGAAGTTCCTAATTCGGTATCACTGATGATGTAACAATATGTCCGTACATCTACAAAAAGAGAAAAGGCCGTCATATTGTTTTCCACTTCACATCATAACAAAAGAAGTTCTAGAGCAACCAAAAGTCACAACTATTTCGTTTTATAACAAAACAAAATGTAGTGTTGACACGACTGATCAAATTTTGATAATTTCGAAGCATTTGATCGAATGGTGAAAACCAACAGGTGTAGTGAAATATAATTATGTGACCCTGTGAAATATAACTATGAGTATACTTAATTTAATTTAAAATCTTAATTATATCTGTAAATGTAATTTGAATAAATGTTAAGTGTACGGAAACTTTCTTTGTATCTACGATCTGCAGTGTGACTCGTGTGTAATTGCAATGTTTTCAAGTGTTTATTAATTTTTATTTATTTTACTTTTTTTTACAGCGCGAAAATTTTTTTGGACATGGGAAGCGAGTCCAATTCTTCGGTTTTACCCCAGAAAATAAGTGAAAAAAATGAAAAAAGGAACCTTTATCGGAAAAAAAAATCATTAATGAGGATTTTTTAGATTTTTTTGGGGGGGGGGGGCGGGGTAGGGTACGTGCTTGAGTGTCCCAACTTACTACAAATGTTCATGCTTTTGAACTATACTCTTCTCTAACCCTCCCAAAAAAATTTTTGAAAACACGGTTGCAACTTTCTTTAGTTCAGATTCATGTAAATAACAAGGATTAAAAGCAATTTTAAAAAGACCTTGTTACAAAGCGTAAAAATTATGATAAAAGTCGCAAAAAGGTACCCGGGTACCCGATCATTGACGCTAGGGTTAAGGGGATAGGCTCCATTCGATTTGGGTTGAACATTGGATTTCTTATGGGCTCGCATCTACTTACCCGCAAACCTGCTATGCGGAAGGGCCCATAGGGACTAAGGGTATAGAAATCCAGTTGCAGTTAGAAGCCCAAAATTTATAGATCCAGGATGATCTGATTTCTTTGACTACAAAATGTCACATAAATGGGAAAATCATTAATTGGGTTTTAGTAAAGTATTCAATTAACCTTTTCTCAAAGTT
Source organism: Uloborus diversus (assembly GCF_026930045.1). Classification (NCBI taxonomy): domain Eukaryota; kingdom Metazoa; phylum Arthropoda; class Arachnida; order Araneae; family Uloboridae; genus Uloborus; species Uloborus diversus. The sequence goes on from NC_072736.1 coordinate 119,657,326, forward strand.
TAAAGCAGATGCTATTTTGTTTGGAAAGCCAAAGTTAAGAATACTGCCACATGTTGTGGTTTTCTAAAAACGTTCCATGCTGTTTCTTTCTTTCTTTTTATACTTCTTATAAATTGAAAATTAAATCATCAATTTCATAATTTTTTGCCTTGATTGAAATGACTGTTCTAAGTGCACTAACACTTTCACAGTAATTACTGATCCTATTAAAGAAACATCAGCGACCAAATTGTGATGTTATGCACCCATAAATTCGAAACAAGTGAGTTAAGTGAGCAAAATGTGTTCCCTGAAAACCCTTCTGCTTCCATTATTACTCCGGTGGAACATATAATGCTTTATAACTCAATATCTATGATTGTCAATTGAAAGTTGTGTTTTTAATGCAATAGCTTTAAAAAATTTGTGCCATTGAAGGGGGGAGGGACTTATGAAATTATTACACATTTATAAATGTTTTATCTCTTTATAAGATATGCCTCCCCTCCCCAATGCCACTGACTGTTATAATTTCAGTGCTTGCCCAAATTGAAAGGTATTTTTTTTTTTAAGTGCATTTTATGTCAAGTAAGAACAATACTTGCCGTATATTGTTCAATGATAAATTTTCGTTTCTCACTGCATTTATCAATATTTGTTTTACCTTGTTACTTTCCAAGCTTTTGGAATCAGAAATGATAAAACATTAAATTAATTGTTAATGCTAATGGTGTTAAATTTCTATCACAGGTTTTGGCTTTCTAGAGCCATAGAGAGCTATCTCCGAGGCAGCTTTTCTAGTGCAGACCAAGATTTTTTATTGAGGAGAAATTTGTTACAGGTTAGTAACATATATAACATCTGCATTCTTTCTCTTGTATTTATCCAGTGAAGTATAAATTGCTACTAGATTGGTTTTCAGTAGTAGACATTTATATGATTACTAGTTATTGAACCAAAATTTCCTTAATATTTTTGTTCAAACTCCTTGTTGAGTTGAAGCATTTAAAAAATAAAACAAACGTTCTTGCAATTTAAAACAATGCAATAGTAAGCTGTATTTCATCAATAAGTGAGCTGATAACATAGTGAAAGATAAAGATGAAAAGAGACAGAAATACTTTAATCTCAAGAAGTATTTTCAATTTCTGTTAATTCCTTTTTTTTTTTTTTTTTTTTTTTTGCCTTTTCTAATAATAATGTTTGAAATTATCTTTTTTTTGTCACTTTGATGTTTGGTAAATTTCTTTTTTCTATCATTGTTATATTTTGATTATTGCAATGGCTTATGTCTATGTGTCAGAAAAGCCTGAATATATTAACACATTTTCATGTATTTCATATATTTGCGTACTTCACTTTCTTTTTCAAACTTTATAATACCTAAATCATTTCAAGTAGTGGTGCAATATCAATGTCGATGTTTTCAAAACATCAATGTTTTTGTCTAAACATCGCTCCTTGAGGCTCGATGTTTTTTCTAAGATCAATTTTTTGAGTTCGATGTTTTATATTCAAACCAAAAGTACCCTTAAAAATGTGGATATGTTTACAGTTATAGTTCATGATGAAAGCGTTGTTATTAACCAGTTATTGAGAGATCTATCATATCAAAAAGAGTTTTCTTCTGTTAATTGTCTTTAGAAGTAGACTTAGAAAAGTTATCAATCTTTTTTTTTTTCCAGCGCACAGTTAAAAAGAGTGCTAAGTGTTTCTAATATTCTTCCCAAACATAAACATGAATTTTTTTTATTGCAGTTTCCCTCTGTAAAAGATATATGTGAATCTATATGTACAAACCCTCTCTCAATAAGTCAATGTTTCAAAAAAGTAATTAATTTTTCAAATCTATATAAATATTTATAATCTTTGAATATAATTTAAGTTTTATAAATAATTTGTACTAGTCTCCGTTAAAAGTAAGTATACTAAAATGATCACTTTTTATTTTTATTTTCTTCACTTTCTTTTTTTTTTCTTTTTTTTTCCTCTCACTCTTTTGTGTGAGTATGTTATCAACTTCCTAGAATTTTGCAAATTTATATTCACTAATAATAATGATCATCATTAATGTTAGCTGTCCTTTGATAGTTTTAAAATCTTCTTAATTAAGGGGAGAAACCAGTTTAGGAGGCAGAAATTTTAGTATTTTTTGTGATTTTTGTCAACAGGGAAGGAATAATCAGAATTAAATATTGAAGGATATTTTATTCATTTTTTTGAAGTACTTTATAATTTTTTCAAGTAATTTCTGCCATAAATAGAAGAGTTAGAAGCTGATGTCCATGGATAGTCGCCATCAGATTATGTTACTGGTGTGCATTCCTGAAATCACAATTTTGATCTATAATCATTACAATTTTTTTTTTTATCGTTAACAACATATTTCCTTAGAATATGTACCTAATTCTGGTTTAAAAAATATAACATTTCATGCTTTTGAGATGTTTGATCACAAAATTCACGTTTTTCTACCATTTTTGTTCATTTTTTTCGCATTAAAAAATATTTTTAATAATAATATCATCCCAGAGTGTCATGATGCGCGCGATTAATTTTGCCAAATTATACGAAAACCAAAATGATAACGATTTTAGGCCGTGGAAGTGGAAGCATCGCTGCCGCGCATAACCTCAGACCAACGACTGCCTTGAATGCCCAAGAACAAAATTTAAAAGAGACTTACCCGGGGGTGGTGTGTTAGTTGACGATAGGAAGCACAAAATTAATTACCATACATTCTTTATTCTACGTTACTTCTAAGCAGACATGAAGACAGGCACTAGGCATGGTGATCACCAGAACATTTCACACATAGTAAAAAAACAAATGCGAGGAATCCAGACTTAAGAGTTCAAAAAGAAAAGGCGGAGCTGGTAGGGGTTGTAAAGTTCGTTAAAGGTCAAAAAAAACGGAAAGTTCCCTCGGAGGGTGGAGAAACATTCTAATTGTAATGGACGGAGGATGGACAGTTCATTATGAAGATGGTGGGGTGTAATTCAGGGATGACTTATTGCTAAAATGTCCGTTGCGGGCCGATGTACGTTGAGCCGAAAATGGTGCGGGCTGTAATCTCCATGGTGACAATGTTGAGCTCGTCACACGCTTAAAAAAGAATCAGGATACTTTCAAGGTAATTGCGGATCCATGCCGTCACCTCATGGTATGTAGATCATCGAAAAAGTAGTTACTTAAGGGGACGATTCAGGTGCACTCTGCGTGCCGCCATCGGACGCCATCATTCAAACAGGTGATGGATCACCTACGCTCTCATCTTCGACTGCGACGAAGTAACGGTCTTGATTATTATATTTTAAACATATATGAAAAAATAAAACTTTCACCTCATGTTGAGGTCTTAACAATTTCGCGGCGAGCAACGGCCGTCCCCTGACGCCGTGCACCGATGCTTCATTATCGCCATCGTAGAACAAAAACCGGAGCCGCAGAAAATTGCGACCGAGCGGACAGAGAGCAGCAAGTACAGTGAAGTGGGGTGGAAAAATGAATCGGCAAATGAGCGATCAGATCCGGGTACGCGGTGATGCGCGGGAACCAATGAGTGCGTTTGGCGCCCAAACAACGAAGGGAAGGGGACGCTACGCCATTTTAATGGCCGACAAGAAGATGCAAAAAATTGGATCGACGCTTGAAAAATTGACAAAAAGCTAAACGATGGGAAAATTGAATAAGTCACATATTTGATATCGTAAAGTGTGCGAAATTTAACGGGGGAACGCGGGGAAAACGTGGAATGCACAAGAAAATAAAAAACAACAAAATGGGGGAAGAAAACGATTAAAATGACCGAAAACATGGGGAAAATGTAAATGGGTGAAAAATGTGATATGCATTATCACATACACTGGCAAAGCAAAAGAAAAAAAAAGAGAAAAAAAAAAGAAAATTTTAAGTCCAGCTCCAATTTACCAAAACTTTACACAACAAATTCATACATCATATATATTCAAATGCATAAAGAGTTGTAACATCCAAAAAAAAACATGGGATACAGTTTTATACTATCGTCAAGGTAGAAAATGGGTAAGTCAAAGAAAATGAACTGTTTGCATTTTCTTTTTGCATGTCATGATTGCACCCTGCTCACAAAACAATTTGCCACACACGACCAACCAAAAGGACAAAAAAAGTACACACAGTTGTGATTACGTGAACAACACATAGCATACCAAGAGTTAAAAATATAAACATTCAAAAAAGTTCACAACTACCCAACACATGTAGAAGGTATGAATACAAAAAATGCAATAACCCTCAAATATGACCATTCTCGATATGCATTAAATTATACAGAAACATATTAATGCACAAAAAACATTAGAATCATTATCTTGACTATCTACGTCAAGTGTTACACATTAGGGTAACATGAGTAAAAAAATTCAAGTAGAAAATTTTTTTTGTAAACAGTTCATATTGTTAAAGAGTTCAACAGCGTAGTGCACCAAATTACCAGGAGCACACTGAGTACTAAATTTGTATTTGAAAAAAAATTGAATGTTGAAGACACACTAAGATTGAGACGGACAAATTCATAAGCATGAAGAGTAAGACATAATAAGGAAAACCGGTTGTAGATATTAGGACATAATCGAGAGATTGACATTATCTTGTGGAGGAAAAATTGTTACGCACATGTTGACATACATATGTTGGTACCAACAGCAAAAAATATGACAGCGTCCTGTCATACATAAAAATAAAAAAAAAAAAAACACATAAAAATACATTTCCAAAAATAGAAAAAATGAGATCGACTTGCCGTGTATTAACAATACATTCTCATCACTGTGCCCCTCAATGAAAACAAACATAGGGGAGAAAAAAAATTTACGTTCATAAAAGACATAGAGAGAGTCACAAGCAAAATGATACGGATTCCGGAATTACAATCACGACCAGCACGACTGCCCGTACATAACAGCAAGTGGCACGCCCTATGACTAAATTACTTACGACTACGGAGAAAGTAACGGGTTTGTTGACTGGGATGCTGAGGTTGGTGGGACACATTGTTATCTGTGTTAACAGACATTAAATTGCTTTTGCGAGGTGGGGCTAAACGTAAACGATTGACATGAATTACAAAAGGTTGCGCAGAGTCATCGCCTAAGAGTTTAATTTTACAATTTACATCCCCTACTTTGCTTACTACAGTATAGGGACCATCAAATCTAGGTTTAAAAGTGTCAGCCGACTTCATGTATACAATATCATTTTGTTTAAAATTTCGACTGTGAGAAGCAGGCAATTGCCTATTGTTTTGATTGATCTGTTTGAGTTGTAAAGAAGAGTACGCCTCCTCATAGATTAGGCGAAGATCCTGCAGAACATTTTGTATATAATGTGAGGTGTTAAGAAATCGAGGTTGCACGTCATTATCAAAAGTGTCAAAAAACAAGGATAGTTCCCTTCCCAAGTGCAACATGTTAGGAGTGAAACCAGTAGATGAATGAGTTGTCCCATTATATATAGACATGTGAACCATAACAGCAACCTCTAAAGACACATTCTGCTCAAGTAAAGACAGTAAACTAGACTTGATTTGACTATTAATTCTCTCCGAAATTGAATTGGACTGGGGATGAGCACGAGAAGAATGCTGAATTGTAACACCTAAGGCCTTGTTCAGAGAGTGAAATACATCACTGTCAAACTGACGGCCTAAATCTGACAGAAGATACGACATTCTACCATATAGAGAAATGTAATTCAACATGTGCTTAACTATTGTGTTAGCAGTAAAATCTTTACAAGAATAAAGGACAACGTGACGAGAAAAATGATCAGTAACCGTCAAAATATATCCATATTGGCGAATTGGGCCAACCAGGTCGATTGAACAGAACTCACCAGGTCTCCTCGGAATCCAAATATTTTGCAATGGGGCGGGTTTAATGGAATAGGGCTTCAGTCGAATACAAAAATGACATGATAAAACAAAATTCGACACATCCCGATACATTCCTAACCAAAAATATTTACTAACAACTACCTCATACGTTTTCTTTATTCCGGTGTGAGAAATGTGACAAATCTGCAAAACTTTAGCTTTCAATGTGTCGGGAACAACAATAGTAGGTAAACAAGTTTTGTTGCGAACATGCATTAATAGGTTTGTAGTTGGACAAATGAAAAAATCATTAAGCTTGTGAGCATGATGCAGATTAGGCTTTTGCAAAAAGGAAACAGCTTCTTTAATGTACGGATCATTAAGTTGCTCACGTAAAAAGGTTTTAATAGATATTTCATTATGTGCATCAGTTTGGGCACACACAAATGAATGAGAGCTTAAATTATGACCTGACTGAGGTTCACATAGGGAAGTAGGGTGCGGTCTTAAATAATTAACCACATTAGTGGATTCAACACAAGGAGTATTAGAGGGTATATCACACTGCATATTGTCAGGGGTGGAAATATCGGTGAAGGGAAGGATCAACTCCTTATCCGCATTGGGTTGAAGAGCTGATTCATGTAAATTGGGGTCAGGGCTCCGAGAACAGAAATCTGCTAAAATATTCTGAGGGCCAGGGATATATGAAAAAGTATAGGAATATTGACCAATTTCTAACAACCAACGAGTAACAACATCGGCTGGCGAGGTTACATTGCTGTAACGCTCTAAGGGCTTACTGTCAGACATGAGAATAAATCTTCTATTAAAGAGGTATGTCTTGAATGCTGTCATTCCCTTATATATAGCATACAACTCGAGTTTAATTGGAGGATAATTACGTTCAGACTTTGACAAAGCTTTACTAAAATAAGACACGGGTTTTAGAATACCATCTCTCTTTTGCATCAATACAGCAGCAATTCCCTGAAGTGAAGCATCGGTATTTAAATAGAAATCATCATTCCAATTTGGAAGAATCACAAAAGGCTGCTTAAAAAAAGTAGACTGGAGATCATCAAAAGCTTTTTGGTGAACATCATTCCATTCAAAAGGTTTATTTTTTGCGGTTAATTGTGTCAAAGCATGGGTGCGTTCAGCATACTTGTGAATTAAATGCCTATAAAATCCACATAACCCCATGAATTTCTTGACCTGTCGCACAGTGCGAGGTGGGGCAAATTTGGTAATTTTGGCAATATTAGAAGTAATAGGTTGAATACAGTTGTGTGATATATGAAATCCCAAATAATCAATTACGGTCTGAAAAAAAACACATTTAGATGGCGATAAAGTTAGGTTATGTTTGGAGAGAACAGAAAAGACGGCCTCGAGCTTAGATACCATCTGGTCAAAGTTTTCGGCACAAACCAAAAAGTCATCTTGAAATGCATGAATTCCGTGAATTCCTAGCAATTTTAATTCATCAATTAACTGATCCACGGCAGATTGGAAAATGTTGCTACTTACCTTAAGGCCAAAGGGCAAACGGTTATGAGCGAAAGAGCCAAATTCGGTCGAGAAAGTCACAATATCTTGGAGATGATTGGGAAGGAGAATTTGCCAGTAGGCCGAATGCAGATCTAAAACGGTATAGTATTTATAGGATGAGACGGCATTGATTAACGTAGAAATTTTGGGAAGTGGGTATGTGGAACTTTCGATGACGGAATTTAATAATCTTAAATCTAATGCCATACGGTACTTAGGTGGTTCATTAGGCCCAGATTTCTTACGTACCATTATCATCGGACTCGCATAGTGGCTCACATTTCTAGAAATAATTCCTGCCTCAATTAATTCATCCAATTCTTCCTGAACCTGTCCTTTTAACGCCTGAGGAATTTCAAAAGGTAAGGCCTTAATTGGATTATTGTTACGCAAAATGACAGAAGGAGTGACAATGTCAGAACATCCTAAGGCTTTGACAGATTTACTAAACACAGAAAAATTTTTCATCAAAATGTTTAATAAAATATGTTGTTGTGAAGTATTTAAGTGATCTAATTTAAAATCTGAAGGACTAAGTTCCTCTTTCCTGATTTTCAATACTTCATCTGATGCAATAATTTGGTGACAAAATTGGGATTGATTGCTTGAGCATGTAGTTTCATTCAAAGAATCATTCAAAATCTCAAACTGTTCAGTGACATGACCCATTACCATACCTTTATTTAAATGAAGAGGATTATTACCAATATTCCTGATAATAGAGGAGAAATTATGTTTCTCGACTAAGTGCACGGCGGGATGAATTTCACAAGTTATGTCATTAACGGTAGGAATAAAATAAATTTCAGATGATTTGACCGGTATGTCAGATAACGAAAAATTAGCAATGGCAGTTTCCCCCGGTTGGATAATTAATTTGTTTTTAAGAGCAACAGAAAAAGCCTTGTCACTATGCAGAGAATTAATTTTGGCCAAATGTTGTGAGATGTCAGTTTGAGGCATTAAAGGAGCTTTAAAATTATCAAAAGTGGCACTGCCGGTCTTAGTGTCAATTAGCACATTGAAACGGGTTAAAAAATCATAACCTAATATCCCATAAAAAGAGGAAGGTGCAAAATCAGCAACAAAAAATGGGTGCTTAAAGAAATTTTTACCAATTTTAAATGAAACCTCAGCGCACGCAGAAAATGATAAATTAGAATTTACAGTCCTGATTGTGACTGTGCGTGAGAGAAATCTGCATTTTGTCAAAGATTTAATCTGTTCAAAAACAGCATTTGAAAATAAGCTGACCGAAGATCCTGAATCCAAAAGCATTGGGAATATCTCATGACCAATTGAAATATTAAGTATAGGTAAGTCGCTAACCTTGTTATCAGAATGAACATTAAAAATGGATTCGGATTGTTTGCATTGAGACTCATCAGGCTTTGAAAATTTCGACAAAAATTCCCCAATAGTATCTTTACCAATGGAGCTATTTAAAAAGGTATGTAAATCTGGATATGTATTATGTTTCTTACATTGAACAGATTCAGTCTCCTGTACACTAATATTTTGAGGGACCAGAGATGAGAAATCAGTTACCGAGGCCAAGCCGTCCCTCATGGATGACCCCCTCGCCAGTTTAAATTGTCTCCATTTTGTGTTGGAGTATTAAGTCTTACTTCCGGCGATGAAAATCTGTTTTGCGACAGAAATTGTTGGGGTGGAACAAAATGGTTGGGGAAATTAAAGTTACCTCGTGGCCTAAATGGAATACGAGGGGCAAAAAAATTTTGACTTTGAGGCCTATTTTGATCTTGATTTGAGAAATTGTTAAGGGGTTGACCCCCATTGTAAATCCGGCAATTAATCATTAAGTGGTTTGTTCTACCACAAAATACACAAAAAGTGTTATTAGAATTTGGAGAGGCTTTTTGCTGGGGTTTGGGCAAAACAGTTTTCTCATTAACGGAAGAGACGCGGATGTATAAAGGACATTCAACAAGTGAGTGTGGACTTTCCCCACAAAGACGACAATTTGACATCAATTTAGTGACACATGTTGTTAAAGATCGTAAATTTTCGGCCAAGGCATCTATTTGCACTTGAGCACTAGTCATAGCATTTGTCAATTTTGGTTGGCCTGTTACATGTAAACAGTGTAACTTATTAGCCTTGTCGACTAAATCGGTAAACTTTGACGTGTCGACATCAAGTAGTTTGTCCTTGATATTCAATGGTAAAGCCGCCAAAAATTGGTAAGATTTTATTTGGGTGAGGGCAGCACTATCCGTAATAAAAGGATATGCTGAGTGAGCCGCACGTTCAACACGATGTGCTAAACTCTGAATACTCTCATGAGTTTCAAATTTGATATTTTGAAATTCTGAAAGGGACACAGACGAAGGGGTATGCATTTTGAAAAATGCCCGCAATTTGTCACAAGCCTGGTTAAAAGTCATAGACTCCAAGCAACTGGGATTGGTCGCAAAAAAATACAAGGCAGAGCCAGAAAGTTTTGACTTCAAAAACATAAGAGTCGTGGGATCATCCCAACCGTTTAAATTCTGCAAGTCCCTAATTTGTGATATAAAAAATTCAACAGTTTCCGGCTCGCCTGAATATGAGGGAATGGGGAAGTTAAAATTCCTACTCGCCACAGCACCTTGAGGTGACTCATTGGCCATATTCACACCTTGGGGTGGGTCGGTTTGAGTACTACCAGTTGACATGGCAACAAATGTGCCGTCTTTTACTTTAGCACAAAAATCAATGAGCATCTAATATAATTTTCACTTAATTCACACGGTGCAATCATGAGAAACAAAAAATTTTAAATGCAAACATTGTTGAAAGCACATGCACACATGAGAATAAATGCAACTAACAAAAAAAAAAAAAAATTGACATCAAATTTTTGAACTAAATTAAAAATATAAAATTCACATATCCCCCCATTAACATCACAGAAATACAAAAAGCCATATGAAAAAAACAACAAAAGTGCATATGCATTCAACTTCAGAGAAAAAAAAGGCATTCAAGACCTGGTCAAAAACGGCGCCATTTTGTCATGATGCGCGCGATTAATTTTGCCAAATTATACGAAAACCAAAAAGATAACGATTTTAGGCCGTGGAAGTGGAAGCATCGCTGCCGCGCATAACCTCAGACCAACGACTGCCTTGAATGCCCAAGAACAAAATTTAAAAGAGACTTACCCGGGGGTGGTGTGTTAGTTGACGATAGGAAGCACAAAATTAATTACCATACATTCTTTATTCTACGTTACTTCTAAGCAGACATGAAGACAGGCACTAGGCATGGTGATCACCAGAACATTTCACACATAGTAAAAAAACAAATGCGAGGAATCCAGACTTAAGAGTTCAAAAAGAAAAGGCGGAGCTGGTAGGGGTTGTAAAGTTCGTTAAAGGTCAAAAAAAACGGAAAGTTCCCTCGGAGGGTGGAGAAACATTCTAATTGTAATGGACGGAGGATGGACAGTTCATTATGAAGATGGTGGGGTGTAATTCAGGGATGACTTATTGCTAAAATGTCCGTTGCGGGCCGATGTACGTTGAGCCGAAAATGGTGCGGGCTGTAATCTCCATGGTGACAATGTTGAGCTCGTCACACGCTTAAAAAAGAATCAGGATACTTTCAAGGTAATTGCGGATCCATGCCGTCACCTCATGGTATGTAGATCATCGAAAAAGTAGTTACTTAAGGGGACGATTCAGGTGCACTCTGCGTGCCGCCATCGGACGCCATCATTCAAACAGGTGATGGATCACCTACGCTCTCATCTTCGACTGCGACGAAGTAACGGTCTTGATTATTATATTTTAAACATATATGAAAAAATAAAACTTTCACCTCATGTTGAGGTCTTAACAATTTCGCGGCGAGCAACGGCCGTCCCCTGACGCCGTGCACCGATGCTTCATTATCGCCATCGTAGAACAAAAACCGGAGCCGCAGAAAATTGCGACCGAGCGGACAGAGAGCAGCAAGTACAGTGAAGTGGGGTGGAAAAATGAATCGGCAAATGAGCGATCAGATCCGGGTACGCGGTGATGCGCGGGAACCAATGAGTGCGTTTGGCGCCCAAACAACGAAGGGAAGGGGACGCTACGCCATTTTAATGGCCGACAAGAAGATGCAAAAAATTGGATCGACGCTTGAAAAATTGACAAAAAGCTAAACGATGGGAAAATTGAATAAGTCACATATTTGATATCGTAAAGTGTGCGAAATTTAACGGGGGAACGCGGGGAAAACGTGGAATGCACAAGAAAATAAAAAACAACAAAATGGGGGAAGAAAACGATTAAAATGACCGAAAACATGGGGAAAATGTAAATGGGTGAAAAATGTGATATGCATTATCACACAGAGTTAGGTTCATATAGATTATAACTGAATAAAGAATATTCACACAAAATTTCAGAACAATGGGCCTAAAACATTTTGCGCTACAATACACACCAGTTTTAAAAAAAAGTCGTTTTGAGAAAAACGCGCTTGAAAAAAGACTTGTGAACATTGTTAGCAAAATTTTTTTTTCTTGAATTTCCTAATGTTTAATGTCCATGTAGTAATCTTTGAAAGAAAACTAAGTTTAAAAACTCATTGTTTATTTGAACACTTAAAACAAACATAATTATTTACAAGATAACTAAAAAGGCAGAATTGCCTAAGACAAATAGAAAAAACAAGCTTTCCTATCAACATCTATCAACTTGACAACCAACCACCCACCCACACTCATTTCAACCACCTCAATCCTTCTCAAGCACGTGTCTCAGACACAGGCCAACTCGGCACCTGCGGATCAGGGCCTGACTAACTAAAAGTGAGGCCCAAGGTTCACAATAATTTGGAGGCCCCCTGAAGGCTATTATTTTAAAAATATATGTATTTTTTGTATAGTCGTAATGCTATGCATAATTCTTTAAGTAATTTGGGGCCCCTTAGGAAAAGGGAGCCCCAGACCTATTCGGCCTGTGCGGTAATCAGACCCTGGTACCGATCGGTGATTGGGGATGACATCAATCGCACATCAGTCCACACCCAGCCGATGTGCACAGAACAAATTTGCATGGGAATCGATCATCGTTTTCAATCGCCAACAAACATTTTCCAATCTTCACAGTTTTTTAAGTGCTCATAGCATTAGAATTAAAGGGAATTTTGGATTGAAATTTTATCAACATATTCTTGAATAGTTCTACTTACATTTTATGACATTTAAAAAAAAAATGGATTTTTTGACTCATCTAAACTGATTTCTCCCTTAATAAATAGATTACTGTGAATTTCTGCCGTGTGCAAGTAAACGGCAGTATCTGCAGAAATGAGTTTTTGAGATATTTGAAGAAACGCGTTTCGGATTCAATGCAAGCAATAGGGAAATGTTGGAATTTGATATCATTTCGCGCCTTTTTTTCAGCGGAAACCAAATGAGCGAGCTTGTACAATAAAGATATCGTACAGTATATGACAAAAATGCAAAAAAAAAAAGAAAAATTTTTTGTTACTACCCTTTACCTGCACACGGCAGATTTGGTTTTAGCATTAAAACATTTTTTAGCATTTATACGCTGGAACATACATTAAAAAGGTTTTATGTTTCAAACTATAAGTGTTTTTTGGTTGATGTATTGATACCACCTATAATAAAATTTTGAACATCACTGTTTTAAAACATCAATGTTTTCTCATAGATTTCACACTAAGGGGGTTAAACAATAAATGTGGGGAACATGTGGGGAGCTTGTTTTGTGCAATTACTGTGTGCTTTTGCATCTTGACAGTATAATATAACTGTTCTAAAATACTATTGCATCCTTTTGATATTTTTAAAGCCTTTCTTGTGCAGGGTGTGGCAGAAATAACTCCATCCCTTATTTCGAATACAAATAACAAAGCAGTAATAAATGCCTATTGAAAAATGTTTTATACTTTTAAATAATAATATTTACCATTTATGTTTCATACCCCAAATCACTTCATTTTGAAAATGTATTCATCCAAACCCCTACCTTCATATCTTCTACCATGATGAGATGAAGGTAGGGGTTTTGCTCTACCTTTCTGGACAATTCAGGTGACATGCAACAATTTCTTAACAGATGGCCACTTTGACTTGTAATGTTCTCCCCTTACGTTGGTAGAGTGCAGTCTTCAGATATCCCTAGAGAGATGAATCGCAAGGAGGGAGATCAAAGAAACGAGCTGACCATAAAATGTCAGCTTGCAATGAGATCAGGTGTTCAGGAAATAATTATGACATTGCAAAATCAGCAACAACTCCAAAATCAGCAACAACATACCCATACAGTAATATGTTTTGACTGTGAAGAGGTCATTCGGGGACTGTAGTTTCGGAAATTTTGTTTCTTGATGCAACCTGACAAATTAAAGTAATCTTCATCACTCAACAGTAATGTAGCTGTAGTACAGGCACATAGTAATGTGAATTCTATTTCATGGCAGCAGTTAAAATGGTAGATCGCACTCTATTCAGGACCATAAAAATTACTAATGCTACACCATTAGTACCAGAGAAATTGAGGTGGCAAATAGGGAGTAATTTTTGCCATAGCCTGTACATTAAATGCTAATGTAAAATAATAACTACGTAAAAGTAAGTTTCTGTTTGTATCTTTGTAGCATATTGTTCAGAATCTAATATCCAGTAATAACAGGCATAAGGAAGTCCTTCAGAGCAGCTTCGACTTACTAGGAGAACTTATTAAATTTAATGTCAACGCATTTCAAGAGTTAAACAACCATATGCATTCAAATGCAAGGGTAATTTTTATTAAACATTTGATAATATTGTTTATTTGTTTGCTTCGTTAATGAATATGATTGTATCATCTTAGAGACTTTCAACATTTGATTTGCAGTTTCGAGAAGCTAGTCAGCAAAATTCTGTGACATGCCTGAACATGTATTACGTTTTAACACACTAATTGTTGTACACTAATATATTATTTCATTATATCTTTGTGATATGTACTTGAATCTTGTCCCACTTTTTTTAGAAATGAATTTTTGTGCTTTATCCTGTTTCAGTCTAAAACAATTCCAAGTTTGTATAAGCTATTAATATTATTTTTCTGTAAGTTCCATAGTGTCATACAGCAGAAAGAGAGCATGTGCTCTGTCTTTCCTGGGAGAAAGCTGAACCAGTTTGACTGATTGTAGATTTTAAATTCATGGTTTTTAGTCAATTGATTTATGCTCAACTTTTAGAAAAATGAATAAAAGAAAGTTCAACATTTTAGCAATATTTTTGTTTATGAATTTCTAGATTTATAACGAGAATGTTATTTTTATATTTTTGGGGAAGAAAATAGAAGTTTTTGCTCTTTTCTGTCTGTTTCTTTTTAATTACTATTATGTTTGTCTCAGTGGACTGTATATATAGTTGGCTCTCTGTGTAACGACGTTCAAGGGACCACAAAAAATTGTCCTTAAGTAGAAAGGGTCCTTAAATAGAATGCTTTTAACACTGTAGTAGACCATTTGGGACTGTGAAAAGCCGTCGTTAAATAAAGAAAGTCTTTAAATAGAGCGTCGTTAAACAGAGAGCGAACTGTATATGAATTTGAAAAAATTTTGAATGTGCAGTGGTTCAGTATAATTTTTCTAAACTTTTATCCCTCCTCTTTTTCTGACAGTTTTATTTTTACCCAAGTAATTCCATTCTGGTAAAACTGAGATTCAAAGTGATTGGAATGACGAGATTCTGCATAGAATAAATAAAAAAAATGAAATGAAATGTATTAAGTAGAGTATTGGTTTGAGAAGAACTTATGGTCAAAAGATGAGGTTTTAACTTTTGTTTGTTGTGAATCTATTATCTTGTTTTCCTTGCAGCATTTAATTATTTCTATATACAGTAGAACTGTAATAATCCGAAATAATTGTTAATAGTGTTGACTGGGAAACATGGAAATTTGAATGATTGAATACAGTTAAAATTTAACAGGAAAAAAAACATATGGTATTATTTTTATATTTTTCGGGAAGAAAATAGAAGTTTTTGCTCTTTTCTGGTCTGCTTCTTTTTAATTACTATTACAATTGTTTCAGTCAACTGTATATATGTAAACTTGAAAAAAGTACATCATTTTCTCATGAAATTAAATTTGACAAATATAAATTTTGTATGAAAAAAACATAGTTTAAAATAAATAAATAAATAAATGTGCACAAAATTTGTCACAATCCTGACCTTTTTTTTTTTTTTCTTTTCTTTTCTTTCTCCTAACTTTTTGGTTTCTTTCATTAATTGAGTTCAAATAGTTGAAAATCAAATTGATTGGCATTGGGAAAATTAAACTTCTTCATACCGTAATAATTCATACGCATACACAAGAAAAAAAAACAGAGTTTTCTAATTAATTATGGCGTTTATGGCTTAATTTCCATTGGATTAGTTGTGTCTCAAAAGTTTGGTCAAAAAGTTTTATCATGAAATTATAATCAATAGCATTTGTACTCACAAAAAAATGGCAGTTTTCATCTATTCCAAAGGTTCCCAAACTTCAGGCCTCCGCGAACCCCCTCCGGAAAAATTAAACTTCGCGGACCCCGCCTCCTCGGCACATGCAAAAAAAAAAAAAAAAAATCTATTTTTTCTAATATATTTTCGTTTTTCCCCCCTTTAAATTTATCTATTCATTGTTCTGTATATTTTTCAGAGCTGTTGTCTGGTTTTCCTTTCTTACATTATTATTTTGAGTTGTGGAAGTAAAATTTTGTTTGAAATTCAGCTTGGAATACAAATGTTATTACCAAATTTCTACAACAAGTTTACTAATAAAAATGAACTTGTGAAGTTAGCGAGCAAACTACTGTTAGCCCAGTTTATGTGTTAATTTTTCATATGAGTTGTATTTTTATAATGTATTAGGATTTTAACTATTAAATATGGATGTAAATGGATGAGTTTTGAATATTTTAGAGCAAAAGTTTTATTTAAAGTATAATATCCCAGCTGTAAAAATGTGCCTCAGTGTTTGAATTTTGCTTAATATATAGTTTAGTAAAAATATGAACTTCGTCAAGCACACAAAATTAATTTGTGTAGTGTGTTTACTTCGGGGGGGGGGGGAGATACTGTGTCCTGCATGTTTTTAAGCAAGAATGCTTTTATTCCTCATAAATGTGCTTCATTTTCAATCAGAATATCGTTATTCGTTCCTCAATTATATTTAACATTTTATCTGGATAACACCGCGGACTACAGTTTGGGAAACTCTGATCTATTCCATTAATTGAAAACTTGCAACAATAAAGTAAATTGAGCAGACTTTTAAAATTATTTATTTATTCATTTATTTTATTGATAATTTAAGAAAAACTTATGTTTAATTCTGTCTGAATATTTTTTTCTTGCACCCAACTGAACTGTTTCCGTACTAGATGAAAGAAAAACTGGAATTAAATTTTATTGAGATGAGGGCAGTTTTGCCTTTGTCTCATTTTGATAGGTCTATTCTGCTTTAAAATAAATAAAAAAAAAAAACTTCATATTTTTAAAATGTATTTTGCATTTCTCATATAGTGTATGAATAATCTGAGTCATGATTTTTTCTTTTCTTATTTGACAGAGAAAATTGGAAAATCTTATGAATATAAATTTAGTTGATTCCAATATGTTCATTCGCAGTCTCATCCTGTCATATGAGTTGTTTGCAACATCCGATGATATTGATTTAAAAGGTAAGTTGTGTGATTTAATATTTTGTGTTTTTTCTACATGTTATTGTTTTCATTGCTCTTTAACCGACTTCAAAAAGGAGGTGGTTATCATTTCACACTGTATGTATGTATGCTTTTTTTTTTTTTTTTTGTCTGCTCGTTATAACTTTGATGATTTTTTTTCTTTTTAAATGTATAGGGGATGGTCTAACTTGGATCCCATTCCTTTGTTTGAGCTTATTTGTTCTTTAGAGAAAGAATTATTCATATAAAATAGTAAATTTCATGTAATTTCCCTATTAAATAATTAAATATGAAACCCATTGTTGACAATATGTTATGCATTTAAACAGCTGTATAAATTGTAATTATAATGTGAGTTTTTAATGAAGTCTTCTCTTAAGCAAACATAACACCCATAACCACCCATTATACCACTTCCTTTTCTCTAATCTTTTATTATCTTCATCCTCGCCAAAAATAGATAATAACGAAGCCAAATGGGATGTAAAGAATTTTTATCACTAGTAACTTATATTGTTGTGAAATATAAACTACTCTGGGAAACCCTTAATATTTAAATCGTTCTAATTTAAACCATAGCACACAAATAAATCCCTGCAAGGGACAGGAATTCTTTTTTGCAGCAATCACTTAATTTTTTGATAATGTTGATAGTTTTTTTTTTAGTGGTGCATTTATATGAAAAAATGAAGTGATGTTTCCTAATGACAGCATCACACTCTTTCTGATATTTATTAAAACTAGAAAGAGTAAATAAAATAGTTTTGAAAAAAAAAATCAACCTCAAACTTGAGGCTGTAAGTTGCTTCAAAAAGTTAAAAATGTTTTTTTCTTTGAACACCATCAATATTACGCTTAAGTCGGCAGTGAAATGGTGAATAAAACCATACTTAACCGCAATTTAGTTTTAAACTGAATGGTCTTTAGTTCATCAATAACTTTCCCATACATTGAATTGGGAACAGCATATTTCTGTAACGGTATAAATATTTCGTTCTTAATTTTGAGTGATTTTACTGAAAAAATATGAATGAAATGTGGTTACGTATGATTTCATATTTTGTTTTTGCACCAACTTCGAAAGTTATGTATAAAAGTAGTATCAATGGTGTTAAAAAAGTAAATTTTTTTAAAAACTTTTTAGAGCAAAGTTTGAAAATGGTTCAATTTTTTGTTTCAAAAATATTTCAGTTTAATATTGTGTTTGAAATGTGGTGAAGTGTAAAGTTTTTGGATGATTGTTTCCCTCAGGCTCTTTAATATACTTCTATATAATATTGTAAATTTTTTAGAATCTGACATAAGATTACTTTTCTATTCCAGCATTTGCTGAAAACCATTGTTATTTGTTATCTCGTGTAAGTTTGGTTAAAACTCGTGTTCATTATCTCAAGAAGTTGTTATCTGTAATAACTATACAAAATTTAACACAGGTAAGTTATTCCTTTTTTTTCCTCAAAGCAAAGGGATGTAAGTGGCAAAATTAAAAATTTGGAGATAACAAGTACACATGGTAGGTGAACCTCTCCTCTTTCTTGGGGCAAGAGATAGTACTAGTAGCCCTGGTAATTGCTACTATACAGCATGATTTAAAAAAAAATTCAATGAAAGCCTACCAAGGATGTTATCTTTAAATGCGTTTTACTCAAAACTTGAAAATATCCACTTACATCCCTTTGCTTCTCACTGCCTCATCCGTCAGTATATTTTAGCTGAAAAAATCTCAAATGATTAGATAGTCTACAATACTCCGTCATGCTAGAGAGTCCTAAATCTTGATTTTTATTCTACTATTTATGATCTGGATTAGTGGGAAGCTTATTTTATTTGGATAAATTCCACTTACCTCGTGAATAATTTGTTCAGTACCCCCTCGTTTCCTACTGTTTGGCTAACTTTTCTTTATTCTTTCTCATTTTTAGTGCCATTCCCTGAGTGCAACTGTCCTTGTAACTTTTCCTGCCTTTCAGGTTGATGCAGCCTTTCTGGTTTTTCGGTTGATTTGCTAAATATAAATTCTGTCTCTTGCTGTAGTTTTCTATTTGTTCACTCATTTTTGTACATGTTGTTGATCTCCTTTTTTGCACTGTTTGTTCTCTTAGCCTAGATATAGCTGTTTGCGAATCTGGTATTGATTATGTAGTGTCATGTTGCATCTCATATTTTGATGTAAAATTTTTTACCTTCACACAAGAAAATAAATATTTTGAGTAAAAAAAATAATTTTATTTAATCTTAAGCATACAGTTTATTTCTTGAAATTGAAATACTGTTTTCAAGAAGAATAGCTTTCTATCAAAATAGATTGCAAACTACTTTCAAAGATGTACATGTTTTATTTTAAAGTAACTATTATTGTTGTACTAAGCAAAACCACAAATATATAACAAAAAATGAACTATAAATATGAGTTACGATTTAATTAACTTATGAATTATTTGAGAAAAAGGTTTTTTAATGTCCCTTTTTTTTCTTTATTCACCCTTCCCTTTTTATTTGACATTATTTTGCAAAGAGTAGAACTTTTTGAATGATTTATGTAGCACATCATAAAGCTAATTTATAGCTGCATGTAGCTATCTTGCAGTTCAGTTGCTAAAAAATCCTGAAGAAACCCTTGTATGACACTAAACTAAGATAAGGTTTCACTGTAACGTGATAAGAAAATTACAAATTGCACTGTAAGTCTACAACAGTACCGTTAAATCACGTTAACTAAAGCTGAAATCTGCATCTCCTCTGTAGGAAAAGGAACATGTGATCCCTCAAGAGAATGAAGGAATAATTTTTTTTAGTTAAAATAAAATATAACGACACCTATTTCCAGATGGATTGCCCCCCCCCCTTTTTTTAAACATGCAAATGCCTAGATAAAGTAATATTGGTTACTGAAATGGTGTGAAAGTTTTTTAATTGCATGTGCAAGCTAAGAGTACTTGAATATCAGCTTGTGATTGCAAAGACGGATGAAAAGCGTAAGGGAAAAGTCACTGTATAATATTCTTTTTGCTCCTAGCTGCACTAGTGTAGCTTTGAAATAGCTATTTGCTGCAGGTTCTTACTCCTTTACCTGTAACATATATTTCAGAAAAATGGACTAAACATGGGGAGTTTTTTTTTTTTTTTTTTTGACGGCTTAATTTTGTTCTTTATATTATTTAAAAGTTAGAAATTGGTTTTTCATTACAAAAATAAAATTTTATATTCAATAACTACTATATTTACTATTTTTACATAAACATATAAAAATAATGGTTCACACACGCATCTTATTCAATTAGAGCAAATTAAACAAAGTTTTTAAGCTCAATATATTATAAAAACGCAGCAGGTGTGTTTTTCAATGCATAAGTTTTGCTAATCTTTTACAGAACGGTATATCCCAAAACATAGTACTATATGCAAGCCCATATTGCACTCTTAAAAGTTGTAATGGGGAAAAAACTGGGACCACTAATGCCATTTGTTAGGAAAATTTTGAATTAAGTATCTTAAAGTCGAAAAAAACTGAGCTCAGGCTTCACAAAACAGAAACGTAATTTTTTCTCCTGCCCGAAGTTGGTTTGAGCATCATAAAAACTGCACGCAGTCATTGCCTGAACTGGATTCAGGCGACACAGACAAGCAGTTAATGATTTGCATCAATTAGTCATTTTAGCACAAATTCCTTTTTATATTTTTCAGTGACTATCTTTTTATTTAACCATAGGAAAATGTCAGCTGTCTGAACACAGCTTTAGTGATATTAATGTTTGGACTAAAGAAAGAAGAACTGCCACAATACTTGCAGATCTTAGTTTCAAACACTCAAGAAGCTTGTTCCGTTGCAATGAGTGATCGTACCGGACCATTAGACAACTTGAGAGATTTGCTCCTGTTCTGGCAAGATCATTATTTGCAAAAGGACAAAGACTGTACCATCCTTGAAAGGGTATGTAGAGATAATTTTGTTTTAGAAATGCGCATTTGGTTTAGTAGTCTTCTGCTGTATTGAGATAATTGCTTGTTGAACATGTATGTTTCTTTGAAAAAGAATTGCATCAAATTGTTAATATCATGTGAGGAGACACAAAATTGTTCAACTAATTGTGTGAAAATGGAGCGATATTATATTTGTCATACAATTTTCAATGCATATAACTACAAGCTTATTAAAAAAATCAAATATTTCGACATTTTTTTATTAAACAATACCAAGTTCATAACATGTGATAGGTAATACAACTTGCCCTTTTGTCAAACTAGAATATACTTTAAATTTTTTTGACTGCAAATTTATGAAAGTCATTTTTTTTTTAAGTTGGTAATAACTGTCACAATATTTATGAGTTAAAAAGTGAAGATGATGATGATTTATGCTCCATTATCAGATTGTTATCCTTATCTAATACATTTTAAAGTATGGTTGTTTCGCCTTTTCTTTTATAACGTTTCCATTTATGGCAACATCCCCTCTTCCTGATCTCTTTATTCTACAATACAAGAGCAGCTTCCATTTTCATAGTATTTACTTTGCTTCGAGTCTGCAAGCTTCAATATTGAAACTAAGTTCTGAACTTTTACGGATATGTTTTTGTTTTCACTTTTGATTGTATTTATGGAAGATTCACTCATACTTATTGCGTTGCTACCGTCTGCATTTTTCCAAGCATATCGAGAATCCTAACCTTTTTTTTTGTCAGAAACTTTATTTTCCCATCTTCACAAACTTTACATGAAAAAGTTCAGTAGGGGGCCATTTTATTTCATCATTTAATGTTTAGAATGAAAAAAGAAAAAGAAAGATGCAGAGCGGTTTTTTGATGCACTAACAACGCAATTCGTAGTCTAGTTTGGTGAGGGAACTTTCACTGTCAGTAATGCTAAAGGGATGTAATAACATTCACGAAATCAATATTTAGCTGTCAATAATGAAGCCGATACTTCTTTCCAAAAAAGTTTCATGTTGTGAACAAGGAATTCGTTTCAACTCTAAAATTCGTTGCTCTTGAAAAATTTGCATTATGGGCCATTCATTAATTACGTAAGGATGATTTTGGAAGATTTTGATCCCCCTTCCCCTATTTAAGGATACGTAAGATTTTTCACCCACTCCCCTTTGCTATTCTTACGTAAGATTCCATTTCGTTTTCCAAAATAATAAAATAACGAAACTATGAATCTTGTATCACTGGAATCGTTATTAAATTCACTGTTACTAAATTAAACCTTATTGTATCAAGAAATGTTTACAAAAAAGTAGGAATCTTGACTAAATGTTTTTTCGGCATTTTTTTGTATATGAAGCAATACTAATTAAAAATAAAGCATGCCATACATCGTGCAATTTTTTAAATTTTTTTTACACCATTAATTCTTTGTGAAACAAATAAAAAAAAAACAGCTCATCCTAAAAAGTTTCTTATCTTCCTGACGTAAATGAAATATAATCCCGGCCAAACCACTTGACCACACGATTTCTAATATAAAATATCGACTTGAAAAATATTACGTAAGAATAGGACACCCCCCCCCCCCCCCCCCGGAAATTGAATTACCGAAGAATGAAGATTTATAAAGGAGCAAAAATGTTATTTCTGGTAAATTTAGTATTTCCGCAAGCAGAGTGCCTGCTATTATGAGAAATCAGAAAGTCCTAATAAACTTACAGAAAACTTTCACTCAAAAACATGAAAAGAGCATTACAGTTGGTTTTTTAGAAACAATCCAGTGCTCAGTCAATGTTTCACATTTAATTTTTTATTTATTAACTTTCATTTAATCCGATGCTCGTTTAAATTAGAAACTGCATTTTATACACGAAATTTAGCTTTAATTTTAATGTTTTAGGAGATTTTAATGTTCAACTAAGATTGTTTCTATGTATCGAAATTTCTACATATTGAATTTTTTATGGCAATTTGCTACTTCAATATATGGAGGTGCGACTGTAGTTTACTAAAAATTTCTCTGTGCAATAATAATGTAGTTTCAATAAAGTTTAACTGAAAATTTAATTATAGGTCAGTTTTTACTATACTGTTGTGTTGTATTCCTGTCATTAATTTACCTTCGGTAAAAAATAATTTTCATTAATATTACTGTTAGATTACAATGCAGATGCAAAATATGTCCTTCAATCTCTGTGTTCTATTGTATTTTGAAAGCTCTAATTCTCTAATAACTCTATATCTCCAAATATGCTGATTTTTTAGAGTTGTTTACTATTAAAAATAAAAAATAAAAATCTTTTAGTCCAAAAATAATTTAAAAAAAAATCCACATTTTCTACTCTGCAATAGATAAAGATTAATTTCTTTTGCATCAAGACTAATACAACCCCCCCCCCTCCCCCCCAGCCTTTTTCTGTAATAAAATTGGTGAGAGAGAATATTTATCTGTTGGGCAATTCTCGAAAAAATGTCCCGTGCGTAACGCTAAGTTTTTTATTTTATTCAAGTAACTATTAATTAAATATGGGATTAACTGTTAGGCTTTGATAGTATATTAAAGCATGTATTATTCTCCAACAACATTCTTTTTTTAAGGTGTTGGTTAGCTGGAAAAAGTAAAAAACTAAGGGTTACGCACGGGACATTTTTTCATGAATCGCCCTGTTGCTAAAACTGATACAAACTGTGTGAGAGCTATTGAAGCACTGAATTTTGAATTGAACACATTAACTCCTAATTATTATTATTAATATTATTTTCATATCATGTGTTTGAAGTTATACATTAGTAATGTTGTTTTTACAGAGCTCAAGAATATGCTTCCAAGAATGGAGAGATACTGTTACAGTACTAACTTCCGAGGACTCAACAAACCCTAATGCCATTAGTTTTTATACTAAACCATCTGTTTCATCTAGAGCTTGTTGATACTCTAGAAGTAACAGATATAATATAATCAGGATTAAAGACTATTTTTGATGCTTTACATACCGTTTGTACATTGTTTTTTACATTACAAGGAGCACTTTCATGAACTCATTCGCCTGTTTTCAAAGTACAAAATGGCATCAATATTTTGTATTGTTATTGATGCTTTTCAACATGATTGTGGTTTTACTTGACATATTCTTCATTTTCATGTCCCAAATAATGTGCCGCATGTTTTAGTTGATGTGTAACCGATATTCAGCAAAATTTCCGCTATCACAGCTGCTATACAGAGAATATTTATTAACATTTTAAGCAGCAAACAGTTTTGTAATAAAATCAAGTTTCATGTTTAGACATTCAGTTTTTACATCTTGCTTTTAACTTTAATATCTGATGTTGAACATGTTTTTCATAAAGGTTGCATTGTTTTTCTTGTTTTAGTTTATAACTATGTATAATGTTGAAACAAAAGTCATCTGCAACTTTTTTTTTTTTTTTTTTGGCACAGAATAACTAATGCTTTTGAAGCATGTTATATCATTTGTTAACCATAATACTTTCTGCGTCATTTCAATTTGGATGGCTTCTTTAATTTTGTGAATAAATAATTTTTTAAAGGGAACTTTTAAAGCATGTTTCTCTGTAATAAGATTATTTTCTCCTTATCTTTTTCAATATTCTCTAGCACAAAAATATTTTTTCTGATTCTTAAACTTTGTGAAGAAGTATGTTCAATGTGCAAATACCCATGCAAGTCCACATCAAAGCAAAAAATATCTTGCATTGTTCAAGTTAACATGCCTTTCATATCAAAAATTCTATCTGAAGCAATAATTTGTTGTGTTACTTTTGTTGTGATATCCAGCAGACAAAGTTATATGTAATATATAGGGTTATTTGTAATTCCCTCATGTTTCAAAGTGCTATTATGAAAACAATACTGAGACAAACATGCAAAATAATAATAATAATAATAATAATAATAATAATAAAAAATAAAATATTTGAAAGAATACAGAAAAGATACATGAATTATTTATATATTTGACAGGTATTCAATGTGTGAACTCTTTGTCACGCAACATACATAAATGTGGCAATCTAGCTCCTGCTAAACTTTACTCAACATAGCACTACCAACATTATTGATGGCGTGTGATATCCTCCATTCATGCAGTTCTGCCAAATTAAGTGACAAATGGGGTGTGAAAACTTGGTCTTATATGTAACACTACCACAATCAAAAGAATAGAAGGATGACACACACATCAATAATGTTTATTGGAGTACCACGTTCAGTAAAACTTTGCAGAAACTGAACTATTGCACTTATGTATACTGTGTGACTAAAGGTCCTCATAGAAGACCTGTACAGTAAGTAAATAAAACTTGAATTTTTTCTGCACTCTTTCAAATGTTCTTTTTTGCTGTAGTCATCTTAGTGGTTTTTTTTTTTTTTTTTTTTTGAAATCCCAAAAGGAATTATAAATAACCCTGTTTTTTATTTACCAAAGAGGAATTTATCATTTGCTGTTGATTCTGGCTTGGGGAAATTTTGTATTGTAATCGGTAATCTAGCTTTCAGTTCATTTTAGTGTCAGTTTAGCTGTTTCATTTTGGTTACAGAGTAAAGAATCATATGTGATAGACACAGAATTCAGGACAGAAATATCTGGTTGCTCTTTAAAAATCCCAATTCAAATTTAGTTCAAAAACTTTAAGCATAAAAAAACAACTTACATTAATTTCAGACTTATTAGTTTTAATAATGATGCAAAAATAGGCATATGCAGTTTTTTTGACTTTTGAAAAATTTTCATCTTGAAGCACATAATGAATTAAATGTTTCAACCGTATTTTCCATTGCTTTGAAAAACTGCCGAAGATTTTGCAGGTGACTCTTCAGCACAACCACTGATAAGTATTAGAAGCATTTTTTTAAGTTACAGCAAATCAATTGTTTTTCCCTGCTCCTGGTGTATCTTCAGTAAAAAGTATGCCCCACATCATCATCATTTTTTGTTCTCAACAATGCTTAAAAACCAAGTTAAATTGCTCAATACTTTTCTGTTGTTGAAACCAGCTTGAGTATGGGAAGTCATTTTCATCTTCAATGCCACCATCACTTCTGTCAATCCATCCAGCCTTCTTGTAACAGTTTTCAATTCCGGATTGAATAATGTTTTAACTAAGCATATGTCTTGAAGCGTCGATTGTCAATAACAGATATATCTTTTTCCATTCCCTCTAGCATTATAAAAATCATTTATTTTCCTTGAAGACATTCGAAACTGCAAATGACTTTGGTAAGCACTGAGGTTGAGTTTGGTGGTTGAAAAATCAATAATAATAAAATTCTGCTTTGTTGTTGGTTATGTCTGTTTGTGTTGCTTGATATTATGGTAAGAGATATATTTTCATTTATTTCATTGTTATTATTACTATTTTTCTGTCATTTTATGTTTCCTTTATTATTTCCTACCATTATTCTGAGGAAAATAAAAGAATTCATTCACTGAAAACGTGTACTCTCACATTTTTATTACGTAGTACCAAACAAATTACTCCATATCCGTTATTATATCTAAAATCCCATTAAATGCAAGCTTGTTACTGGTATAACTGTTATACAATAGTGCATTAGTGAAATGTACTATTATTTTGATTCCCCAAAGCAAAGTTTATGATGAATTACACAAATTCTTTTATTTATTTTTTATTCATTTGTTTCAAGCTGTGTGAGAGATCTGTGAAATAAGTTCTTGAGTTAGTTGGTTAATGCTGCTGTGTACAAAGTGTACAGTTTTATGTATTAATGCTATTTTTGACTTCATTTGTTTATTTGTGTTATTTACTTTCAGAGTTTAAGTGTATTGTTTGAACATATGTTATATTAATTTAAGTGCATAATTTAATTTAAATGACTCTCAGAGGGTAATTAATATAAATACTAAGTATGTTTTAGAAGGAAACAACTCTGAAAAGGAATGTTGTTCTGAAATGTGTGATCATTACTTGAAGTGCTTATTATTGCCTATAACAATAGTTTTGTATAGGCTATTTCAAAATCTTGATTAAGAAAAAATCAAACGTAAAAAAGTACATATAGGGAACTTTTAATATTTATGCACAAATTCAACTACATTAAATTTTTTATAAATGATTTTTGTTTCAGAATTGGTAATTAATATTCTTGTAATGAAGCATAAATATACCATGTGTAAAAAAAATTCCTACAACTTCACGATAATAAACAATACTTTGTGATAAAAGTAAACAATATTTCAAAGGAAGGGGGTTAGAGGAGGGAATTCATCTGCATCATAATCGCCTTTTTTTTTTTAAAGTAAGTATTATAGTAAATAAAGTAAACAATATTTCAATTCTTTATAAAATCTTTATTTTAATTTGCTAGAAAATTAAAAACTTCAATTTTAGTTTTTAAAGTAAAACAAAATTTTTAGAGTATCCTTTTTTCCTTAATTCTTGTGAAAAAATTTCTTTTTTTCCCTTAGTTAAATCTTATCAATGAAAGTCGTATTCTTCAAAGTGTTTTTACTTACTTTAAAGGAGTCTTTAGTGAATGGTATATAAAACTGTTTTTAAAGTACTAAACAATAACTATAATGATTTGCTTTTCATTTTTTTCTCTCAAGATTTTTATAGTAATGTCTACTTCAGTAAATGTACATCCATTGCATTTTCAAGGAGATATACTTAAACCAGAAAAAATTTTCTTGAATTATATAAGAAATTGAGAAATAATTGCAGCTTTAAATTGATGTGAATTAAAGGAGCAATACTGATTGAAATTTTTTAAGAAAAGAATTATGTTACATTTGGTTTGTATAAGGATTATTTTAAATAAACATTTTAAATGAAGTGAAACAAATTTTAAATATAAGAGCAACGTTTTGCACGAAAAAGAAGGCATATAGGATTGCACATTATGTTTCAGCCCTTTCATATTATCTCTATTTGGGTGTATCATTGATTATTATTGTCAAAAATCTAACCCAGATATAAATTTGTATATATGCTGAGTTTTTCTCAAATTACAATATTATTTTGGGCAGGATAAATAATCAAATTAAGCATGGCACAAGTCACTAAATAAGACAATGGTTTGTGCTTTACTTACTTTAACTATTTGTTTTTCTTCTTGTGTTAGTTCAAAGAGTCTTTAATCATCTTTCTTATATTAGCACTGTGTATATAAATTATAACATTTCAATTTTACTAGTATGATATAAAATTGAATTCTTTGCTCTCCACTATTTTTAAATACATTCTGTGGCATTTTAATTTTTTAATAAATGTTTTTAAGTTTAAAAAAAAATCATTCTTCTGTATAGTACTGCAAATATGTTAAACAAATTCATTTTTCTATCATCTATGCAATGTGTTTAAAGATATTAGGTATCAATGCAATCTTTTTATTTATTAATTCTGAGATAAAAATCAAGTATGTGCAAAATGGTTGCAAAGTTTTGTGTGCAACTGAAATCATGTGTTTTCCATTCTTTCTTTTTTTAATAAAATTGTTATAAACTCATTATTTACTTGTATGTTGCATAAAATATAAAGAATGGTATTGCATAGAAACTTTTTTTTTTTTAAATCATGGTAAATATAAGGTTAAGTTTCATTAAACTGCGTTTTGCAGCTATTCTTGGAAACATTACAAGGTCCCTAAATTCCATCCTCACAGACTACTACTTTCTATTAGTATTTGCATTTACAGTCGAACTCCAACTATCCAAATTGTTGATTATCCAAATCACATTCAGAATTCCAGAAAAAAATTAAGACTGAACACTGAAACACCCTGGGATTTTCTAAATTATAATTATGTTTACGTTAGCTGTTATCCTCCCTTCCGCAAAGCTAGTGCAGGTACAGTACAAACATTATTCTGATGAGTCACTGTTTCATAGGGCAGCTCTATTATTGGCTTCCTATGTGCAGCACTTTGTAAAAGTGGCGCCTCTTATTTTATTAATTAAAAGCTATTTTTCTTTGAAAATAGTTTTTTCTTCCTTTTTAAACAACCTCCTTAATACAGCAATTAAATTAACGACCATTAAAAAAAACAATCCAGTTTTCCAAATGCGGTCCAGTCCAATTTGATTCAGATAATTGAAGTTCTACCGCAGTAACTTCATGATATAAACCTTGTGTACTGTTTTTTTTTTTTTTTTTTTTTTTTCATGAAGCCGCTGTACATTGAAATCATTACTCAAAAAGTTTAAATTGACTGCATCCTAGATTGGTTTTGAGGCAATTACTTATATTTGAACCCCCCGATAATTTATATGCAACTACTAATCTACCTCAAGTGCATTGAACAATATTATGTATACAATATACATATGAAACACAATGCATAGCATGCTTTTACTTTGCTATTCACAAAGGCAGTTAGGTAATTAAAAAAGTTGTATTACTATGCAAGAAAGTATTACATGCCTATAAGTCCAAACTTCATAGCTCAATTATTTTGCTATTCAACTGTATTTCACAGGTGCAAGATTTTTCCCGCCTTTGGACATATGCAGTAGTTGGGAAAAAATTCTCATCTTAAAGAGAATCTGAAGCATCTCAGTATGCAGTTTTAAACCTAGTAGAGGACAATTATCTAAACCTAAATATACGGGGTGTTCATAAAATCTTGTACTGCAAAAGAAATTTCATTTTGAAAAAAGGCTTCAGATTTAAACATATTTCTTTTTTTATTTTGATCCTTATCTCAAAAGTTCTTTTTCGCAACATTAATATACTTTTACGTGTGTGCTTGTAGTTCTGAGAAGATTTAGACGATTTTTCTACTTTACGTCAGGCACTAGAGAGTCAGAATTTACCTCAGGTTTGGGGTGAGGGTTTGGTCATAAAAGTTCTTATACGGATATAAAGTCATGTTAGAATTGGCAAAATGTGTTAAAACCAAAGGTTCTGATTGGTTAACACTCACAATCTCCCTTGGAAGTTTTTCGTTCATGTACGCTGTTTTCAGTTTTAGATGTTAGCGCTACCTATGTGTCTTTAGCTAATATTTTAACAGTGGGAAAAAATACTTGATCTGATAAGGATCAAAATATAAAAAAAATTCTTTGTTAAATCTGATTTTTTTTTTTTTCAAAAAAAAAAAAAAAAATCTTCATGTGCAAGACTTTATAAACACCCTATAGTTCTGGCATAAATATTGTAGAGCTGAGATCCGTAATCTGTCTGAGCAAGAACTAGTTATGATAAGCACAATTCAGATAATTTGCCAAGTCGCTTCAGAGATGCTTTAGACTATGAAAATGATTAAAACATATATTTTTATTGCAGTAAAATTTCCTTACCAAATTTAGTATTGAATTGATAAATTAAAACAAACTATGTGTATAATTTTCCTTCACTTTATCTGGGATAGAAAGCTGTCAATAACTGATGTCACTTTTTTTCAACATATTTAACTCCCTCCCATTTATCACTAAGTGTCAAACGACCTTACCCCTTTCACTCTCCTCTTGTCGCATGTCATGCTATGTTACATAAATATATCAATATAAAAAGTTTTTTATTTCAACTAAAATGTATGATGGCTCGTTTATTAATCATTTGACCCCCCTGAAAGTGACATTTTATGAGATGACATTTATGATTAAGCTGTTTCAATTCTGTTGCCTCGGTCTTGATTCACCCCATCCTCCGACGTCCTTATTTTCTTACCCATTGGAGAATGTTCTCTATTTTGTTGGCTCAACTGTAAAAAATAATAGGAATATTATATTTAAACAGTTCAGTTACTTGAAGTTAGGGGAGCTAATTGGCTTTCTACTGTCTATGCATATTATATTGCCGTGCTAAGCACAAATATGGTATCTGCACATTTTATCAAAATTGAGTTATTGTCACCCGGTGTTCATTTGTAATTTAATGTACCTAAATCTCACATTTTTTGGCAATTTGTAACTGCGAAATACAGTGAAACCTGTGTATAATGATACTGTCCATAACAATTTTTTTTTTGGTCCCAGAAAAATGTCAGCATGAATAATCAAACCGTCTATAACGATAACCTGCCTATTATGATATTTTTTTTAGGTCCCAACAGTATCGTTGTACACAGGTTTTACTGTATTAAAAAAGCTTTAGGGGAAAAATTGCAACTACACATTTGCTAAGAATATTTGAACGTAAATGACAATACTGAGCTTTTAAAGGGGTATCTGCGGCAGTTACACCATTTTTTCCCTAGTAATTATGTAGATATGATTTTTATACTTTAGTAACACAACATTTAATAATGTAGCAGTTTATTGTGACATAGTACTAAAATTTAGGTTACCTATTAATTGAATAGTTGATATAGATCCATAATAAAAACTAATACTACCTCGCATAAAGATTCATGTAAATATTCAAACTTTTCTTTTTAATGTTTAATTACAATGCAAATTCTTAAAAATAAATGCACTTAAAATATTCATTACCAATTCTTTTTTTCAAAAAAAAAAAAGACATTTCATTCTACAGCCAATTATATTTTTATCTAAGTATCGTCTGCTGTCAAAACTATCTTCACGCTCAGTAAATGAATCGAGAATATAAAATGTTGTTATCTAATGTAAATGATCATATAAAAATTCAACTGATTCAATTTATCCTTTTTTGTTTTAAATTTATTAAGTATTGTCGGTTGGTAAAACTAACTAACACACAGTTAACAAATATAGAGAACAGAAATATATTATGGTTTACACAGTTCTAACTGTCTGAAATTTTGAAGATGGTATTTATTTTTTGGAAGGCACATTCTGTTATAATATATATTTACAAAATAAAGGGACAGCTGAGTCTTTTAAGCCAAAGAAAGAAGATGTTTTCAGTTTTTTTAAATAATACATTAAGCACGTTTTACTATGCTATTTCTGTCGTATCTGTGCAGATACCATTAAACTTGACTAGTAATAGTCTCTTACAGGGAAATTAACCTAGTATATGAAAACGTTATTGAAGAGAGAATATGTTGTAACTACGTTCATTAATTTTAAATAAAGACTTTTGCAAAAATACGCACTTGCATGAGTTAGATCAGCAATTCCCAAAATGTGTTCCACGGAACCCTTGGGCTGAGAAAGGTTCCACCAGTAGTTGCATAAATATATTATTTTCCACTGTAATTTCAGAGGAAAGAAAACTTTCAGGGACAAAAAACACTGTTCTGAATTGAAGTAGTAGGCATCGCTGTGTCATTGTTGTGCCAGCGTTAAAAAAAACACCATCTGATTTAAAGAAAGTTCTTAAAGACACTGCAGAAGTAAATACTTTTTTGAATTCTTGGTGCCTCTAGTCAACATTATTGAGCAAGATTTATTTAAATATGAATAATCATCAGATTACTTTTCTGCACAAAATACGCAGACTGTCCCAAACAAACACTTTTGAAAGATTGTATGAACTTACAGATGAACTGAAGGTTTTTCATCTGGAGCAAAGGACAATAATACCTTTAACAGTTTTCAATGTTTTGCATGAGGTCAGTTGATATAATCAGCCTATCTTTTTGATAAACTGAACGAAGTCTCTATTTCGTTTCAAGGAGAAAGTTACCTTTCTTGTTGTGAGAGAAATAGAGTTTTTGTATTCTCTGCCTAAGAGGAAACAACGTAGAATATATATTTTCCTCTCTTAAAGTGAAGTTCTGCAAGAAAACTATCTCTACGGAGAAAACGCATTGTTTCCTGGTATTTAAAACCATTACTGATCAGTGGAAGAACCTTATTCTTGCCGAATACCTGTCGCTCACTCATAGCGACTTAGAATCAACTTTACAAAACCCATTCACCAAATGACACTATTCATGCCAGAGTATGAATCATTAATTGAACTTCAGAGATCATCTGCATTAAAAACGTGTTTCATTCTGTTTCACTCAATGAACTTTGGGTTGGTGTCTAAGAGGAATACTAGTTATTGGCTAAAAAAGTTTTAAAGTTTGTATATTAATACAGCTGCAGCACATAATAAATTAGAAATTTTATTAAATCTTTCCAGCCAATGTGTACACGAAAAACAAATTCAATTCTAATATGGATTCTGTTCCTGTTGTACTTGCTCAATTTTTCAACATATACCAGAGTTTGTGGACATTATCAGTAATACAATGAATCAATTTCATTCTTCATATTAATATAATTTCTTGCAAAAAGTTATAATTGTAGACTGTTAAAACAATTTCATGCAAAAATCTTTTTTTATGTATAGGACTTATTTCAAACTGAAGGTAGCATTTTTTACCATCACAGCTTCAGTTTTTTAAGGAGTTACTAATATGCAGTGATCACGGACAGAGGTAGCCCTACCTGTAAGGCACCAGATTTGTGGTGAAAGTATTGCAGGTTCGATAACAACGGTTGACAATCCACCATGTGGGCTATTTCGACCAGTGCTTGTTGCATCTGTCGCGGCTGGTCACTATGTCTTCCATGTTTCCATTCCAAACCAACACTTCTGGAGGTTTTGAGTCTGGTGTTACTCGCCTCCTGATCTGTATTGCAAAAAAAACAGAGCTTACTTCAGGACCCTATAAACTGAGAAACCACTCTGTGATAGGCACGGAGAACATTACAGTGGGAAGTGAAGTATGTAGTGGACATCATGAAACTTTCTTCTGTAAATTTCACTTGAGCAAACAATATTTGCCGACTTTTGCATTTACCAAAGTTCGGAATCATGGCGACATTTGAACTGTGCATGCTATATCAACCAGGTTGGCACAATTTTTTGTCTTGGAGTACTTTCAAACTTATGAATTATCGCAACCAAGTTGCATAGATTAAGTGTCTTGACCACAGTTCTAGTTCTGATAATGCACAAGGACTGAATCATGCATGAAAACATCAATCACATAGGATGATAAAACCACTGGATGCACCTCCTTTCTTTGAGCAGTCAATCAATGACAAAGTCAACTCAAAACTAATCCACAAGTGTTTCAGTTGAGGTTCCCCTGTGCTTCAGTTTTTGCTTGAATTCGTACAACATTTTTCGAGGTAAAAGAAATTGTTTTATTATGACACCCCTTGAAAATGAATGACGGCAGAACTTTATCAGCTCCCCTCCCATAGTGGTACATATCAGCACCAATTTTCATGCGAATTTTTGTATTGCTGTTTCAAATACAGCAGTCAGACTAATAGCAGAAATCTATCAGATGGGTCGCCCTCTGAAGAAATCGGTGCCCAAACGAATCATTACCAGTTCACATGGGGGTGCACATGCATGGCAAGTTTTGTTTAGTCCATTTGTTATGTTTTTAATTAGAACACTCACAATACTGTCAAATACATGCAAACACAAACAAGTTGGCCACATAGTTTCCAAAAATGGTCAAAGCCTGTTCAGCGTTCAGCACACCTTAAAAAGCGTTGATCTGTTAAATCACAAAACTTTTACGTGATTAATAGTTTCTTCTATGTAGAAGAAAGCATTCAAATGAATTTTCATCTTTATCAGTTGACTCCCAGATTGTTGACATTTTGTCTTTGTCATAAACAATGATTAGGTTCCTTGAGGTAAAGGCAAAGCAGTAAGGGTTCCATGGCCTAAAATGTTTGATAACCGCTGGGTTAGATCAATCATTTACGAAACAACCACTAGAAAAGGACCATTAAAGTAAGTCACAAATCAAAGAAGCGAGTTGTAAAACTTTAATCATTAATTCTCATTTTGAGCTCCACTGCAGATACGACTTTTGCGCTTAGCACCGCAGTATAATTTTTGTATTGTAGTTTCATTTGAAGGTTGTTTCGGGAAGGGTATTACCAAGTGCACATTTCTCGTGAAATCTGAATGATTAATAAACTTTGATTTCATTTATATATTCTACTGATTTTGTTACAATAAGTTAGTTAAATTAGGTGGTGATGTTTTTAGGGCATTAACAAGGAGAAAGGTAAAAATTGACTTACCTAAAAAATGAAGCGAAGAATTCTGATAACTGCACTCTGCATAACTTCACCCCTGTTAAATATTAGATGCCTTTTTAACAACTTAAAAGAACAGATGCATGTACTTATATACGCGCATTTGAAGTAACTTTGTAAATTCATATCCTTTGACAGCTATTAGATATGTTACCTATGGAGTTTGACACTTTCGAATTGAAAGAATTTTGATGTTTCCGTTAGCGCCAATGTATTTAAAATTTGAAGGAAAATGCTGCATTGTTTTGTGAAAAAAGATGTTTGCAATCTATGGTAAAAATAAATACTGCAGATAAAGTACCAAGTTTGTTCAATTTTACAATTACAATATTTTTATTTTTTAAGTGAAATTGAAATGTAAATAAAGAAGTAAAAAGCAAAATAGTAAGAATAATTTTTCAGCCAAAAAAGTTCATAATAAAAAGCATTTTTTGGAACAGTTTTGAAAATTTTCAGAAAGGGGTTTGAATCCCAAAAACCCACCCCTTAAATACGGACCTGCTGGAAGTTTTTATGATGAGAGGTAAAATGTAAGCTTTAAGTAATCTTTTAACTGCTCTGTGCAATGAGGAATTGTTATGTCAGCATAAAGTGACTTTGTATCTTATGCAAATAAAACATGATGAAACTATCCAGTTTGATGCTACTTTTTTGTAATGTTATTTTTCAGAAAATGGTGAATTTTCAGCTTTAAAATTATGTGTAAATTTAGTTTTAATATTTATAGTGCGTGAAGGTAGATTTTTTTCTAAGTTCTCTTAATAAATCTTTCTAAAAAAATTTTTTTTTAAGGGACACCACTTAGAAAGGGACAAATGGATATTAAAAAAGTTAATAATAAATAAAGGGTTTTAGCAGATAAACATTTTTTGTTCAGAAATAATATTTTTTTTTCTGTACAAGCCATGACTTGTTATGCATATCATTTTTCTGAAACACTGGCTGATAGTTTGGCTTGATGCGAGGTCACCTCCCTCATTTCGAAATTTTCCGAGGGTAGAGAGGCAAAGAGGAAATACAACAAAATACATACAAAAATGCCTAATATCATTATGTTTCTGAAATCCAAGGGAGTCACTTGACCTCTCCTGATTGCCGACTGTAAATTTTCGAACCTCCATTTAAAATTTAATTTTTCATCCTTAAAATTGCTTTTTTTTCCCTGCACTATGCAGTCTTTAAGGAAACACTAACAATGCAGTATTGAGTATTGTTTCTTTTAAATTATGGTTACATAATATTTTAATGAAATA
This sequence comes from Uloborus diversus, assembly GCF_026930045.1. Taxonomy (NCBI): domain Eukaryota; kingdom Metazoa; phylum Arthropoda; class Arachnida; order Araneae; family Uloboridae; genus Uloborus; species Uloborus diversus. The sequence goes on from NC_072736.1 coordinate 119,693,498, forward strand.
TAGTCAACGTATAAAAATTGTGGTCAAGGAAAAATTATTTTATTTCAATATTTTAAATTCAAATCAAGAAGTGCAATTTTTAAGAAATTGTGCATTTTGATTAAATATTATTTCCAAAACCAATCTAATTTATTCTGTGTGTCATTCTATTTGTATATATAAGCAGCAGCATTTCTTTTGTGTCTCGATTATATTATTTATGACAAAATAAAATTTTCTTTTACTCACTTTTTTTAAACTTAATTTATTTCTTGTGAGAAGTGAGGAAGCTAAACTGCACATGTGTATAGGGAAGTATTCGTATTTATCGTCCGATCTTCCGTTGCGTTTATGGAACAGGGCGGGCAGTTAAAGAACGCAAGTTTTCTGCAGATTTCTGTACAAAATCTGCAGTTATTGTAAAGGTCAAGTCTAAAATCTAAACAATTTCTTAAAGTTTCAAAAACATAATGTTATTAGATCATCCTGGAGTTAGGCTCAGGATCAGAGAGTCTCCCCCGGAATTTTTTCAGTCCTTATTTTTTAAGTTTTAAAGACGAAATTGAAGCTCCTCTTTAAAGACATTTGGCGAAGGCATGAGGTTTAAAACTCTCTCTCGGACCCGGAAATATGTTGGTAATAAATTTCCAAAAACATAGTTTAAGATTTTTTGGTGATGTTAGGAAGAGGTGAGGTTTTGTAGTCTTCCTGCGGAAGTTTTTTGGAACTGGAGGAGAAAACGTAATTGTATGATAACTTGATAACTTTGGTAGAGCGTTGGGTAAAGGGATGGGATTCAAGGAATCTTCCTCAGCCATTTTTTCAAAGTTAAAGCTCCAAAAATTCAAAAAATGTTGACTATCTTCGATGACATTGGAGAAAGAGGGGGGTTCAGGCAGTGGCGGATTGGTTAAAGAAATCGGCCCTGGCATAAAGGGATGTCGCGGCCCATAGCTTCTATAGGTACTAATTTTTACAAAAATGATTGGGAAACGATATCACTTAAATATGAGGAAATTATTTAAAAAAAAATTAAATACTTTCTTTTAAACTAAATTTAGCAGATGGGAATCTTTTCTGTGTTTTAATGGTGAACAATTGATACAAAATAAGCTAAACCTTTGTTTGTAAAAAAAAAGGATGATTGTAATAATCTATTTAAGTATTTTTAAATTGCCTGGTGCTGTATTGATTTTGGGTGATTCTAGGAAAAGGAGATATTCGAGCAACATCCACCAAGAATTTTTTCGAAATTGAAATCTTAAAAAGGTAATTGTAAGCTTTTCTTTTTTTTTTTCTTCTTTTTTGATAAAAACTAGGACATCGACATTTATTCAAAAGTTAAGTTCCGAAAACGAAAGTTTTACCGACCTTCGATGATTTTAGGAGGAGTTATGGCGAAGCTCTACTTGGAATTTTTTCGAAATTGAAGCATTAAAAAAGAGATTTCTGACGTGCTTTACTGATGATGACGGAGGGAGAGGGGGGGGGAGACTTTCTTCGAAATTTTTCGGTGCTGTATATTCGAAAACGGAGTTATAAACGATCTTTCATAGTGTTACTAAGAAGAGAGGATCGAGGGCTTTCACCCGGTAAACAATCGAAACTTTGGAAAGAGAAATTAGAGGGGTAATATTTAATGTGGAAAGATGAGGCTAGTGGACAATGGAAGATATAAAGGTCTGGTGTACCTGTGAGTCCGTGACACCATGACATGGACTTTTACGTGATACAGAAGAAATTTAGGGTTTTAATTTAATTTTTGGTAATGGGTCAAAAAATCTTTTGTCATGATGATATGGGAAAAGCGGGAATTTCGGGGTTTTCCTCCTCTTTTTTTGTTTTTTTTTTTTTTGTTTGAGATTGAACCCCAAAAAAAGTAATTTTAGACGATCTTCGATGATATTATGGGAAGGAAATCCTTAAGGGGTCTCTGAAATTTTTTTGACACTGATTTCTGACGCTCTTTAATGATGGGGTGGGGACGTTTCTAGGTCGATTGTGGCAGAAATACTCTCCTCGAAGTTTTTCGAAGCTGAAATCCCAAATACGCTGTTGTAGGCCATCTATAATGACGTTAAACTAAGGAATGTGGTTCGGGAGTTTTTCCCAGGAATTCCTTAAAAAGCTAAGTTTTAAAAACGCACTTTAGGCAAGCTTTGGTGACTAAAAAAGAAGATATAAGCTCTTTTGGATCCCTCTCTTCCCCCCTTTTGGCTACGTCCCAATCTTCTTTTATTTATTTTAGTGATAAAAAATATGAAACACCCTCCAACAGTGTTCTCCTTAAGAACCATTTACATTTAGATTTTCCATAATAAAATTTTCAATTTAGAGCCTAGCATTTTTATTTGCTTGAAATGTAAGCTATCTGCAGCCCCAGATAAAAAAAAAAACTTTTCTTGAACTGATCTGGTGCTTTGGTGACCTTAAATAACCTTAATGATCTTCGGTATTTTTTTTTCACTCTATTTTATTTTAAATATCATTCCTTCTTCACCTCTTGATAAAGTTTTGTTTTAATTTTCTATTCATACATGATTTTTACATTCAAACACTTATAACTACTGGTGTGACTATTAATTTCAATATTTTCAATCTCTCCCGCTATACTTTAATTTTTCTCTTAGTTAAACCATATTTCTGGGGTCTGTGTACTTTTCCATATACATAACTCTGATTTTCGGGATGATATTTTTCATATTAAAAAAATAGGAAAGGTACATGGTAGAAAAGGTCGGTGTGTCGGCCTTGAGAATCATTTTTTTACATAATCATTTTTGAACTGAAGGGTCTTCAACCGTGGGTTTGGACTCTTCGAGAGATATTGAGTGAGAAAAACTAAATATTTTATTTTTCAAAAAAAAAAAAAAAAAAAATGTTAGAAACGCACATTTAGGAGATTTTTACTTAAATAATCTCTTTAATACAGAATTTTGGATGCTCCAAATTGTGTTTTAAGATTGCATTTTCTGTTAAAGCCTTATTGAAAAAATACTTTTTGTCACTTTTATCGCAATTGTTATGAACTATAATTCATAACAACAAGAATTTCTCATTTAAAGATATAAGATTATCTGCAGAAGCTTTAGGAAGTAAGCAATGTCTCTATTTTTTAAAAAATCTAAATACTTCTTGCACACTTCTTTAATAATATGAAGTCACACATAACAGCTACAATTTTCACTGAACTTAAAGATGCTATAGAGCAAAAGTATTGCACATTATATTGTACTAGGGGGCTATCGCCCCCTGCTCGCTATCGCTCGCCAACCCCCGGAACTGCTTACGCAGTTCCCTGTGGATCGCTTCGCGATCCATGCTCGCTTCGCTCGCTCGCTGTATGCCAATACATTAGCCTAGCTAAAATTTTCCGTAAAAATTAAAGTTGGTAATTGCATTTAGGTCACCATCCATTTAACCAATATGAAAATTACGTTCATAATGTTAATTTGTCTGCTTTAGCCAGATTTTCGACAGTTTAACTTTGCTGTATGTAAGATGACTGCCTTGGCAATGTGCACAACTTTACCATTATAGATACAAAAGTGTCTGTCATTGCTTTGGAGAGATTGCACTTCTACCTGTTGGTCCGCGGAAGGTATTTTATTTCCCTTCTACCACCCATTGGAAAACCAATGAAGGCATTCCCCTATCCGCCACCTGGGGACACGCCCTCTAGGGGTTACAGGCTCCCCCGAGGGATGTATTTACATTATTTACACTCTTATATATTTACATATTTACACTCTTATATATTCTAATCTGAGAAAACTTCCTCATATACACAATTAAAAATGTCCCGTTTGGGAGCCACAACTGACACTGCTTCAAAAGATCTTGCTCTCTCTTACGTGCCGGCAAATGAAGGGGTGAATTTCTAAACCTCTGTTGGCAACACTTCGCCGATAAATCATGTAAACAAACTTCTACGTTGTTTTGAAATCTTGAATCACAGAATACTCAACGAACTTTTTTTTTTTTGAGATGAGTTTGAGTCGGGCTGTGGCCCATTTCAACCTTAATCAGCAAAGAAAAACTCAAACTCATCTCAAAAAAAAAAAAAGTTCGTTGAGTATTCTGTGATTCAAGATTACACGTCGGTCAATGCAGGAACGATCCTGGGTCCATGGTTACCATATTGGCGACTTCATCTATTTCAAGGCGAGTTCTTATCAACATGACGAACATGATGCCAAAAAAAAAGTGCGAGACCATAAGCAATACAGTTGCAGTTTATTTTTCCTTTTTGGAAACACTTCCTGAAGGAGTATGTTCTTTCCGATTTTAAGTGTACTTTTTTTCATGTATTTGGTATTTTCAAGAATGGTAAACATCATTAAATGCAAATTAGTTTAAGAAAATAAACTGGTTTGTTCTGTATTCTAAAGTTATATATTTTGAATTATAATAGAACAAACTAAATGACGTTACAGTTTTTCCGCATTTTTTATGAAATTCCATTTGCACCAAAAAACTCTTTCCTAAATCAGAGATGCTCTTCTTCCCCCTCAAGAACAATGATGTCCCCTCCCCTCAAATGCATCCCCAAAATGAGATCCCCTAAAATCGACAAAGACAACTTTTAGTCAACCCTCCTCTCCCTAAAAATTTCAATCATGCTGTCTGCTCTGAAGTCCCACTCGTTGCACTTTATTTATCTATTTATTTAGAAGCTAGACAGCTTCACATAGATAGAGGACTGCGTGCCAGGCGCCTTGCCTCCGGACACACACAGGAAAGATTTACAACACTAGAGAAGGAAATAACACTCAAGGCACAGGCGGGAATCGAACCTAC